>NC_140583.1:109197767-109720267 GCF_964204655.1 Triturus cristatus | reverse complement strand
AGGCTGTTTCATCGCCTACAAATAAAAGGGAAAGATAGCGTCCATGATTCAAATACCGATAGTTACTTAACATCTGAAGACCTTACGATGAGCAAAAATTAAAATCTTAAAACTATTTACACAGATATATCATGTAGAAGACCAGGGCAAAATAAAGGGAGGGGGGGAAGAGAAAGAGAGAGGGGGGAAGGCAATCTCCTAATTACTAATCTCAGAATAGCATAAAAACAGTAAGCGAAAAGGAGGGAAAGGTTTCAACAGATTCATATGTACGGCCGTACAGGTCTGTTATCTATTCTCCGAGAAACCATGACATTTCTTCCTCAGAGTTCAGGCCCCCAGGGATTTTAGTATCTAATTCCAAAATAAATTTGGATTCTAGCTGTCGTAGTTTGCGAATCCTGTCCCCCCTCTACTAGAGGGTGGTATACAATCAACTACAAAGAATCTTAACAAATTGCGGTTACTGTTATGAAATTCTTCAAAATGTCTTGCTATTGGTGACAACTTATCCTTATTCTGGATTTCTCTCATATGTTCTAAAATGCGTTTCTTTGCAGCAAACATAGTACTACCCACATATTTCTTTACACATGGACAGGCTAGAACATAAACACAATGGTCTGAGAGGCATGTCAGATGTTTATCGATGGGTTTCTCAGAGTCTATAGTCGGATAGTATACACTTTTAACATTTGAGCTAAATTTGCAAGCTTTACACGACATGCAGGTAAAGAAACCCCGAATGTCAGAGTTGGTATTTTTGGTATGCGACACCTCATTGCTGCAGATCTTATCCTTCAAAGAATCAGCCTTTCTGTAGGTGATGTTCGGATGGTTACCAACCACATCTTCCAAACATGGTTCTGTTTTTAAAGTTTTCCAATGTTTGGTAAGACATTTACGTACAGATGTGGAACCCGAGTTAAATGTGGTGATGTACCTGATAACATTATCATCCTGCCTAGATCATTGCTGTTTGGGAACTAGCAGCTCACTTTGTTTAAAGTTTTCTGCCTTGGAGCGTGCTGCACCAACTGAGTCAGAATTGTAACCCCTATCTAGGAATCTTTCCGTCATACGATCACATTCCTTCAAAAAATCACTTTCAGTGCTACAATTTCTCCGAGCCCGGAGAAATTCCCCAAATGGGATACTGCGGATCAAAGTTTTTGGATGCCAACTCTCTGCATGTAATAGTGAATTCCCCGCAGTTTCCTTACGGTGAAGATTAGATATCAAATTGTTATCCACCACACTGATGTGTAAATCTAAAAATTCAATGCTGGTACTGCTAATATTCCCCTCAAACTTCAGATTCACATCATTAACATTTAAGATGGAAACAAACTTGTTGGCTTGCTCTAAGCTTCCACCCCAAATGACAAAAAGATCATCAATATACAGCAGCCATAATTTTACATGGCTGCGGTATTGGTCATATGTCAGGGGCACCTGCTGCTCCCACCAGCCCATAAAAAGGTTGGCATAACTGGGAGCAAAACAGGTGCCCATGGCTGTACCCACTGTTATCATGTTTTACATCATTGATACGTGTAATGTTTTGATTAAATGGCTGTTTGTAACAGAAACAAATTTACCCGTGAGCAAGGCGGCTTCGCTGAAACGCGTAGGGTGCTTTTGTTTGGCTCGATGAATTAAAACTCTTTGGAGCAATTTTTGGAGTTGGCGTTATTATGAGAGGAGTGCACGCGTGCTTGGTTGCACGAGGAGCGGTGTATATATATATATATATATATATATATATATATATATATATATGTTATTTGGATTTGTAGAGCACGGCGGTTACCCTAAGGTGTCCTGGCGCTATGTACTGCCTGTAAGTTAGCGGAGAAAAGGTCAATGAGTGAACAACCAAGTCTTCAGTCCTTTTCTAAAGGAAAGGAGGTCTGCAGCATTCCGCAGGTGGAACGACGGGTCGTTCCAGGCCATGGATGTGCATGTAATGAAACTCCTACCCCCCAAATTGGCTTTTTTAAATGTAGGTATTCAGACATTTTTTGCTCCTGTGGACCGAAGAGTTCTACCAGGAACATACGATTTGAACCTTTACCTCAAATGGTCAGGGCCTATTCCGTTAAGGGATTTGAAGGCCATACAAAGGGCCTTAAAATGTACCCTTTGCTTCACAGGAAGCCAGTGTAGCTGAATTAATTATTTTTTCACGGAGACATATTTTGGTGTGCCTGACAACAGCCTAGCTGCTGCGAAGCTCGTTAATATGCTGTTTTTGGGCATTCAGATAAAGGCTGTTGCAGTAGTCCAACCGTGCCATTACAAGTACCGTAACCACCATCCTGAGATTTCCTTCTGAAAGATAGGGTTTTATTTTCCTTAAGATTCTTAGTATCAGGAAACATGCAGACACCACAAAGCTTATATGATCACTAAACGGGAGTCTGTTATCTACTGATACCCCTAAATTTTTTGCTTTCCTGACAGGGGTGGGGCAATTGCCCAGATCTGCAGGCCACCAGTCAGGTGTCCATAAATGAGGTTTTTTTCCAAATACTATAACCTCGGTCTTACTGGAGTTTAATTTTAAACAGTTAGTTGACATCCATCCTGCTATGGCCTTCATGCAATCGTGAAAGCGTGCTCCAGTTTCTACTTCTTCCCCATCTTTAAGGGACAACACTATTTGAGTGTCATCCGCATGACAAAGGATCTTATAAGGCCAGCCAAGGATATCACGTAGCCATTGAAAAGTGTTGGGCTTAATGAGGATCCCTGAGAAACCCCACAAGGAAGGCAAAACGGCTTGGATGTATTATTATCCGGTCAACTGTTTGTGTTCTTTCAGATAAAAAAAGATTTTAGGAGTTTCCAGGCAACCCCTTCTAACCCAACTTTAGACAAATGGTCCATCAGAACCTCGTGATGGATCGTGTCAAAGGCTGCTGATAGATCCAACATAATCAGTATAGCCTTACCCCCACAATCCAATGCCTCCCTTACCTCTTCTCTAGATTTTATTAGGGCCATTTCCGTGCTGTGTTCTGTTCTCAAACCATATTGAGATGGGTGAAATATATTATTGGTTTGAAAAAAGATGCTAAGCTGGGTGTTCATCGCTTTTTCTATGATTTTTGCGGGAAATGGAAGCCGCGAGATTAGCCGGTAGCTACTAGGTTCCAGAGTAGTTTTTTTTAATAGAGGAAGGATCGAAACCTTCTTCCAATCCTTGGGAAAAAACCCGGTGGTGAATATGTTATTGATCAGGAGGTTTAAGACGGATCCTATGACCTCCGGAATGGATTTCAAAACTGAAAACGGGCATGGGTCTGTAGGGGATCCTGATCGCATGGAATTCACAAGTTTAGTGGTTTCTGCTATTCCTAGCGATGTAAACCTATGAAAGATTGGTCGGGGGTTATCACCGAGCGGGACTGTTTCCGATGGCTGTGTCCCTTTGCCCTTCTGAGCTGAGGTGAAAGTGGAAAAAATATATTCCACTTTTTGTTGTTAGAAAATAGCTACATTTTTGCATAGTTCTGGGCTACTTGCCATTTTAGGAATGTTAGGTGACGCAAGTTGTTTTACAGTTTGAAAAAGTTCTTTAGGGTTGGATTTAGCTTGGAAGATTTTGTTAGAGAAGAAGTTCTTTTTGGTTTCTATCAGAAGTTCCTTATAAAACTTAAGATTGTGCTTATAGATTTCTTTATCATTACTTGTATATCCTTTCCTCCATGCCTGTTCTAATCTTTTACAGACCAGTTTCTGATTTTTTTTAGCTTGTCAGAAAACCAAGGTGCTGAGGGTGTGGTCCGCTTGGGGGTCCATTTTCTTTATTGGAACCAGTCTGTGTTGGCCACATGTGTATACATGTGTGTGTGTGTGTATGTGTGTGTGCGTGTATATGTGTGTGTGTGTATACGTGTGTATATACGTGTATATACATGTGTATACATGTGTGTATACATGTGTGTATATACATGTGAAATTCCCCCGTTATAGTTAGTGAAGGCAACTATAACTCATGCGACCGCAATCCTCTGCTGATGACATATGTGTCTTTATGAAAAAAAAATATTTGTAATATATGTATAGCTAAAATTTAATGGAAGAAGACATGGGCAAATAAGTGTCTAAATACAGTATTAGCATCAGCAGAGGATTGCGGTCGCGTGAGTTATAGTTGCCTACACTAACTATAACGGGGGAATTTCATTGGTTTTTTACGAGTGAAATGTCCAGCTAACTATAACTTGTGTGAAACCTATGGTTTTTTCAGTGAATATATATATATATATATATATATATATATATATATATATATATATATATATATATATATATATATTACCTACTGGCGGTCGGCAGTAGGTAGTTATAGTTAGGACCACGTTTCCATAGGAAATCCGCAACATTCTATTTTGAATAACTTTTGCGCCGGTCGACGAATCCTTGCGAATTTTTCAAAATAGGTGGGGCGCTACGCTCCGCTCCTACCCTGAAAGTCTCGGGGGGATTCGTCAAGCGGGGGCTGAGATAAAAGGGGGGTCCCAAAACGCGTTTTTCCCATGCATTTTTCCATAGGACCTATAGACACAGCTACAGCCCGAACGGCTGAACAGAATTACTTGAAATTTGGCAGAGAGGTAGTCCTCAGGTCAAGGAAGTGCCTTTTGTAGGTTTGGTGTAAATCTGTTCAGTAGATTCTGAGAAAATAGCCTTTAAATCAATATATATATCTGAGCCAGCTTACGGTGCGCTTACGGTGCGCTTACCGTACGCGTATGGTGGCGTGCGCGAGCGCGATTCTGATTGGCCCTTAGATCTTAGTAAACATTCGAATCGGTCGAAACCAGGAAGCGGCGGCCGCCATTTTCTCTCTCGCACTCTGAGGGGGGAGCTGATAAACAAATGCCAAAAACATATAAAGGGGCTGTTTAGACAGCGCCCATGCACATAACCATGTTAGTTGAGTCTTCAAAGATCCCCCAAGGCAAAAAACGGTAATTTTAAATTTTTCGAAAATTTCGCCGATTACGCTTACCGTACGCTTACCGTACGCGTACGGTAAATAATTATTTAAAAAAAAAAAACCCCACTCTCTCCACCCCATGTGTAAATGGTGGCCGAAGGCACAGCATTTCCCCAAAAAATTTCAACAGATTACCTATCACAAGGAAGCGCATAATATGTCTTCCATGTGCGCACGGTGCGCGAAGCGCATCGTGCGTACATGGCCCATCTAGCGTAACGTGGGCACGCGGTGCGCGTAGCGCACCGCGTGCCCACTGTGCGTGCACGGCACTAACTGCGTAAAGTGGGCGCGCACGGAACGAACTGCGTTAAGTGGGCGCGCACGCCACGAATGGCGTAAAGTAACTTAGCATTTAAAAAAACGTACAAATTCACTGAAAAAACCATAGGTTTCACACACGTTTTAGGAATTAGCATGTAAAAAACCTTGCAAATTCACTGAAAAAATCATAGGTTTCACACATGTTATAGTTAGCGGAAATTTTACTGATAAAAAACCAATGAAATTCCCCCGTTATAGTTAGTGCAGGAAACTATAACTCACGCGACCGCAATCTTCTGCTGATGACATATGTGTCTTTATGAAAAAAAAATATTTGTAATATATGTATAGCTAAAAATTTATGGAAGAAGATATGGGCAAATAAGTGTCTAAATACAGTATTAGCATCAGCAGAGGATTGCGGTCGCGTGAGTTATAGTTTCCTGCACTAACTATAACGGGGGAATTTCATTGGTTTTTTATCAGTAAAATTTCCGCTAACTATAACATGTGTGAAACCTATGGTTTTTTCAGTGAATATATATATATATATATATATATTCACTGAAAAAACCATAGGTTTCACACATGTTATAGTTAGCTGGACATTTCACTCGTAAAAAACCAATGAACCAATGAAATTCCCCCGTTATAGTTAGTGCAGGCAACTATAACTCACGCGACCGCAATCCTCTGCTGATGATGTCAGATATTACATCACTGTATTTAGACACCTATTTACCCATGTCTTCTTCCATTAATCTTTAGCTATACATATATTACAAATATTTATTTTTCATAAAGACACATATCTCATCAGTGATGTAATATCTGACATCATCAGCAGAGGATTGCGGTCGCGTGAGTTATAGTTGCCTGCACTAACTATAGCTGGGGAATTTCATTGGTTTTTTACGAGTGAAATGTCCAGCTAACTATAACATGTGTGAAACCTATGGTTTTTTCAGTGAATTTGCAAGGTTTTTTAAATGCTAATTCCTAACTATAACGTGTGTGAAACCTATGGTTTTTTCAGTGAATTTGTACGGTTTTTTAAATGCAATTTTTTTTTTGAGATTTTTGGTAAACCTATGTATAAAATAATATATGTACTATATCCTGCATTATGGAATGGTTAATTTTTTTAATGCTCCGCTCCTACCCTGAAAGTCTCGGGGGGATTCGTCAAGCGGGGGCTGAGAAAAAAGGGGGGTCCCAAAACGCATTTTTCCCATGCATTTTTCCATAGGACCTTTAGACACAGCTACAGCCCGAACGGCTGAACAGAGTTACTTGAAATTTGGCAGAGAGGTAGTCTACAGGTCAAGGAAGTGCCTTTTGTAGGTCTGGTGTAAATCTGTTCAGTTGTTCCTGAGAAAATAGCATTTAAATCACTATATATATCTGTGGCAGCTTACGGTGCACTTACCGCGCGCTTACGGTAAGCTTACCGTACGCGTACGGTGCCTTGCGCGAGCGCGATTCTGATTGGCTGTTAGATCTTATTAAACATTCGAATCGGTCGAAACCAGGAAGCGGCGGCCGTCATTTTCTCTCTCGCACTCTGAGGGGGGGAGGAAAATCAAAGGTGGAAAACATTAAAAGGGGCTGGTTAGACAGCTCCCAACCACCTAGCCTTAATTAAGGTGTCCCAAAAGAACCACCAAGGTAAAAAATTCAATTTTAAATTATTTCGAAAAAACGGCGATTACGCTTACGTACGGTAAAAATTAATAAAAAAAAAAAAAATCCACATTTTCCCACACCCCGTGTGCAAATGGTGCCCGAAGGCCATCATTTGTGCATGGCATATAACGTTCAAAGGACATTTAATATTTAACATTTCACAACGAAGCACATAATATGTCCTCTGTGTGCGGACGGTGCACGAAGCGCATCGTGCGTACATGGCCCATCCAGCGTAACGTGGGCACGCGGTGCGCATAGCGCACCGCGTGCCCACCGTGCGTGCACGGCACTAACTGCGTAAAGTAAGCGCGTGGTGCGCGAAGCGCACCGCGTGCTCACTGTGCGCGCACGGAACGAACTGCGTTAAGTGGGCGCGCACGCCACGAACGGCGTAAAGTAACATAGCATTTAAAAAAATGTACAAATTCACTGAAAAAACCATAGGTTTCACACACGTTATAGTTAGGAATTAGCATTTAAAAAACCTTGCAAATTCAATGAAAAAACCAATGAAATTCCCCCGTTATAGTTAGTGCAGGCAACTATAACTCACGCGACCGCAATCCTCTGCTGATGACATATGTGTCTTTATGAAAAAAAAATATTTGTAATATATGTATAGCTAAAATTTAATGGAAGAAGACATGGGCAAATAAGTGTCTAAATACAGTGTTAGCATCAGCAGAGGATTGCGGTCGCGTGAGTTATAGTTGCCTGCACTAACTATAACGGGGGAATTTCATTGGTTTTTTATGAGTAAAATGTCCAGCTAACTAGAACATGTGTGAAACCTATGGTTTTTTCATTGAATTTGCAAGGTTTTTTTATGTTTAAAACGTTTTTATTGGAACAAAACAAACCATGGGGGAGGGGGATAGGAGGTTAGGGTACATATAATACAATCAAAGAAAAAGGGGGCAACTCAAGAGGATTGGCGATGGATAGCTCGATGGGCCAGGGGAAAAGCACAATAAATGAAAGGCTAGAAATGCAATCTGTGGAATCCCTGCGTGCATATCCAACACCCCAAATCTGAGCAATGAAAGCCAGCATCAACTCAACGAGGCACAATCCACCCCCCCATCCCCCAGCCCCCCAGTAAAGAAAGGAAGAAAGAAAAAACAATATCCCACCCCCCCCGTCCTATGGTCCCGCACCAGATTAGTCCTCACCAAAAAGCCCCGCACCCCCCCCCCCGGAGGGCCCCGTCTCCCATGTGATCCAGTCCGCCGGGGTCACCGGCGGCGTCTACCTGAGAAGCCTAAGATACCTCGGGCAGGTGAGCTCCCGGAATTCGGTGGACAGCAGCGCTAGAAAGGGTTGCCACAGCTCTTCAAATTGGTCTATCTCCCCCGCCACCGTAAGCGACAGCTTCTCCATTCCCAGCACATGCCAAAGCCTATGCAACCAGCCCGTGATGGAGGGGACAGTGGTGGTGCGCCAGTGGATAAGGATGTTCTGGACCGCAGACCCCAGCGCAATCGCGATCTGCCTGCCCCTGCGGGACTTCAGTGGGTACATTAGGTCATTGGGGAGGCCCAGCAGGACATACGCCGGGAAGCGCGGCAGCTCTATCCCAAAGTGCTTATCCACCTCGTCCAAAACTTCCTTCCAGTAAGCGGTCAGCACGGGGCAATCCCAAAGAATGTGTGAGAGGGTACCCTCCTGCCCGCAGCCCCGCCAGCACCCCTTGTCAGTGTGTTTATGCATTTCATACAGTCTCTCCGGGGTGTAGTACCAATAAGTGGACACCTTGGTAAAGGTCTCCGTAAGGCCCGTGTGATACGCAGAGTGCCGCGCCCAATACGCAATTTTGTCCCATTCCTTGTGGCTGAGTGTCCCACCCAATTCCCTGTGCCAGCGCTCCCTCCCCGGGTTGTAATAGTGAAACGGCGGGGGTTGTAGGTACTTATACAGATCGGTAATTAGCTTAGCGTCGGAGGTCCGGGTGGCCAGCCACCTCTCATCCGGTGTAATTTGACGAGCAGCGGTGCCACGCACTTGGGGCTGGAGGGCCCAATGCCGAACCTGCATGTAGCGCAATCTGTCCAGCTCCGTCAGGCCGAACTCCTGGCAGAGTTGCTGAAAAGGAATCACTCCCTCCGGGCCATAGACCTGGAAGAGCGCCCTGCAGCCCGCCTGCACCCAATGGGAGAAAACTCCCGGCTCCATTCCTGGGGAAAAGTCCGGGTTGCCCACTATGGGTGTGAACGGCGAAGGGAAGGTGGTGAGGCCCCGAGCCTCACAGACTGTATCCCACACCCGCAGGGGGACCCGCGTAACGAAAGAAGCGTAAAGGTTAGGGGGGCGATGCGCGCGGTGCAAGAATGGAACCTCTTGTAAGGTGCGGCCCGCCACTGCCTGGTCTTGAAAGAGCCAGTGTTTGTCGGACTCCCACCTGCTCCACTCCACTAGATAACGCAGCTGTGCCGCCTGAAAGTACTTACGGAGGTCCGGAATGCCGAGACCCCCCGCCTCCGGAGCAAGCGTGGAGAGGACCCTCTTCATTCGTGGCTTGCGGCCCTGCCACACAAAGCGGGAGATGTCAGCCTGCATTTGTCGTATCCAGCCCACCGGGGGCTGGAGAGGGAGGGCCCGGAAAAGATACAGTATCTGGGGCAACACCGTCATCTTAACCGCCGCGATTCGCCCCAACCAGGACAGTAGGCCCTTGCTCCAGCGACCAAGCTCCTCCTTGATCTTCCTGCTGAGGGAGGCATAATTGGCCGTTACCATCTCCGGCAATGTGGGCGCCAGCAGAATCCCCAGGTATGGCACCGTGGACGAGGACCACTGCATGGGGAAGAGTCGCTGAAGGTCCCTCCTGGTGTCCGCAGCCAGGGACACGTCTAACGCCACTGACTTGCTCATATTCATTTTGAAGCCGGCCGCACAGGCAAAGGCGTCCAGTTCCCGGAGGCAAGCAGGCAGCGACCTCCTAGGGTCGTCCAAAGTCAACAGGACATCGTCCGCGTAGAGACTGACAGTGTGGACATACTGGCCCATCCGGACCCTAATAGCGTCCGGGTTATCGCGAATCCTCTGAGCAAACGGCTCCATGTAGAGGGCAAACAAGAGCGGCGAGAGGGGGCAGCCCTGCCTCGTGCCGCGTTCGATGGCAAATCCGCCGGAGCTACACCCGTTGACCCGCACCAACGCTGAAGGATGCTTATAACAGTTGAATACCATGGTGCGGAACTTATCCCCGATCCCCAATTTCTTGAGAACCAGCTCGAGATACGGCCAGTGAACTCTGTCGAAGGCCTTCTCCGCATCAACGGACAGCAACATCCGCTCCCCCGGGACCCGCGAGGCCTTCTCCAGAACATGCGTCACCCGCTTGGTATTGTCAACCGTCTGTCTGCCGGGTACAAAGCCAGCCTGGTCCGCCTCCACCAATCCGGGGAAGGTGCGGACCCAGCCGGGACGCAAGAATCCCTGTATACAACTTGAGGTCGACATTTAAAAGCGAGATGGGTCGATACGAACCGCAGAGGGCCCGGTCCTTCCCAGGTTTCGGGATTACCGCGACCGTCGCCCTCAGGAGATCCGGTGGGATGGCTCCTGGTTCGGAAAAGGAATTAAATAGCCGAGTAAGGACAGGGGCCACCGCCGTGCAAAAAGTCTTGTAAAACAAAGACGTGTACCCGTCCGGGCCCGGGGCCTTACCATGCTTCAGCCGCGCGATAGCAGAAATCACTTCCTCAACATGGAATCCCGCTCCAAGTGGTCCGCCTGAACCGGATCCAGCACCGGAAGGGTCACCGACTCCAAGTAGCCTGTGGCATCCCGTGGCGAGGAGGGCTCCTCAGCATACAACGCCTCGTAGAAGCCGCGGAAAGATTCCGCTACCTCTGCGTCCCCGGAGACGGCCACCCCGTCCGTGCCCACCAGTTCCTTCACGACGCCACGCTGCTGCGTGACCCGGAGCCGGTGTGCTAGGAGCTTGCCACATCTGTCCCCCCCAGTGTAGAAGGCATGTTTCAAGCGCAGGGCGGCATACTCCGCCCTATCAAGATCCAGTGCCGACAGGAGCTTCCTCGCAGCCTTCAACTGCCTCCACACCCTTGGCGCCCCCGTGCGGCGGTGGACCTGCTCAAGCTCCCGGACCTGAACGGTCAGCTCGTCCCTCTTCCGTTGCCGCTCCCTATTTTCGGCTGCGGAGATAGAGATAAATTCCCCCCGGAGGACTGCCTTCAATGCCGCCCACTGTGTCGCCTGCGAAGTGTCGGTGTTGCTATTGTGAGTTAGGTAGTCCTGTATGACCTCTCCAATGCGCTGCACTACAGACTTTTTGTGTAAAAGGGTATCCCGGAGGCGCCACACCCCCCGAGAGGGGGAGGCCGCCGGCCACTGGAAAACGCCGGTGACTGGTGAATGGTCAGACAGGGTCAGGACCCTGATGTCCGCCGCCGTGGCAGCGGCACGCATCGGTCCACTCACCAGCAGGTAGTCCAGCCGTGAGTAGGTGCGGTGTGCGTGTGAAAAGTAAGAGTAGTCCCTATCCGTGGGGTGCATGGAGCGCCAAAGGTCGTGTAAATCCATTTCCGCAATCCGGGCATTCACAGCCTGGGACAGTTCCCCCGTCTGCGGGAAGCGCTGCGCCGATCTGTCCATCACAGAATCGAAGACAATATTAAGGTCTCCCCCCAAAATGACGTGGCGGTCGGGAGAAGCAGTGACATCCACCAACACGGAGTCTAGGAAACGTTCTTGGTGGTCGTTTGGGCTATAAACCGAGCCGACCGTAAACGCTATACCTCCTAAGCGCATGCGATACGCCAGAAGCCTCCCCTTCTGTTCAGCACACTTATACAAAACCTCCCCCCTAAAGGAGCTCGCTAGAAGAATGGCTACCCCCGCCGTCTTGTTCGCTGCCGAGGAGAAGAACTGGGTAGGGAACTTAGCAGAGCGCAGCCTATGGCAATCCCGGGACAATAAGTGGGTCTCCTGCAAAAGGCAAATGTCCGCCTGCGTCCCCTCCAGCAAAGATAAGATCGCTCTGCGCTTCACGGGGTTATTCAGACCCTGAACATTAAGGGTCACTACCTTTAGGGCCGACATTCCTCTCGGGGATCGGGAACGCCGTGCAATGGGCAGGGGATCAGCGGGTAGGGCGCGCGGGGCAGCCGCGCGGGACAAGCCAAAACAGACCAAGCGTGGGCATGGACAACATCGGACAGGACCTCCCCAACCCCAGAACAACCCCTACCCCCACCCAAAACACAACCCTGGCAACTAGCCAAACGCAAACTCAAACACCCCATTGTTCCAGTCAAGCCCCAAAACGGGCAAGTCCGTAGAAAAGAACGAAGTGGACGTCCAGCCACTCACCTCCATCTTCTCCCCCCCGACCGCCCCGTACCCAGCAGTTAAAGAAGCTAAAGGCATCTCCCCCCGGAGTGAGTGTTAGGCCGTCAAGGCCACGCCGGTGGAGCCGGCCGAGTCCCTGGCCGCCGCCCTCAAAGCGTCGGCCATGTCCGCCCTGATGGTAGGGGAATCAGGACGCCCTGCGCTGGCCGCTGATCGTCGCCTCGTCGACCTCCGCCGGCTCCGTCTCTCCGAGGGCCTCCACGACGGTGTAGCTCCTTCCTCCTCCGCCGCCGTAAGCCCAAGGACTCCACAAATGTCCTGCAAGGAGCGTAGCTGGTGTAGCACCCCATTCCACCGGAAGATCAGGCGGAAGGGATGTCCCCAAGAGTATGGCGTCTCGTGTTCGCGCAAAAAGTCAGTGGCAATCCTGAAGGACCTGCGTTTCTGCAGCGTGATGGCGGAGAGGTCCTGGTAAAGCGCCACCGGCCGCTCCCGGAAAGTCAGGGGCTGTTTCCTGCGGGCCTCAGTCATGATGCGTTCCTTCAGCGGGAAGTCGGGCAGGAAGGCCAAAATGTCCGGCGGAGGTGCCGATGACTGGCGCTGCCGGCCAACCCTATGTGCCCTATCAATGCTAATGGGGAAGTCCGCAGCTTCCCCCAGTATCTCTCGGAACAGGTCCCGCAGGTAGCCCCCCAGATCAGACCCCTCGTCTGCAGTCGGCACACCACGCACTCGAATGTTGTTCGTCCGCGATCTGTTCTCAAGGTCCTCAGAGTGGGCCTGGAGCTCAACACATTGCTCCCGGAGGCGGAGAACGTCCTGTTGAAGATGGACCATCTCCTCCTCCCGGCGCTGGGCCTCCGTCTCCACCGTTTCAACGCGTTCACCAAGGCCTTCCACCTCTCTGCGCACCTCCCGGACCTCGCTGGCCACCTCCCGCTTCAGTGTCTGGAAGTCCTCCCTGAGGGAGCTAAACAGTTCCTCCATAAAGGTCCTCGTGACGGGTGGCTCCCCCCCAGTCACATCCGCCGAGGCCCGGGAGGGCCCCGGCGAAGGCTGTGTTCTGTCCCGCAGTTGCTGGGCCCTGCCAAGCATGTCCGGCAGGGTGCGGTCCCCCTTCTTCGAGCCGCCTCTTCCAGACATCGCAAGCACTGCGGTCGGGCACAGGTCCAGCCGCCCTAGGGATGCCCAGCTGCTGGCAAGCGCTAGACGTGGGTGTCCCCCCACAAGCAGAGTCGCTGCGTCACAGGTGACAAAATGGCGGTCCAGTCCGGTCCCCGCCAGCCGCGGGTGCCCATCCGAGACAGCAATGGAAGCTACAGTGGGGGGCTCCTCATCAACACATCCCCCAGAAAGTCAGCCCGGCAGCAGCGGCGATCACAGACATCCACCAGCAAGGGCTCCAGTGAAGGCCAACACCACTGATCCCTCGGGGACAAGATGGCGGCAGGGCGGGGCAGGGCAGAACGACCAGACCCGGCGACACCACCGGGGCCCCCAAAACGCACAGCAATCAAAGAGGTTCCGCCACCGGTTTCAGTCTGCCACACGCAAGGGCCCAGACGGGCCGACCCCAACAGAAAGTCCGCCGTACTTCGGTCAAGGGACAGGGGCCCCGCAGTGCGAAGTGACGCCGACACAAGTCTGAGTGCCAAAGCGTCCGTCCTAAGGCTCCCGCACCGTCGGGTCCCCTCCCGCGGCTCCTTCACCCTCCGTCGAGCGATGGGCCAGATTCCCTCCAGATCGCAACTTTCAGCACCAGGCCCAGCCGAGGCGCACGGACAGCACTTCGATGCGCTCCGCCTCCCAGGCCTCCGTCGCTCCTCGACCTCGATCGGACTTTTTGGGGACTTCCCCCGAGGCGATCCGAACCAAAGCGGCAACAATGTGCGCACCAGGTGCTCCGCCACGCTCCTCTCACACGCTGAGCCTCAGCGGGGGGAGAAAAGCATAAGAAAAGGGCTCAAGCTCGGCCGGGCCGGAGGAGCTACGGGAGGAAGCGTCCGCTCACCCCGCCATCTTGGCCACGCCCCCTGCAAGGTTTTTTAAATGCTAATTCCTAACTATAACGTGTGTGAAACCTATGGTTTTTTCAGTGATATATATATATATATATATATTTGTGTAAGTATATGGTGGGGATTATTACGAACCGAGCTGGGGTTTGTTTCTCTGAATATCGTTGGCAGCTGGATAGTTTCGGGGATTTTTTATAATTGTGTTAGGTTCAACGTTAAGATGTGTCCTGCTCCAGTGTTATTTCTTACTGATTTAGGGTTTTAGTTTTGTAATGACTAGTTCTGCAACGGTATTGGGAAACTCACCACTGACTCTTCAGTATTGATAAGTACATTGCCACATAAAATATCTCATTTCACATTGAAACAATTTTTGGTTGTGAAGGTTATTTGTATAAGACTTGCTGTTTCAAAAAGGTACATTTGGATTTAATATTATTAAAGTACTTATTTTTGGCAGTAGATTAATTGAGAACTAAGGAGGGGATTGTCATATGCAGGGTTAGGTTTTCCTAGGCTTTGGGTGAGAGGTACAACAAGGTCCGGCGGTCAGATCTGATTCTGCGTATACTGGGGTTGTGTACAAGGAGAGGTCGGTCTGCGCGGTGGTGCTAGGTAGGTATGTGGGAGTTAATGTGATTGTTGCGGTTGGTTGGGGTGATGTTGTGCAAGGCTTTTTATGAGGAGTTTGAGGATGGGGTGTCAGTGGAAGTCTTTGAGGTGCAGGCTAATCTTGGTGCAGGGGTGGAAAGAGAGTGAGCCGAGCCTGGCAGCTGAATTCTGAATGGTCTGGGATCTTTTGGTCAGTTACACTTCCATTCCTACACAGAGTGCTTTACCGAAGTCCAACTTGCTGGTAATGATGGTCTGGATGACGGTCTGCAGGTGTTGGGGGAAGCCACTTAAAAATATTTTTGAGCATCTTGAGTATGTAGAAACAGGAGTCAGAGACTGCATTCACTTTGCCTTTCTTATTGAGCTGGATGTCGACTATTATTCTGAGGTTCTTTGCATGAGTGGTTGTGTTGGGTGTGCGTCCGAGATCAGCAGGCCACCAGGTGGAGTCCCATTGAGCGGTGTCGTAACCGAAGATGACTACTTCTGTCTTGTCTGTGTTGACCTTGAGGCAGTTGTTTTTTATCTATTTTGTGACTGTGGACATGAAGGCGGCGAAGTGTGTTTGTGTGTGCGGAGGATTTAATGCAGAGTCCATGGGTGCAAATGATGCTGGTGAATGGAGTGTAGGGATTTTAACAGATTGGAACTGAGTGAAGGTTCTTGTGGATTTCCACAGATGAGTTTGGTGGCAGCTGAGGTGAAAGGAGACTGAGTGTGGCCTATGAGGAAAGAGCAGATCCAGCAGTATGCAGGTCCCTTAATGGTGGCATTGCATGGGCATTGAATGAGGAAGGGGTGGGAGACAGTATTGCAGGTGGTGGATAGATCCAGAAGCATGAGAAGAGTTTTTGCTCTGTCCATGATCTGTTGTATGTCGTTGGTGGAGGCGATGAGGGCAGTTTCAGTGCTGTGGTTGGGTTTGAAGCTAGAGTGGATTGCATTAAAGAAACTGTTTTCATTGAGGGGGTGACTAGATGTTTGTTCATGATCTTTTTCTTGACTTTTGCTGGATAGTGTAGCATGGAGATGGTGCAGTAGTAAGCTAGTGTTCTAGTGTTTACTCACGTTTTTTTAAGAGAGGCAGACCTGTGGTATGTTTTTAGACATCCGAGAAGATGGCTGTATTAATTGGGTCATTCAGCATCAGGGTGAAGCTGAGCTGTTCTTTAGTAAATATATTATGAGGGAAGGGCTCCATTGGTGCTCTGGTGCGTATGGTGTGCTTGGTCACTGCGGTTTCTTGAATGATGATGGTGGATCATGTGCTATGGGTGGTCCTCTGGGCATTGGAAGTGGCAGATAGGGTGGCTGCGAGGATGAAGGGGTGCATTTGGGACTCGAAGTTGTTGTAGACGCCGTAGATCTTCCTGCTGAAGACGAGGGACAACTGGGTGCAAAAGTCTTGTGCCGGAGAGAAGTTGGTGGGGCTTGCTGCCAGAGAGGTGAAATCTTTCACAATTGCTAAGATTTCCTTAACATTATTGGAGCTGCTTTCAAATGCATTTGGTGATATTGGTGAGTTTGGTGGCTCTGATTCGGTGGTGGTATCATCTGAGGGCTGATCTGTATTGCTCTGTGCCAACCTGGCTTGCTCTCTATCTGCGTTCGAGCTGCCTGCAGTGGTGCTTGTTGAGTTTGGGCTCTTCTGTGTACCAGTTTGTTTGTGATCTGGCGGCCTAGGTGGTCTTCGTGGTTGCCTGGTGTCTGTGCAGGAGATGATCCTGGTGTTGTTGTCATTGGTGTATGAATATAGTGGTCTAGGATGCTCTAGAGTCCTTGTTTCAAACCTGTTGCTACGGATAGGTGATTGCGTTTTGGGGATGGTGAATATTGGGTATGCTGAAATGGACCAGGGATCAGTCGGATCAGATGATGGTTGTAGGCTTTTCCACTGTGATTTCACTGAGGCTGGTAAAGATAGGGCCCAGTATGTGTCCGGATGTGTGGTTGGTGCCTTCCACTTATTGAATGAGTCTGAGGTTTGCCAAGTCCTCTAGAGGGTTGGCTGTATTGGGCCCAGTGGGATATTCAAGGACGTTTTTGAGGTCGCCAAGGAGGATGAAGGTGCTGCCGTTCAGTATCAGGGGATGATGAGGTTCGTAATTGTACTTCTAAAGTTATCTTATGGTCCAGGGGCGAGGAGTATGTAGACAAAGATGTTGCTCAGGGTGTAGGTGGCAGTGATGTGGAATTTGAAGATTAGTTGTTCCATGGTGTTGTTGGCGTTAGCCGAGGTATTGCAGCACTGAATGCATTCTTTGAAGTTGAAGGTGAGTCCTCCTTCGGTTCTGTTACACCTGTCCAATCTAATGACCTTCTATGCATGAGGGGATAGAAGTGCCAATGAGGTGGCAGCCAGCCAGGTATCTGTCAGTAAGAGCAGGTCTGGGGTGTGGTCATTCAGCGGGTCCCAGATTTCAGTGGCATGTTTGACGAGAGAGAGAGCAGGTGTTGAACAGGGGGCAGTTAAGGAGTGGTAGGAGCAGTAAAAGGAAAGAGGTGGGGGTCATGAGATTACGGGCGAGTGTGAGGTGTATGTTTTGTGCAGTGCATACGGGGGTGGTAGGGCATGGGAGAGTGCAGGGGAAGTGGCAGAGGGAGCAGGAAAAGGCACCTTTGGTGTCTGCCAGCAAAGCTCAGCAACAGCATTGGGAGGTGTGTCTGGGGTTCAGGATTAGGGAAAATACAGAAGGGTAGCGGTGGTGAGTGGGAAGAGGGCCAGATGCTGGGTGCGGGCAGGGTGGCGATGGGTAAAGAGGGCTTGCCTTTGGTGCACGATTGGCCCACCAGTGACATGCCCACTGAATGCATCAGCTGTGAGTTAATGCGGCTGCCAATAAATAGGAGGTGGGAAGGGGAGGTGCTACTAGATGGGGGGCAGCAGAAAGTGGGTGTGGCATTTGAGAGAAGACAGGAGGGAAGCTAGAGCGAGAAGGGTGTGAAAAAGAGCAAAAGGGGTAGAAAAAAGAAGGACAAGAGACATTAAGACAGCACTTGAGAAAGCAAAAAAAGGGCAATGATTGAGTGAAAAAGACATAGACATGTTAAAGAATGAAAGGTTAAGCACAGAGGAGTGGCAAAGAAGGAATGAGAAAGGGTGATAGATTGCCAGAATAGCAGCAGAGAAAGAGTGAGGAAAGCACATGAAAGTTGCAGCAGAAAAATGAGAAATGCACCAAAATGTGGCAAAGAGTTTATGAAAATGAATGGAAAGTGCACAGAGAAGCAGCAAAGAAACTGAGAGTTGCAGACAAAGCTGCAAAGAAAATGTCAAGGAAATGGTGAGGATAGTTCAAGAAAACGGTAGAGAATAAAAGAGACAAAAAAGCGTATAAACCCAGAAATCGAAAAGTAAGTCAAAGAGGCAGAATGTGAGAGAGGCAAAGAATGAATAAGAAATGCACAGAGAAGTGGCAAAGAAAGACTTGAGAAATGCACAAAAAAGGTGTCATGAAAAACGAGAGGTGCACAGATAGCAGCAAATAAAGGGTTTGAAATGATTAAGAAAGCAACAGAGAATAAAAGGGAAATGAAAGAGAAAAAGGCCAGAAATTGGAAAAGGAGATCAAAGGACAAAGAGGAAGAGAAAGCAGTGAAAAGGAAGAGAGGCTACGAATGAATGAGAAATGCACACAAAAGCAGGCAGGAAAGACAAAGAAATGTACAAACAAGGCAAGCAAGGAATGAGAGAGAACAGAGCACCTCCATTGCAATGCATGGACACTTTACTGTCAATTATGGCTTTCTTTAGGTGGACTAATGTGCATGCTGAAAACGAAATGCTTCTTTGGGCTCTTCCGAAATGTGACTGACACTTTATTGAAGCAGTGTCTGAAGTAGGCTTTTTAAAGCAAACCAATGACTGATCTATTGTCGCACTCTGTTTATTTTTTTATACCGATCGCACTAAAGTTGTCTCCCAGACCTAACAGGAAAAGCACCTAAATTCAGTAAAAAATTATAAGTATGAATGTTATCCAGGAAATTCAAATCTGCACATGCAAGTGCACATTATTTAAAGACAGAGTATTCAAAGTAGGGTACAATTCCATTCCCATAAAGGGGAACTCCATAATGCTAAGCTAAAGTTGCTGAAATTTAGAAGCAGCAGGTGTCAGTGAATATAGTATAGACAGTAGAACCAATTGAAGTTTCCAGTCAAGAGAAGGAGACATGTAGAAAGTAAGTCTATGAGTAAAAGTATAAGGAGCATTGGCTGTGTAGAGAAAATGACATCCACCTGCAAAGCTGGACAGGGGCAAGTGTTCCAACTAACTAACAAGCTTCATGCAGTTAAAACGTGAAATTTCATTCAAGTTATATATCCTACAGGTTCCCACCGAGTAGAAACCAATCTAAAAACAGTGGGCTGTCCCACCGCCATCTGTGACTGCGTTACCGCCTGCCTCAATTTAATGGCGTGCGGTTCTTTGGCGGTCGCAGAGACTGACCGCAACGGATTCGACGGGCTCAAGGAGCCTGTCGGTACGTCGGAGGAGCAGTACTACCTACAATGGTGACGGTGCCTGCCAGGCACCACTGTTGGTATTACAAAGTTCCTTTCCGCCAGCCCATTCATGGTGGTGAACCTACCATGAAAAGGCTGGCAGAAAAGGACATTGGAGGCCCGTAATGGGCCCCCCTTACCCCTAGGCCTCAGCTTTGGGTTTTGGTGGGCACCTATGATGCCCCCCTACACATCCCTGCACCACGTGGAGGGCACCGTATGGTGCCTCCAACGTAGTGCAGGGATATGTGTAATATCCATTTTTTGTACTGCAGCCTGCAGCACCCGCTTCAATACAAAATATAGACATTGCAACCGCTGTGGTGGTGGTCGCACCCTATTTCGGCTGGCAGGACTTCCGACTTGTAGTTGGGCAGTCCCATTCCCAAATAGATGGTGCTCGGACATAAGTCCGACTGCCATCCTAATGAGGCCCACTGTACTTTGTGTCGGCCTCCTTCTCAGAATAATACAATGCCGACTTCTTCCCTCATCCCGGCCTCCACGATATCTCACAAAGACGTTTTCACCTCCTCAGCCTCCCGGCCTATGCAGGTGCAGAGAAACAATTATTTGCAAAAAACATGACCTTCACACCGTAACCTATCAGAAACTAATGACCAATTATTTAAAAAATAATTTGAGTGCACAATTGCACATGATGAACTTGGTGACCGGGTGTTTTTTTGTTGTTGTTGTTTTATTTAAATTTTCAAAGAAGAAAAATAGGAACTACAAGTTCCAACACAACCGGCCAGCATGACATTACAGCAGTATAGGAAACATGTTAATGCAATACAGTGGAGTACTAAGCATATTGGATTACATCAGGTGATCGACGCGTACAGTCCCGTAGACAGTGTATAGATGCCGAGACCACAATCATCATTTACAAACATGTCAGACATGAATACTATCGTAGTCATAGGGGGTACACAGTCAAGAAGGTATAGACAGGCACATCATATCGACAGTTCCCATTTCAGGAAATATATAATAGCGTTGGCAGACTCCAACAGTACAGGGGCACCTTTCAAAACTAATCGTCTGCAGTGAGGACAGGTACAGGAGTAACGGGTCGATTCCGGGCCCAAACTAGGAACGGTTCCCATATGTTGCGTGGCCTAGAAGTCGAGGGCATAAGTTCCCCAAAAATTCTAAGTTGTGTGTGGCCACACGTGACATCATTCAGCCAATCTTTGATACATGGTACCCTCTTTCGCCCCCATCGGATATCAACCTGTCTTTTAGCATATAGTAAGAGAAGTGCATGCAGCTTGCGATGTTTTGGTGGTGTGTCTTTCACATAACCCAGTAGGCCCAAAGCTGGGAAGGGACCATCCGCTCTGCCAACAATTTGGTTAACTTCAGTAAAAATCTCTAGCCAAAATGCAGCAATCTGTGGGCATTCCCAAGCAACATGTAAAAAAGAGACAGGTGTATATCCGCAGCGCCAGCATCTCTCATCCTCCCTAAGCTTCATATGATACAAACTGATAGGTGTCCTATAATATCTATGCAAAAATTTTAAATGAATCAGGCGAAGCCTGTAATTTGGGGAAAGTTCAGTGAGCTGTCTACAGCAGATTTCCCACTGCTCGTCTGTCAGCGGGGCGGAGAGTTCGCTGTTCCAGCGCTGACGGGATTTGGGCTTAACCACGGGTTAGTATTTTGCATTTGGGTATATAAACGTGTAACTAGTTTGCGGGGGGAGGACGATTTGAATATATTCTCTAAAGCCAGCAACGAAGGAAGAGCTGCAGGAAATCCGTCCCAAAGAGCACGGCACGCCGCACGCATCTTGTGGTACAAGAAGAGCTCTGCAAACGGTGTAGCTCGATCTGTAGTTTCCACAGGGGGAGGCCTAAAGGCATCATTTGGGTATAGATCTGCAAATGTTTGCAGTTTCATTTCATTGACCAGGGTCTTGCTTACTCCATCTTGAATACAGGGAAGCATGGGATTTCGTGCCAGTGGAATGGAAGGCGCGTACAGCAAAGGAATATCAGCTCTCCTCCGCAGCTCAGTCCACGCACAGCGCAGAGTTCCTGCTGTGTCTACATCTCCTACGGGCGTTGTGATGTTTGATAAAGCGCAACCCCGAGCGGGACAGGGGCCACCGCATTAATCTCCATTGCTACATGAGGCTGGTACGGCGTCAGGTGGACCCAGAAGTACAGAAATTGGGCCTGAGCACACAGAGCATGTAAGTGCATGTCTGGAGCACCCATACCGCCCTGCCGTAGCGGGAGAGTCAGGAGATCCCATGAAGCCCTGGCCTGACCACTGGCCCAAACCAGGGAGATCAGCTGCGACTTAAGGGTGGTGAAAAAATGTTGTGTAAGAGGAATTGGCACATTTACAAATAGATACAGGAACTTCGGCAATATAACCATTTTGGCCAGTGCTATCTTCCCTGCAATGGACAGAGGCAGTTTAGACCGAAGCTTGACCTTACCCTCTAGCCAAGTAGTCGCCCTACCAAAATTTAGGTTCCATATCTCCTGCATATCACTGCTCAGCCATACTCCCAAATATTTTTACTGCCTCGGCCTCCCATCTCAAAGGGAACTCAGATTGTATCTTGAGCGTACCATCAGTCAATGGGAACACCACTGATTTTGCCCAGTTGATGGAGATGCCAGCAAGGCCTCCAAATCGAATAAATTCTCTAAGGACAGGGTCTAAATTGTGTTCAGGGTTGAGAATGTACAAGGTCACATCGTCCGCATATAGCGAAATGAGTAGGCTCCGAGTGCTGAAACCAATATCTCGTGCTGTGTGGTGTTGCCTGATCCGGGCAGCCAGGGGTTCCATAGCAATGGCAAAGAGCAGGGACTAAAGCGGAACACCGCTGTCTAGTACCACGCGTTATGGAGAATGGATCAGAGAGCAAGCCGTTCACCCGAATCCGGGCCACCGGCAAGGTGTATAGTAGCCGGATACGATTTATGAGGAGAGGGCTCAATCCCATACGTGTTAATATTGTAAATAAATAAGGCCATCAAGCGTATCAAACGCCTTTGTGGTGTCTAAAAAAATAGCTGCAGCATGCACATCTGGATGGAGGTAGTGCAGCACTGAGAAGAGTGTACGCAAGTTGTGGGAGGTCGGGAGCGCAATCATGGGAAGTAAAGGTTGCAATCTATTGGCAAGTACCTTAGGGTAGATTTTGACGTCCACATTTAGCAAGGATAATGGCCTATATGAGTCGACCTCTGTGTCTGCCTTCTCTGGTTTCAATAGAGTGATAATTATTGCTTCCCTCATTCACTAGGGTAGGACGCCCGCCTCCAGAGCTTCCTCATAGACCGCCAATAGTCTGGGTGCCAACTCCTCCACATAGGTCTTAAAGAACGAGGTAGTCAGGCCATCGGGCCCGGAGGCATTATCAAGCGGTAAGCCTTTAATAACCTGGGCTACGTCTTCCACCATGATAGGGAGGTCCATATATTCTCTATGTCTATTATATTGTATATCGCACCCAATTCTCTACCCACAAGCAAGTGTGATAGCCATACTTTGTTAGCATGTGAAATACAGGCGTTCCCAGGGGAGAGAATAGTCTCCACTCCTGCTTTATTGCTGGCTTGTCTTTCACAAACAACTTTTTACCTTTCCAAACAGCAAAACTTTCTTCTTCTCTTTACCAATATAATACATTTTCGCTTAACTTTTGTTTTCGCGTTCAGCTAGAAACGTCAGTGCAACACAAAATCTCTACCAATCAGCTTCCTCTGTGCTGTTTCCTTTCCAACCAATACCACAGTGGAAACACACTCGTAAGCAAATCAGAAAGCTCTGCATCACTTCTGCATCCACCTATCCCAGCGCGACTCTCACTAACACACCAATCCGGAGCGTCTACATCACCCTGTAATTCTCCACTCCTAGTGCGACGTACACGAACGCACCAATCAGGAGCGTCTACGTTTCTAGCTGACTGGCCAATCTCAGCGCAGCCTTTCTGACATCAACTCTTCTCGCTGTCGTGGCTCCTACTCCTGCTCCTGCTGACCCCCTCCTTTACAAATGTTATCGGTAAACTTTCTTACGTTCTTCTGACTTACAAATCTGTTAGTAACGACATAAAAGCGCCACCATTATCTGTTTCGCTAACCAAAGTATAGTTAATGACCATTTTCACAAGAATTCAGTCTTTCCGGAGAGCAGCGCTTACCTCTGCTATACTATGGAATCGTTACTTCCGTTGATAAAGTAGCACATCCCTCTACCTTACCCTACTAACAAGCATCAGCTATCCGTTTCTCCAGAATTAAGACACCTAGTTGGAGACCCAATGCTCCTGAGAAATAAAACCAGAGTTTCACAATTAACCTGAATGCCTTTTCATTCATGCACTTTCACACGGAAAAATGTAGTACATTCACACAGAATTCTATCTTTCCCGAGAACAGCGAACAGTCTGTCCTACTACAGAATTACGACATACGGAAATAAAGTAGCACTTCCCTCTACTTTATCCTTCTAACAAGCTTAGAGAACACCTATTACCTTTCCAGTGATAAGCGTTATCAGAGCTCCTTCTGGACTCCTGGTACCTAAGACCAAAATTTCACAGGTGACCTTCGCTACCATACACTTCTTTCATACAGGAGATATTTCTAATGGCAACACACGACATGTCACCGAACCGAACCCAGACAATGCGTCGCGCAACTTCACTCGTTACACGTTTCCCCTGTATACCTACAGGGCAACAACAATTCCATCTTTCCATAGAGCAGCGCTTACCTCTGCTCTACTACGGAACCGTTACAAACTTCCGACTTCCTACCTCCCAGAAGCCGTGCAAACAACATAGAACTCAACGCGACTCAACATAGAGTGTTAATACATAAACCAATACTTTCCAATAATCAATAAGCTATTTACAGGCAATAATCACCAAACCAAAACAAGAAAAACCATCATCTTGCTACCAGAAAAACTGATGCAGCGCGGAAACCTGGGTAACGAGAATCAAGAAAAAACCCCGTACCTAATATCCTCCCTTCGTCACAGACCAAATATTACATTAACACATTTACTCCTACAATCATTGGTGGGGCCCATAACACCAACATTCACACTTCACTTCTCACTGGTCTGCACTTACAGGAGAGATGAATGTTCCAAGCGCTGACATGAAAGGAATACCTTATAACCTATAGAGAGAAAATTATTTACACATCTATACATTAAACCTTATATCTACACATTGTAAACCTAAACGTTAAGATACACCTCCCACGTGATCAATGAATCATTTAGTTGGATTGGTAGGGTGATTTAGTCCTGCTAAAACACACTCAAGATCCTGATCTATCCTCTCTCAATAAACAACCAAAACGCATTTGCTTGTTAATCAATATTTGTTTATCTAATTAATGCAAGAATTTAGGTCCATCTAGTAAATTTATTAGTCTTTACGCAAATTACAGAACATCATATTTACCTAGTCTGGCTACTTGTCGTCCTCTAAGTCATCAAATTTAGTCGTTAATCAGTCGGATTTCGAAAGTTCTTCATACAGCACGCTACAGTCCCAAGAACGGACAAGGACCAGAGCCGTGCAAGCATCTATCAGTGCCAATAGATTTTAGGAAGTCCTCAGTTCATCAAAGAAATGTGCAGCAATTCAGTCAGTCAAAGATTCAGGAACGCAGCCATCACGTAGCGTCACCGTCGTCTCCGTCAGCAAAAGGGAAAGTACGAGCAAGCAAATCCTCTCTATTCTAACGTCATTTTATAATGAAAGTAAGGACAAAACTATACATTTTAGAAAATGTGGGCTTATCCCATTGGCTGGTTGGGATCGTCCGGTGAGGTTTCACACAGTTCAGGAGATTATGTCATTATACATGATCCATCCGGTTCCTTGTGTCTGTCTATTGTTAAAATGCTTGGCAGGCTTCCCATCGTGACCTTGCTTCGGCACAGCGAGTCTAGGGTCATGTCGAGGCCACTGGTACATGTCATTGCGCAGGCACACTTCGTCCGAAACCTCCTGCAATGGTGGCCATCCCGTCGTGTCAATTTGGCAGCCATCTTGGTTTTAGGCCCAAAGGACAACTTAAGCGAAACAAACACAAAAGAGTAATTAATACATAGAAATAATGAATAAAATGTTAAACCCTCACTAATTCCCCTATGTGCTTGTAATTATCTAGCGTATAGCGACATTTAAAGCGTTCATATTCACCCATTGATGTCCTCTGGTGCAACACTACGAGAACTTCACAAAAGCAACATATATCATGCGATATTCCATTTTTCTAATCCTAGTATGCGTACATATGTTAATTACAAATTATTTAGCCATGCAAAATGCAAATCCCACGTGTATTTCATACATTAGTAATGTTGATTAAACTTCATGCAAACACAATACTATTACAATTAATAGATTATTCTAATTAGTATAAACATGCAGAATGGAGGGGTATACAAAATGTTGCACTACCCGCTCCATCAAGACTAACCAGTAGTCTAACTGAGACCAAGCATTGTGATGGCTAGAAATACACGTCCCCTCTCTGAATATGGGATGATAATTCCGCCACACATCTAGCAACTCATCATCAGATATAATGGCTTGCAGTGCGGCACTTGCCTGTGGGTGCAGGGAGCGAGACGTGCCTTGTCTGTCCAAATTATCATCTAATATGGCATTGAAATCACAACCCCACAACACCGTATTACAGCCAGTTGTTCTGATCCTGGACCAGATATTATGAAAGAACTCTGGAAAATCCACATTGGGGCCATACACTGCTATTAAGACTAAGGATACTCCACCCAGTTTACCATGTAGTAGAATAAACCTCCCCTCTGGATCAACAAATGTAGTGTCTTCCCGCCAGTCCACCTCCTTCTTAATCAACACCGCCCCACCCCGAGCATAGTTGGAATAAAAAGATGAATACACTGTGCCCCACCTGTTGTGTCTCAATCGCTGTGATGGTTTGACATTTAAATGTGTTTCCTACAGGAGACATATGTCAATGTTGTGCCGGGATGGATAAGCATGTACCAGCCTGGCTTTCCTATTATTGTTTAACCCCCTAATATTCCATGAAAGAAAGTTTAGTGTGTTAGTGTGTGGTGTGGCATAAAGTATTCACATAAACATTACGGATCAGAATAACACGTCTACATCTCGCAGCAGCCTCAGACTCCAATCCACTCTGTATCCACATGCTGGCTAAAAACAGTGAAACATCCCCTACCCACCACCCACCTCCCACTTCAACCCCCAAATCAGGTTGCTGCATACCCACCCCAGTTCTAACAAATAAAAAAATACAAAGCAATGAAGGGAGACTTCCCATGAGGGCGAGGTTGCGCCGGCGAGCTTCCCTGCTTGCACAGGGTGGCTGGGAGTACTGCAGAGAAGCTAGCAACGATTATCAACGTTAAGGAGTAACGTCAGATTTCTCGGTCCTCAGGGCCTCCAGGAATAACAAGAAACGAGGGACCAACAGAGAGAGGAAACAAGAGAAAAATAGCAAGTATAAAGGTTGAGGAACGCCTCCATCACGTGTCATTACATTACCCAATTAAGTCAGACAAAGGTGGAGGAACGGATCAGTCATTGTTACTGAGATGGTCCACCAGAGTTCCCTCAGCACCACCTAGGGTTTTCATCTTTTTCCCACCCACGTGCTTGGCAAACTTCAGGGCGGATTTCGCATCCGTGAAATAGTGCGCGGTGCCATCGTGCGAGCCCTTCAGGTCTGCTGGGTAAAGTGGGTAAAGTAGGGCATAAGGGATCTGCGCCTGCATGAGATGACGCTTTGGGGGAGAAACTCTCGCCGTGCCGCCTGCACCGCTGGAGTAAAGTCAGGATAAAATGCAATGGTGTTACCTTTATGGGAAATTTGTCCTTTGTCCCTCGCCAAGCGCAAAATAAGATCTCTGTCCTGATAGGAGGTTTCCGCCCTAGAGACCTGTGGGCTCTCTCCCCCACAAAGACTGATGACAAGTGAGGGTCGAAGAGCTCATGGAGAAGATCCACAATGAAGGTCTCCATTTTAGAAATGGCGGTGGTCTCCAGGATGCCTGTAATGCAGAGGTTATTCCTTCTAGACCTTGCCTCCAAATCGTCATTCTTGGCCCTGATAATCCCAAACAATTTATCCATGTGCGACAGTTGTTCCTTGGTGTCCACCTGGAATTCATAGAACTACGTGTGCCGATTCTCAAAGCCATCCAATCGGGTCTCGTGGGTAGCCACCTGTGTCTTGACAGAATCTAATTGCGCGGTTAGAGTATCCAATTTGGCGTCTACGTTGCGCAAGCTAGAACGCATCTCTAACATCAGGGTCCACAGGTCTTCCCCTTGGTCGTCTGCCGGTGGTTCACAATGAGCATCCCCTTGGGCATACGATTCAGGGTCTGTGTGTCTCATGTAGTGCTTATTCTAAAAGGTTAATCTAGGCTGTTCTGCATCTGGTTTTCCCATCTTGTCAGCAGCCAAGGGGTTGCACTAGATCACCTGCTTTCCCCACGTAAGTAAGGACTTCACAGCGCCCCGCAGCCAAGTGCTACCCGGCGGATGAGACCCCGAGCCCAAAGCCCCACAAATCACCACCTCAGCACTGCCCCCCACAGTGTTTGGCCAAATCCGCCAAGGGTAAGGCAGTAGCAGCTCAGCAAGTGCGGTTAATCAGGTTACAACTGTGTCCCAGCCAGCGTTTATGCAATGTAGTTTATGTTGCACCTGGAAGGAAGGAGACAGGGCTCCTGGGAGCGCAAATCAGTCTGGAGTGCTTACACTATGCCGCCTCTACAAACCCCTCAATCCACGCCAGCTGCGCACACCAGCGTACCTCAGCGCAGCTGTCTCGGCTCATCCACATGTCGCCGATCTGCATCAAATATGTCCCTCAGGTCACAGCAGGCACATGCGTTTGTCGAGATACAGCCCCCGATGCTGCATTGTAGAATTGGCGGGGTGGTCCCAGT
Organism: Triturus cristatus; assembly: GCF_964204655.1. NCBI lineage: Eukaryota > Metazoa > Chordata > Amphibia > Caudata > Salamandridae > Triturus > Triturus cristatus. The sequence continues at coordinate 109,691,877 of NC_140583.1, read as the reverse complement.
GAGGAGGGCGGCAAGGTGTCAGATCCTCTGTGCTGGCAGTATTTAAAACTGATGGGATAGTCCCCCTGCAGATATGCACTTAGCGGCGTAATTGTCATCAGCCGGATTGCGGACTTATTACAGTTGGTGACCGAGGCAGCGCAATCCCACCAGCCGACTCGCTCACCCTCACCTTGACACGCCGGCACTGCTTCCACAAAATGGCAGCCGCGGCCTCCGGGACTGCGCTCAACTGAGCCTCGTGAACACAGCCGCACCACCTGTGCGCACACCGCAACTCTCCACACCGGGCTAGGAGTACGACCAGCCCAATATCTGCCGCTGAAAACCAGGCGGGAGCCCCGCAGCTGCGCGGCCTCCCGGGGCCTATGAACTCTTGGTAGCCACGGGCTCAATTTTCAGGGCTGCCCAGCCGCGGCGAGAGATAAGGACCGGCAGGCCAGCTGCGTCTCAGCTGAACACCCCGCGGCTCGGTCTCACGGCGCACCTCGCTCTCGGAGACAACAGCGATGGGGACTCGGGCCACTCCGCAGCTCGATATGCTATTGTTGTCGCCGCAACAGCTCTGAGTTCTCAGGATGCTTGAAGGATTTTGTCCCTGCCGGCAGAGTTCGCTCACAGAGCGGCCATACCACAGCACGGCTAGCCATGCCCCCGGTGACCGGGTGGTTGAAATTAAAAAGACAGTTATGCACAGCAAGCAATAATCCAACGCTTACTGTTCAAGTTGGAGTTGGGCAGCGAAGCCCACTCATATCAATGTTAAGATGTACATATTCTATCTATAGTTAAACAAAACATATACATCACTTTTTCAGTAAATCTAAATGTAAAATAATATGTACACACTTGTAAGTAATGGTTATCTGTGTTAGAGGCTAACATTTCATCAAGTGCAAATATATAAGGTTGCACTGTGCCACCAACATTTTAGCAACTGAGGTGCCACAGATGGGAACTCTAACAATAATGCCCTCAGATCTAGAAGAGAAAGAGGTCTTTTAAAATATACTCTAGCATCTGTAATGAGAGCAGGTTCTCCGTATTAACACAGGATATCATAGATTTTCCTATAGAAGAGTAGGTATAACTGCAAATCTATGTATTTTACTACTTCAAACCATTTTATTTTAATTGTATTTTATTTATATATATATATATATATATATATATATATATTCACTGAAAAAAACATAGGTTTCAGGGGCGTTATAGTTAGCTGGACATTTCCCTCGTACAAAACCCTAGAAATTCCCCCGTTATAGTTAGTTCAGCTAACTATAACTCGCGCACCCGCAATGCACTGCTGATGACGTCACATATTACATCACTCATGACATGGTCAGTGACATCACTGATGACATCTGAAATGACATCACTGATGACATCACTAATGACGTCATCCATGTGATAAATTAGGGCATCTTCTCACACCCTTTGATATACTCAATCAAAATTTCAGACGTCCATTCTCAAAACCATAGATACTCCAATACCAATAACTACATACCCACTCATTGACTCTTAGATCTACACACACATCCACTCACTCACCTGTACAGTCACTCATACTTACAGTCACTCAGTACAGGACTATCATATGCATTTATACACCTACATAGACACTCACACACCACCAATCATCCATAGAGGTACTCTCACACCTAGTCAGTCATGCAAATAATTAATCACACTCCCATTTACTCACCTATGCAGTTATACACACACAAGTTCACTTACTCATAAAAATAGTACCACATTCTTACGCTCTTATACAATCACTGATACAAGCACACACTCATCCATACAGCCACTCTCACAATCACACACTCTCACATATACCCACTTATATACTCTTACACACATATATACTGCCTTTCACATATGTAGTTACTCACACATGTACCACTGATATACATTCAATCACTAACACACCCATACATACACTCACCCAACCATACAGTCCATCACAGATGCACTCTTAAAACCATGCACCCATAGAATCACACACCTACACATGTATGCACAGAGTCACACACACCCCACACACACAAACACTCAGGCACCCATACAGATACTCAGACAACCAATCAATAACCCATAGAGACACTCATATAGCTATTCACAAAATTATGCAGCCGCTTATACACCAACAGACAGACAGAAACAGACATTCACACAGTTTAGTCAATAGTCTGCAGTAAGATACATTTAATGACTCACTTATAGTCAGTCACGCACCTACTAAATCATCCATTCACACACTTATACACCCACTGATTCTTCCATAGGTTTTTCCCTATATATATATTAAACATATTTAAAATTTACAGAAACACACACTCACTGGATGACGTCATCAGTGATGTCATCAGTGATGTCATTTCAGATGTCATCAGTGATGTCATTTCAGATGTCATCAGTGATGTCATCAGTGATGTCACTGACCATGTCATGAGTGATGTAATATGTGACGTCATCAGCAGTGCATTGCGGGGGCGCGAGTTATAGTTAGCTGAACTAGCTATAACAGGGGAATTTCTAGGGTTTTGTACGAGGGAAATGTCCAGCTAACTATAACGCCCCTGAAACCTATGGTTTTTTCAGTGAATTTCTAAGGTTTTTTAAATGCCAATTCCTAACTATAACGCCCCTGAAACCTATGTGTTTCCAGTGAATTTCAAAGGTTTTTTAAATGCTGATTCCTAACTATATCAGGCCTGAAACCTATGGTTTTTTCAGTGAATTTCAAAGGTATTAATTGTTATACTGATTTTTTTGATACTCATTTATTACATTTTTAAAACTATTTATTTTTAGATATTTTTTTTTATTACATTATAATTACATTATACATTACAATACAAAATATACTTTCTCAGAATGAATTACTTTAGTTTAAATACTTGGCAAATAGGCAACAGACTTTTAAGTACAGTAGTTACAGTTGTTGCAATGGCCAACACAATTTCAAACACAAAGCAACATTGAGCTCAATGTGAATTTCTAGTTAAATGCAATTAGTTACTTTATGGATTACTTTTCTAACCACAGGACTGGATCCTAGATTCAGTCCTTGGACATCTCCTGTAAACAGTTGAGTAAAAGCGTTTTGTTTACAGTAGTTATATGTAAGGAATATTATTGTATTTTAAAAGTTGACACTTAGAAATTTTTTCACATAGAGTCACCAATGTTATCCTACGGCAGAAAATTCACTTAGCAGGTAAGTAGTGTTATCGTTACTTTTTCTTACTCAGTGGTGGATCCTGGATCCAGCACTGGCCAACCTCCTGTAAACAGTTGAAAGAATGTGTTTAAGTCATACAGACGATTTTTTAGGAATATTTTTAGTTTGTGAAAATAGACACTTAGAAACTTTTCTGCTGAAAACCACACAATTGATTCCTATGGAAGGAAATACAAGTTACTGGTAAGTACGCTTAGAATTACTTTTCAGAGTCAGTGCTGGGCTAAAAGATGCAGCCCAGGGTTCTCTCCTGATTACAGGTGAGTAAATCGGAATTCGTAGTTCGGCTGATTTTAGACGAATATATGTACGTTTCATAAATGGACACTTAGAAAATTTACTGCTGAAAACCACACAATAGATTCCTATGGAAGGAAATACAAGTTACTGGTAAGTACGCTTAAAATTACTTTTCAGAGTCAGTGCTGGGCTAAAAGATGCAGCCCTGGGTTCTCTCCTGATAACAGGTGAGTAAATCGGAATTCGTAGATCAGCTGATTTTAGAGGAATATTTTTAGTTTGTGAAAATAGACACTTAGAAACTTTTCTGCTGAAAACCACACAATGGATTCCTATGGAAGGAAATACAAGTTACTAGTAAATACGCTTAGAATTACCTTTCAGGGTCAGTGCTGGGCTAATAGATGCAGCCCAGGGTTCTCTCCTGATTGCAGGTGAGTAAATCGGAATTCGTAGTTCGGCTGATTTTAGAGGAATATTTTTAGTTTGTGAAAATAGACACTTAGAAACTTTTCTGCTGAAAACCACACAATGGATTCCTATGGAAGGAAATACAAGTTACTGGTAAATACGCTTAGAATTACCTTTCAGGGTCAGTGCTGGGCTAATAGATGCAGCCCAGGGTTCTCTCCTGATTACAGGTGAGTAAATCGGAATTCGTAGTTCGGCTGATTTTAGAGGAATATTTATACATTTCAAAAATGGACACTTAGAAACTTTTCTGCTGAAAACCACACAATGGATTCCTATGGAAGGAAATACAAGTTACTGGTAAATACGCTTAGAATTACCTTTCAGGGCCAGTGCTGGGCTAATAGATGCAGCCCAGGGTTCTCTCCTGATTACAGGTGAGTAAATCGGAATTCGTAGTTCAGCTGATTTTAGAGGAATATTTTTAGTTTGTGAAAATTGACACTTAGAAACTTTTCTGCTGAAAACCACACAATGGATTCCTATGGAAGGAAATACAAGTTACTGGTAAATACGCTTAGAATTACCTTTCAGGGTCAGTGCTGGGCTAATAGATGCAGCCCAGGGTTCTCTCCTGATTACAGGTGAGTAAATTGGAATTCGTAGTTCGTCTGATTTTAGAGGAATATTTTTAGTTTTTGAAAATAGATACTTAGAAACTTTTCTGCTGAAAACCACACAATGGATTCCTATGGAAGGAAATACAAGTTATTGGTAAATACGCTTAGAATTACCTTTCAGGGTCAGTGCTGGGCTAATAGATGCAGCCCAGGTGAGTAAATCGGAATTCGTAGTTCGGCTGATTTTAGAGGAATATTTATACATTTCAAAAATGGACACTTAGAAACTTTTCTGCTGAAAACCACACAATGGATTCCTATGGACGGAACTACAAGTTACTGGTAAATACGCTTAGATTTACTTTTCAGGGTCAGTGCTTGGCTAAAAGATGCAGCACTGGGTTCTCTCCTGATAACAGGTGAGTAAATCGGAATTCACAGTTCGGCTGATTTTAGAGGAATATTTGTATGTTTCAAAAATGGACACTTAGAACATTTTCTGGTGAAAAGCACACAATGGATTCCTATGGAAGGAAATACAAGTTACTGGTAAGTACGCTTAGAATTACTTTTCAAGGTCAGTGCTGGGCTAAAAGATGCAGCCCAGGGTTCTCTCCTGATTACAGGTGAGTAAATCGGAATTCGTAGTTCGGCTGATTTTAGAGGAATATTTGTACAATGGTGAAGGAAGGGGGCGGGGCCTGAGGTGACGTGTGCAAACACGCCCTGTGGCGTGTTTTAAGTTGGGGAATCAATTCCTCTTCAATCCTGAGGTCCCCTGGGGGCCAACTAGCCCACCAGGTACCCCCACTATGCGCCAGGGGGCTGCATTGCAGAGAGGTGTTCAGAGGCCACACCCCTTTTTATAACACTCTGCAACGCAGCTCCGTGGCGCTTAGTGGAGGTACCTGGTGGGCCAGTTGTCCCCTAGGGGATCTCTGGATTGAAGAGGAATGAATTCCCCAACTTAAAATGTGCCACAAGGCGTGTTTGCACAGTGTCACCTCAGGCCCCGCCCCCTACCTTCATCACTGTGCAAACGCGCCCCATGGCGCGTTTTAAGTTGGGAGATTAAGTCCCCTTGAATCCTGAGGTCCCCTGGCGGCCAACTAGCCCGCCAGGTACCTCCAGCGAGTGCCACGGAGCTGCGCTGCAGAGAGGTGTAAAAAGGGGCGTGGCCTCATTACACCTCTCTGCAACGCAGTCCCTGGCGCATACTGGAAGTTTCTGGTGGGCTAGTTGGCCCCCAGGGACCCCCAGTATTGAAGGGGAATTAGTTCCCCCTCTGCAAACGCGCCAGGGGGCGCGTTTGCAGAGTGATGAAAGGAGGGGGCGTGGCCTCCTCCGGATCCCGTTTTTATTTTTATTTTATTTTATAAGAAGGGGGGCTGTGTAGCTCCCCTTCTTTTTCTTATTTTTTGGCCCTGGGGACCCCATCCCCCAGGGCCTGCCCCTATTTTTTTTTAAACTGTGGAGGGGGGCTGCGTGGCCCCCCTCCTGAGGCCTTAATTTCCCCCGGGGACCCCCTCCCCAGAGCATGGCCTTTTTTTTATTTGTTTTTTATTTTTTTGGAGGGGGCTGCCTTGCCCCCCTCCTGTGGCCTCTTTTGGCTCCAGGGACCCAATCCCCCGGGGCCGTTTTTTTAATGTATTTTTTTTATTTTGGGGGGAGCCGCGTGGCCCCCCTCCTGGGACACTACTGGCCCCAGGGATCCCATCCCCTGGGGCCTGGCCTCCGTTGGGGACCATGGGGGGTCCCCATTCCCCCCACGGTCCCGCCGGCTCACCGCCTCCTGCGGGAGCTGGCATTGCTTATCCACATGTGGAGCAGCTAACATGCTGCTCCCCATGTGGAAAAGCAATCTGCTTTGCTATTTGGAAGGGAGAGCAGGTTTCCCTTCTCTCTCTTCCAAATAGCAAAGCAGTTTGCAATGGCAGGGTGGGAGCCGCGAGGCTCCCGCCCTGCCATTGCAAATAGCAGTGTCCCGGGGGTGGGCACCCCGGGACACTGCAGGAGCCGGCCCTGGCGGGTGGCACTCCCGAGGGCCACGACAAGGCTCCAGGAGGGGGGCCGCTTCCCCCCTCCCACTTAAGTTAAAGCCCCGGGGGTGGCGGTCCCTCTGGGCCCCCATTATAATACCATATTGCCCCCGGGACTTGGCCCCCCTGGGGGCTAAATCAAAACGAAGCGCGGGAGCCTGCACTTCGTTTTTTTTTTTCGTTAGCAGGATGCACGGACCCTACGCGCATTCCGCGATTTTAAAAAAAAGGTGTTTCTACCCTGCCCCCTTGTCGCGTTTTGCGCCTTTTTTTTGGTTTTCTTGTGCCTCGGTTCTACCGAAGCACAAGATGGCTGCCAACACTTCCTGATTCAGAGTGTTGGCAGCCAATTAGCATTCAACTCGTGCTCGGGAGGGTTCGGGGAGGGTGCGGGGAGGGTGCGCGGATCCTCCCCGGCCATAGATATCACTAACTTTTTTACCCTTATTTTCTCAGGAACTACTGAACGAATTTACACCATTTAAGCAAAAGGCACAAGTCTGAACTGAGGACTACCTCTTTGCCAAATTTGGTGTAATTCCGTTCAGCAGTTCGGGCTGTAGCTGCGACAACAGATCCTATGGGAAATTGCGTGGGGAAAACGCGTTTTGGGAACCCCCTCTTTTCTCGGCCCCCGCTTGACGAATCACCACAAAACTTTCAGGGTAGGAGCGGAGCAGAGCTGGCCAAAAGTTTGAAAAATTTTGCGAAGATTCATCAATCAGCGCCAGACTTATTGGGAATAGAATGTTGCGGATTTCCTATGGAAAATAGGTCCTAACTATAACTATCTACTGGCGACCGCCAGTAGATAATATATATATATATATATATATTCACTGAAAAAACCATAGGTTTCACACATGTTATAGTTAGCGGAAATTTTACTGATAAAAAACCAATGAAATTCCCCCGTTATAGTTAGTGCAGGCAACTATAACTCACGCGACCGCAATCCTCTGCTGATGCTAATACTGTATTTAGACACTTATTTGCCCATGTCTTCTTCCATACATTTTTAGCTATACATATATTACAAATATTTTTTTTTCATAAAGACACATATGTCATCAGCAGAAGATTGCGGTCGCGTGAGTTATAGTTGCCTGCACTAACTATAACGGGGGAATTTCATTGGTTTTTTATCAGTAAAATTTCCGCTAACTATAACATGTGTGAAACCTATGGTTTTTTCAGTGAATTTGCAAGGTTTTTTAAATGCTAATTCCTAACTATAACGTGTGTGAAACCTATGGTTTTTTCAGTGAATTTGTACGGTTTTTTAAATGCTAAGTTACTTTACGCCATTCGTGGCGTGCGCGCCCACTTAACGCAGTTCGTTCCGTGCGTGCACGGTGCGCTTCGCGCACCGTGCGCGCACAGTGAGCACGCGGTGCGCTTCGCGCACCGCGCGCCCACGTTACGCAGTTAGTGCCGTGCACGCACGGTGGGCACGCGGTGCGCTACGCGCACCGCGTGCCCACGTTACGCTAGATGGGCCATGTACGCACGATGCGCTTCGCGCACCGTTTGCACATGGAGGACATATGATGCACTTCGTTTTGAAAGGTAATATTTTAATTTGTTGTTATAAGCCATGCACAAATGGTGCCCTTCGGGCACCATTTGCACACGGGGTGGAGAGAGTGTGGATAATTTTTTTTTTATTATTTTTTTTAATATTTTAGTTTAACTCATCTATAATAATAAGCCATGCACCAATTGCACACGGGGTGGGGAGAGTGGGGATAATTTTTTTTTTTTAAATTTTTTACCGTACGCGTACGGTAAGCGTAATCGGCTAAATTAGCGAAAAAATAAAAATTCCGTTTTTGGCCTTGGGGGATCTTTGGGGACTCCCTCAACATTGCTATGTGTGTGGGAGCTGTCTAAACAGCCCCTTTACATGTTTTTGTGCTTTATATTTTAAACATCACTCTCAGTGCGAGAGAGAAAATGGCGGCCGCCGCTTCCTGGTTTCGGCCGATTCGAATGTTTACTAAGATCTAAGAGCCAATCAGAATCGCGCTCGCGCACGCCACCGTACGCGTACGGTAAGCGTACCGTAAGCGCACCGTAAGCTGGCTCAGATATATATATTGATTTAAAGGCTATTTTCTCAGAATCTACTGAACAGATTTACACCAAACCTACAAAAGGCACTTCCTTGACCTGAGGACTACCTCTCTGCCAAATTTCTAGTCATTCTGTTCAGCCGTTCGGGCTGTAGCCCTGTCTAAAGGTCCTATGGAAAAATGCATGGGAAAAACGCGTTTTGGGACCCCCTTTTATCTCAGCCCCCGCTTGATGAATCCCCCCGAGACTTTCAGGGAAGGAGCGGAGCGTAGCGCCCCACCTATTTTGAAAACTTCGCGAGGATTCGTCGACCGGCGCCAAAGTTATTCAAAATAGAATGTTGCGGATTTCCTATGGAAACGTGGTCCTAACTATAACTACCTACTGGCGACCGCCAGTAGGTAATATATAATATATATATATATATATATATATATATATATATATATATATACATATATATATATAAACAGAGCATAAACGCTCAGTTAAAACTGCCGCATCTCCAAATCAAAGGGCGCATCGTCTGTGCGGTCCAACAAAGCAAGGTCCGTATTTAATTCTCAAAAGTTTCTTATCCTGTAGCAAAGTATGACGACGCCGTGTCTTGTGTAAATAATGAATTTATTTATCAGCTGCTGGACACGTTTCGCCTAACCTGCAGGTTTGTTCACCAGGTCAGGCGAAACGCGTCCAGCAGCTGATAAATAAATTCATTATTTACACAAGACACGGCGTCGTCATCCTTTGCTACAGGATAAGGAACTTTTGAGAATATATATATATATATACATATATATATATATATATATATATTCACAGAAAAAACCATAGGTTGCAGGCACGTTATAGTTAGGAATTAGCATTTAAAAAACCTCAGAAATTCACTGAAAAAAACATAGGTTTCAGGGGTGTTATAGTTAGCTGGACTTTTCACTTGTACAAAACCATTGAAATTCCCCCGTTATAGTTAGTTCAGCTAACTATAACTCACGCACCCGCAATGCACTGCTGATGACGTCACATATTACATCACTCATGACATGGTCAGTGACATCACTCATGACATCACTGATGACATCTCAAATGACATCACTGATGACATCACTGATGACATCATCCAGTGAATGTGTGTTTTTCTGAAAATTAAATATGTTTTATATATGTATATCTCAAGGTCGATGGAAGAATAAATGGGTATATAAGTGTCTAAATGGATGATTTGTTTTTGAAAAATTGATTGTGTAACTGACTGATTAGGTGTATCATAGTGAATACATGGCTTAGTGAGTAATGTTTAAATATGTAAATATCTGTATCAGTCTCTCACTTTGAGTATAAGTGGCTGCATGGGTTGGTGAGTAGCTACATGGGTGTCTATATAGGTTGTTAGTTGGTTTTTTGAGTATCAGTCTGAGTGTCTGCATGGTTCGGTGGGGGGTATTACATAGTGCATAGGTGCATGAATGAGTGACTCACTGTTTGTATGTGTTTAACACAGCATGTGTGCAGGACTGTATGGGTGGATGAGTGTGTGTATGGGTGTGTTAGTGAGTGAATGACTGTCTCAATAGTGTCTTTATGAGTAACTACATATGTTTTAGACTAGTATATGTGACTATTGGTGTATATATGTGAGTATATGTGAGAGTGAGAGATTGAAAGAGTTCCTGTATGAATAAGTATGTGTTTCTATAAGTGATTGTTTAAAAGACTAAGTATGTGTAAGTTTCCGTAGAAGTAAGTGTGGTGGTGTGTGTATAACTGTATATGCAAGTAAATGTATGTTTGATTCTTTATTAGCATGAGTGACTATGTGTGTGAGTAACTCTATGGATGAGTGGCATTGTGTAACAGGATGTATAGGTGTATGAGTACATATGATGAGTGAGTACATGTATGAGTGACTGTATAGGACTGTTGGTGAATGAGTGGATGTGTATGTGGATCTTAGAATTACTGAAGAGGTTGTTGTAACTGGTATTGGTATGTCCATTGTTTTGAAAATTTTAGTTTCTATTTTTGAATGTGTGTATCAAAGGTTATATTAGGGTGAGAGGAGGTCTGCCACTCTATCACAAGGATGATGTCATCAGTGATGTCATCAGTGATGTCATTTGAGATGTCATCAGTGATGTCATGAGTGATGTCACTGACCATGTCATGAGTGATGTAATATGTGACGTCATCAGCAGTGCATTGCGGGCGCGCGAGTTATAGTTAGCCGAACTAACTATAACGGGGGAATTTCAATGGTTTTGTACAAGTGAAAAGTCCAGCTAACTATAACACCCCTGAAACCTATGGTTTTTTCAGTGAATTTCTGAGGTTTTTTAAATGCTAATTCCTAACTATAACGTGCCTGAAACCTATGGTTTTTTCTGTGAATTTCAAAGGTTTTTTAAATGCTAATTTCTAACTATGCCTACAGAGATAGGACATGTGAAGAAAGGAGAATAAATGCACAGAAAGAAACAAAAGAAGTGCAGAAAGAAGCAACAGAAGTCCTCAAATAGGAAGATAAGTGCAGGAAGAAGGATAACGTGCAGAAAGAACAAAAAGAAGAGCAGAAAGAAGCCTTGTTGCAAAATCATCCTGTACCCTCAACTTTTTCAGACGGATACTGGTGGTAACTGAGTCTGACTAACCAGTCCTAGAGCCAGTGCTATGTTAAAAGACACTTAGAATACAGTGAAAACACCTACATACACTAGGGAACATTATGCGTTGGGGTCCCCCTGTGATTAGCATGACCTCCTCTGTAAGCCCCTAGTATATAATAGGGCATGGGGATTAAAACTACCTCTTAAAACAGGCCACAGGGCATTTTTGCACACGTTAACTCAGGCCCCGTCCCCTCCCTTCACCACTGTGTAAACACGCCCTGTGTCCGTTTTTAGTTGGGAGATTAAGTTCATTTGAATCCTTAGGGTCCAACTAGCCCACTAGGTACCTCCAGTAAGTGCCACAGAGCTGCGTTGCAGAGAGGTGTAAAAAGTGGCAGGGCCTGGACCACCTCTCTGCAATGCAGCTCAGTGGCGCTTACTGGAAGCACTTGGTGGGCTAGTTAGCCCCCAGGGGCCCTCAGTATTGAAGGGAAATTATATCCCCAATTTAAAACGTGCCATAGTGCGTGTTTGCACACGTCACCTCAGGCCCCGTCCCCTCCCTTCACCACTGTGTAAACGCGCCCTGTGGCTGTTCTAAGTTGAGAGATTAAATCCCCTTGAATCCTAAGGGTCCCTAGGGTCAAACTAGACCACTAGGTACCTCCAGTAAGCGCCACAGAGCTGCGTTGCAGAGAGGTGTAAAAACGGGCTTGGCCTCAGAACACCTGTCTGCAGCGCAGCTCCCTGGCGCATACTGGAGATGCCTGTTGGGGGCGCATTTGCAGAGTGCTGCACGGAGGGGGCATGGCCTCAGGCACGATGCCAGTCTTTTATTTATTTTAATTTTTTAAGAAGGGGGCCTGTGTGGTTCCCCTTCTTATTCTAATTTATTGGCCCTGATGACCCCATCCCCCAGGGCCTGTCTCCTAATTATATTTTTTTGACCCCAATCCTCAGGGCCGGCCACTGTTTTTTATTATTTTAAAAAAATATATATTTATAGACACACCTAGGACATGCTGGACAAACCGTACGTACCTATCACCATGACGATTTGCGTGATATTCATTAAAAGGCGACTATGCATGCAATGAATCCACGTGGAATGTATTTACACCACCAGTGAAGCTCTGACATGTCTGATGCCCTACCGTGCCTAATCCCGGTAGACACCCTTGTCGTTTATTTATACAAACATGGGTAGATATTGACGGGCACATTTAATGCACATGCACACCAAGCCATTCAAAGGGGATTCGACAAAAATTCAACCAAAACTATGCAAGAAACCCCCCTCACGGTTAATAAAACACACATCCACTGCCGGATGTGTAATACTTTTTATTTTACTCTCTGGAAAGGGGACAAACATCACTTGAGAGTCACAGCGCGCTCCTGACAGAGCCCAATGCTGTGTTACACCCACCATTGCCTGCCGAGTGCCACACACCTCTGTGTTGTATTCCACTAGCTAGTGCATATGCTATGACACTCTCTAGCCCATGTGCACTGTAACACCACCCCGTGAATATGTCATGCCACACTTGTCTTCGCACGGGTTATATTGCCCCATCTAACGTGCCTTCCTCGATGCCTATGTTATAACGCACAGTGCTATGCCATACATATTACAATCTGGGATCCATATCTTTGTCACAGTGCATTTGCAACGTTACACTCCCCAGCACATATTTTATATTACAACTTTAGAGACTAGTTAGGTTACACAACACTGCCCTGTGCATATTACACTCCAAGGCGCATATCGCATAGCACGCGCTAGTGCCTGTGCTATCTCGCGCTCTCCAATGAATTTGTCATTGCGCACAATGTATTGCATATTATATTTCACGCCCGGTTCATCTTATATCACACTTTTTGGTGCATAGTTTATACCATACACTATATCTAGTTTTCATTTTCAATCGTGCTCTCAGGACTATGTTCTATATAACACTGTGTTCACCTACCCTTTTCACGGGCATTACATTTTGCGATAGGGGGTGGAGGGTCAGGGGGTGTTTCTGCCAAGTGAGCCCGGAGTCACAGTCACAAACGTCCTCTTCTTCCTGAATAAAAGTGAGATTATGCTGCAGACTTCTTCATATTTTAAGTAGTTCGCACAGACACAATGTTTTAAAAACAATAAAGTTCCTAATACCCTCCTTCTCTGAACAGTTAGCTTGCTGCCCCATCCCCCTCCTCCCTATCCTCTGTTGTGTGAATCCATGGACTAGCCTCCTCCCTCCTGCCATGCATGGTCTGATGTGCTGCCACTGCCCTCAATTTAGTATGATGTACCAGTCCACTCCTCCTGCCCTCCATTGCCCAATTCTATGCCCCATCATTGACCTCCTGCTTAAACTCTGTGCTTAGCTTGCTGCCCCTATTCTCCTTCCCCCTGCCCTCCGATGTCTTTGTGCATGCCCCTGCTCCATCCTTTTTGCCCACCATGTCCCTTGGACCTGCCACTCCTATCTACTCTGAGTGTTCTGTTGAGCTGCCACTCCCCTCCCACCTGCCTAGCATTGTCAGATGACTGTAACCTGTCCCTGCCACCTCCACCCTGCCTGTCCACATGCCATGCCCCTATCCTCTTCCTCCTGTCCTACATGGTCCATTGTACTGCCACACCCTTCTGCCCTCCCTGGTCTGTTGTGCTGCAACTGCTCCTCCTGCCTGCCCCGTGTGGTCTGTTGTGAGGCCCCTTCCCCTGAACTTTCTTGTCTGTGCACAGGTCCTGACCCTCCCTTCTATCCTCCATCGTCCTTTGTGCATGCCCCTGCACCCTCCTTCTTGCCCATCATAGCCATTGTGCTGCCACTAACCCTCCCACTTGCCATGCATGGTCTTCTGTGCTGCCATGGCCCCTCCCACCTTCCCTGTGTGGTCAGTTAGCTGCCCCTGACCCCCTCCCACCTTCCCTCCATGGTCTGTGTGTATGCCATCACAGTCTCACTGTTGCTCTTCATGGTGTGTCTTGCTTCTAGTGCCCATCCTGCCTGACCTCCATGGCTATCTTGCTGCTCCTGCCCTGCCCCCTTGCCCCCAGCCCTCTGTTTACATGTGCAGACCCCTACTCCCTCCCTCCTGGCTTGTCTGTTCCATTGTAATGCCCCTGATCCGTCCCTCCTGCCCTTTATGGTCTGTTATGCTGCAGCTTTCTCTCCTGTCTGTCCATTATGGTCAGCTAGCTACCATTGCCTCTTGCCCCTCTATTCTCTGCTGTCCATGTGCATGGTCCTGTCCCCTCCCTCTTGCTTTCTATGGATTGTTGTGCTGCACTCCCGTCCTGCATGCCCTGTGTGGTGTATTGTGCTGCTGCAAACCCTGATGCCTGCCCTGCAGGGTCAGTTTGGTGCACCTCTCCATGTCCCTCCTGTCCTCTGTTATCCAAGTCCATGTCCCTATCCCATTTCCTTCCATGATCCAATGTACCATACTTGCGAACATTTTGAACTTGGTAAGAGGGAGATTTTGAAAAAAACTGGGGTATTGATTTTCCCCTTTGAGTTACATTGAAAAAGAGGAGATTGTAGACAGGAGACAGATCAAATAAAGCCCATTTGAGCTTAAAAACATTGGACGTTTCCTGGCTGAATCGGGTCTGTTGGCATGTATGGTTGTACTACCATTGCCTCTTCCTTCTGCCCACAATGGTCTATTACATTGCCACAGCCTCTCTTGCAAGTCCTGTATTGTTGGTTTGTTGCCCCTGCCCCCCTTTCCACTGCCCTCCATAGTCTGTTGTGCTTCCACGGCCCTTCCTGCCTGCTCAGTGTGGTTAAATTGTTGCCTTTGCACCCTCCTACCTGCCTTCAATTTTCAGAGTCCGTGCCCCTGGCCTCTGCCTCTCAACAGTATCCTAATGAACAACTAGATTGCTAACATTCTATATTTATTACAAAAGTGTGGAACGCCTGACATCATGATGTGTAATCAAAACTGTAATACCTAGAGCATTTCCTTTAGAAATTACATATATGAGAGGGTCTTATTGGCATCAAAATTATGGTTAGTGCTCTAAAAGACTAAAATAAGGACATATTTTCTGAGTTTTCAAATAGCGACAAAGCACTTTTAAATTATTTGTTATCTTTATGTTTTTTTATCCAGTTGACCACTTGATTAAATGTTGCACTTAGGGGAGAGGATGTGGTGTTACTTCCAGAACTGCAGACTTTGCAACTGGGGAACCAGGTTGAAGTTTCTGCTTCAGCTCGACATTCTGTGATTCTGGTCAAATCACTTAGTCTCCCCATGTCTACAACCAAAATGAATTTGTTCTTGTGAGATGTAACCAATGCTCATGTAAAGCACTCCAATACCTGACAAGTCTGCACTATATAACACTGCAAAAACACAAAATAATAAGTGTTTTGCACACTTCTGTCATTGGGCTACATTTGGGCTACATCTGGGTGATTTGGGGCTACATTTGGGCTCTTTTGTCTCCGGTGGCCATCTTGGGAGATTTATTTGTTATGAAGTTTCCTAATTTCCTCATGTACTGCAGTCTCCTCAGTAGGAAATGCTTTCAGTTTTTTACTTTGATTCCATCATGAAGGTATTCAGATATGTCACACATTTGCCATAAATTCTGAATGTTAGCACTCTAGTTGCTCATTAGATCACTGTAGTAAAACTACTGTTAACCATGGAAGTCTGCTCCTGGTATTAAAAGTGCATGTTTCAGTCTGCATGTCAGAATTTTTTAATGAAATAGAAGAGGATTTGAGAAGTCACTCAAAATGTGCCCTCATTTTCTTTCTTCAGCATTAATCATAATTTCTATGGCAAAATGCACCCCCTCATTGTGTTCCTTTTTAAATTAAATGTTTTAAGTGTTACCAGTTTATTCCAATCAAGATGGCTTCAGGTGTGCCATACTTTTGTCATAATGAAGACAGTAAGCGCTCTAGTTGTTTTTAAGAACATTCTGGGACATTCTGTCATTGGGCTATACTTGGGGTACATCTGGGTGATATTTGGGCTACATTTGGGCTCTTTTGTCTCTGGTGGCCAGCTTGGGAGACTTATTTGTTATGAAGTTTCCTAATTTCCTCATTTACTGCAGTCTCCTCAGTAGGAAATACTTTCAGTTTTTTACTTTGATTCCATCAAGAAGGCATTCAGATGTGTCACACATTTGCCATAAATTCAGAATGTTAGCACTCTTTTTGCTCATTAGATCACTGTAGTAAAGCTACTGCTCACCAGGGAAAACTGCTGCTGGTATTGAAAGTGCATGTTTCAGTCTGCATGTCAGAATTTTTAAATGAAATAGAAGAGGATTTGAGAAGTCACTCAAAATGTGCCCTAATTTTTCTTTCTGCAGCACTAATCATACTTTTTATGGAAAAATGAACCCCCTCATTTTGTTCCTTTTTTAAATAAATGTTTTAAGAGTTACCACTTTAATCCAAGCAACATGGCTTCAGGTGTGCCATACGTTTATCATAAGTAGGACTGTTAGCGCTCTAGTAGTTCTTTGGAACACTCTGGGAAGCTGCAGTAGAACACAAAGGAATCAACTGACAGTCTCTGCCCTTGTTGGATGTACATGTTTTACTGAGAATGTCAGACTTCATTCTCACATGACTGAGAAAGATAATGTGAATTTACAGAAAATAAGCTCTCGGTTTAGCTTATAGATCACCTTCCAAACCTCTGTGGTAAAAGCATGAGAAAATATTTTTCTCTCAATCATGATATCCCAGCAGAAGGCTTTTTCACATGGTGAAATCACCTTAGAACATACCACAATTCCTAAAATGAGTATGGTACCATCAACAAATGATTTATAATGTAACTAAAGTCTTAAAACCTTCTATTAACTGCAATGCTTTTTAATGAGTTGCTATCATGTATATTGGTCCCAAGATGGCTGCCAACACTTCTTGGATGAAGTGCTGACAGCCAATCAGATCTCAGGATGAGATGTGTGGTTAGGCTCCGCCCACATATATATATGCTTTTAAATGCTATTTTCTCAGGAAATACTGAACAGATTTACACCAGACCTGCAAAAGGCACTTCCTTGACCTTATGGCTACCTCTCTGCCAAATGTCAAGTAATTCTGTTCAGCCGTTCGGGCTGTAGCTGTGTCTAAAGGTCCTATGGAAAAATGCATGGGGAAAATGCGTTTTGGGACCCCCCTTTTTTCTCGGCCCCTGCTTGACGAATCACCCCGAGACTTTCAGGGTAGGAGCTGAACGGAGCGCCCCATTAGTTTCGAAAATTTCGCGAGGATTCGTCAACCGGCGCCAAAGTTATTCAAAATAGAATTTTGAGATTTCCTATGGAAACTAGGTTGTAACTATAACTATCTACTGGCGACCGCCAGTAGATAATGTTATGTTATGTTAATCCTTTTTATAAGGCGCGCAGCTGCCCCAGCCAAGGGGCGTCCCGGCGCCTGATCAGGTACCACAACACAACAGATCGATGCTAATAAGGGAAAAGGAGGGAATCAGTCAGCGGTTGGAAACAAAAAAGTTTTTATGGCGCGCCTAAAGGAAGTAAGGCTATTCAGGGCTCGAATATGGACAGGGAGAGAATTCCATAATCCTGCTGCTAATACTCGAAAAGAGCGACCTCCCATCCTACTCAGTCTAAACCGTGTATTGACCGCCAGATGGAGAGATTCCGATCTAAGAGACCGCGTAGGAACATAGGAGGAGACAAGCTTAGCGAGGGCTGGAGGAGAGGAAAGCTTCAAGATTTTAAATGTCAGGCAGAGAGCCTTAAATTTAATTCTCTGTCCAACCGGCAGCCAGTGAAGAGAGGTCAAAACTGCAGAGACAGAGCACTGTCTAGGGAGGCCAACGATGGCACACACCGCGGCATTCTGCACCCTTTGCAATCTAGTAGCCTCCGCCTGATTCACTCCGAGCAGCAGCGCACTCCCATAGTCCAGCCGAGAAAGAATGGAGGCTTGGACCACCAGTTGCCGAGTAGGGGGGTCGAAGAATTTGAGGACCGGTCTCAGCCCTCGCAGAATACCATAACAGGTAGCTGCAACCTTCTTCGTGTGGCTGGTAAAAGAGAGTGTAGGATCCAGCCAAACCCCCAAGTTCTTAACTTCGGCAGCTGGGATGGGAGTCACCCCCAATTCTGGAGGCCACCACTGGTCTCCCCAAAGCTCCGCCTGCTTTTCTAAAATCAGGACCTCGGTCTTTTTGGCATTTAACTGCAAACAGTTAGTACGCATCCAATTTGCCACGGCTATGAGTCCTGCACGAAATCTGGGAGCGTTCACCTCGGGGGCACCGCTGAGTGTCACCGCCAGCTGCGTGTCGTCAGCATACGATGTCATAGTAAGGCCACATTGTCTGACGACTGCAGCCAGCGGTTTCACATATAGATTAAATAGAGTGGGGCTCAATGCAGAGCCCTGCGGAACCCCCAGCCCCAGTGGATGGAAAGAGGACTGACAAGGTGGAATAGCCACTTTAAAAAACCGGTCCGAAAGGAAAGAGCGAAACCATTGGAGAGCAGTCCCCTCAATTCCCACTCACCGGATCAGGATGTCGTGAGACACCGTGTCAAACGCGGCGCTCAGATCTAACAGGAGGAGCGCCACTGTCTGCCCAGCATCCAGCACCGTTCGCAAGTGCTCGGTCATAAAGAGCAGTGCAGTTTTGGTGCTGTGTTGTGCACGAAAACCATTCTGGCTCTGGTCAAGAATGTTATTACGAGAAAGGTGGGCAGACAAAATGGAGTTCACGTGTGCCTCAGTAACCTTGGCGGTCCAGGGCAGGAGGGAGATGGGACGATAGTTTTCTGGCAATAGGGGGTCAAGGTTAGGCTTCTTTAAGATAGGGCTGACCACTGCCTGCTTCCAGTAAGACGGGACCACGCCCGATGTGAGCGATAGATTGATCCAGTAAAGGCTCACGACATAAGGGAGGAAGAAGTCTGAATAGCTCTGGCTTCAGCGGATCTAATGGAGAACCGGATTTAATTTTGAGGCTCAGATACTATATATATAATAATATATATATATATAACGTAGGTATATATTGGGACTACGTGAGCGCTGCAACTACCTCTTCTCACCCACTGGGGTTTATATTTTTAATCAACGTTGGCACCAAGGCACCCACTGGGGTATGTACTGCACCGGAAGTTTGTGGCATGAAACTACAAGAACCACAAAGCCTTGCCACAGCCCACATGGGCGGGACTTCCCACATGGGCGGGACTTCGTATACCAATAAAGTAGGTGTGTCAGATCAAGCCTTGTTTTCTGTCCTACGTTGTGCAGCCAGTGATCAAGGGCGGGATGACGCCCGAAACGCGTTTGGCAAGCTGGAGAAAGGGTGCATGACAGGCTGCGTATGACCACCGGCAGTACGTGTGTGACACTCCCTCGTGAGCGGCTTTCCACTTTGGGCAACCTTTTGTTTTGAATAATTAGCGGCCTGCCTGGTCGCGGAAAGCCCCGCCGCTGCTTCTGGCGGTTCTTCACTTCTCGCGAATCTGAGTGGTGACTGGAACAAGGGAGGCCTGAGCTGCCGGTATATATTGGGACTACGTGAGCGCTGCAACTACCTCTTCTCACCCACTGGGGTTTATATTTTTAATCAACGTTGGCACCAAGGCACCCACTGGGGTATGTACTGCACCGGAAGTTTGTGGCATGAAACTACAAGAACCACAAAGCCTTGCCACAGCCCACATGGGCGGGACTTCCCACATGGGCGGGACTTCGTATACCAATAAAGTAGGTGTGTCAGATCAAGCCTTGTTTTCTGTCCTACGTTGTGCAGCCAGTGATCAAGGGCGGGATGACGCCCGAAACGCGTTTGGCAAGCTGGAGAAAGGGTGCATGACAGGCTGCGTATGACCACCGGCAGTACGTGTGTGACACTCCCTCGTGAGCGGCTTTCCACTTTGGGCAACCTTTTGTTTTGAATATATATATATATATATATATATATATATATATATATATATTCACTGAAAAAACCATAGGTTTCACACACGTTATAGTTAGGAATTAGCATTTAAAAAACCTTGCAAATTCAGTGAAAAAACCATAGGTTTCACACACGTTATAGCTGGACATTTTACTCGTAAAAAACCATTGAAATTCCCCCGTTATAGTTAGTGCAGGCAACTATAACTCACGCGACCGCAATCCTCTGCTGATGCTAATACTGTATTTAGACACTTATTTGCCCATGTCTTCTTCCATTAAATTTTAGCTATACATATATTACAAATATTTTTTTTTCATAAAGACACATATGTCATCAGCAGAGGATTGTGGTCGCGTGAGTTATAGTAATGCGAATTCCTAACTATAATGTGTGTGAAACCTATGGTTTTTTCAGTGAATTTGTACGGTTTTTTAAATGCTAAGTTACTTTACGCCGTTCGTGGCGTGCGCGCCCCCTTAACGCAGTTCGTTCCGTGCGCGCACGGTGCGCTTCGCACACCGTGCGCGCACAGTGAGCACGCGGTGCGCTTCGCGCACCGCGCGCCCACTTTACGCAGTTAGTGCCGTGCACGCACAGTGGGCACGCGGTGCGCTACGCGCACCGCGTGCTCACGTTACGCTGGATGGGCCATGTACGCACGATGCGCTTCGCGCACCGTCCGCACACGGAGGACATATTATGCGCTTCGTTGTGAAAGGTAATCTATTAATTGTTCAGTTATAATATATATCATGCACAAAAGGTGCCCTGCGGTCACCTTTTGCACACGGGGGGGGGGACAATGTGGATAAGTTTTTTTTTTTTTTATTAATTTTTACCGTAAGCGTAATCGGCGTTTTTTCGAAAGAAAAAAAAATGATTTTTTGGCCTTGGGGGTTCTTGTGGGACACCTTATTCAAGGCTAGGTGGTTAGGAGCTGTCTAACATGCCCCTTTACATGTTTTCAACCTTTGTTTTTCCTCCCCCCTCAGAGTCCGAGAGAGAAAATGGCGGCCGCCGCTTCCTGGTTTCGACCGATTCGAATGTTTACTAAGATCTAACAGCCAATCAGAATCGCGCTCGCGCACGGCACCGTACGCGTACGGTAAGCTTACCGTAAGCGCACGGTAAGCGCACCGTAAGCTGCCACAGATATATATATTGATTTAAATGCTATTTTCTCAGGAACTACTGAACAGATTTACACCAGACCTACAAAAGGCACTTCCTTGACCTGTAGACTACCTCTCTGCCAAATTTCAAGTAACTCTGTTCAGCCGTTCGGGCTGTAGCTGTGTCTAAAGGTCCTATGGAAAAATGCATGGGAAAAACGCGTTTTGGGACCCCCCTTTTTTCTCAGCCCCCACTTGACGAATCCCCCCGAGACTTTCAGGGTAGGAGCGGAGCGGAGCGCCCCATTAGTTTTGAAAATTTCGAGAGGATTCGTCGACCGGCGTCAAAGTTATTCCAAATAGAATGTTGCGGTTTTCCTATGGAAACAGGGTCCTAACTATAACTACCTACTGGCGACCGCCAGTAGGTTATATATATATATATATATATATATATATATATATATATATATATATATATATATATATATATATATATATATATATATATCACACGAAAACTCCTGTCTGGCACTCAAACTGACAGGGCCACCAGGCACAGACCTCAGGCACTCCCAAAGAACTTGCGAATTCCCACGCAATGTTGGTGGATGAAGCAGTGAAATTTATTAAATAAATAGTCCACAAGAATTTAAACGGGCATAATGCCTGCCATGACGCGTTTCACTCGACACAGCAAGCTTGGTCACATGATGCGTCTCCTTTCCGGGAACTCATTTAAAAACCACAAATGGGCACAATTGCCTGTGAAAACAAGCTCACCGGATTTATGTGTATAAACATCAGACTACATTATACACTAGTAAGTCATGGTTTCTTCATAAAATATATGTCAAATTCAGAGTAAGCTATTGATTAGATTAAAAATAATACTAATACTGATACTGTTCAAATTGTAACACTAAAAATAGTAATGTACAACGAAACAACTCACAGATGGTTTTGTATTTAAAATTATCAATAACACTTGTTGTTGCTATCTTAGCACGAGAGGCAAGTGCCTCTACTGGTTGGAACAGGGAAT
The DNA here is from genome assembly GCF_964204655.1 of Triturus cristatus. Taxonomy (NCBI): domain Eukaryota; kingdom Metazoa; phylum Chordata; class Amphibia; order Caudata; family Salamandridae; genus Triturus; species Triturus cristatus. The sequence goes on along the minus strand of NC_140583.1, from coordinate 109,669,547 downwards.
AGCACCTCAATACTCTGAATCAGGTAAAGACATATTGAATCTTAAAACTTACTGTGCAAAATAGGCAATGAATTAATCATATAATAGGTTGCGCATTGTATCAGAAAACAGAATGAGCCTAATTAAAAACTACAATAGGTTCATAGCAGCAAAGAAACCCAATTTTCAAACAATAATTTGTGATCTATTGTTGTTGTAGGCTGAAAACGGCTCAATTCTACAAGAGGTATAAGCTCAAATGCACAAGAACGAGTCATGGATTGAATTGTCATTAAGACATAAAGTGCAAGTGCAGATAGACTCATCCAATCAAAGTCAGCTTTTCCGGCTGCTAAAATCCATTCTGAATTAAAGAAAAAAAATCACATCAAAATTGCATAATAAAATACTCACGTCTATTGATATTGATAACAAATACCAAAAAAGTGCAAGGTGAAAACAATAAAGTGCAAAATAGTGCTGTGCAACTTACAAATTCACTTAGCAGCTTGGAAAAACTTATATCATTTAGGCCTAAATGATCATAAAGTGCAAGTGCAAATGTCAATGCATAGTGCATAGTGCAAATCCTGCCACATGTTAAGGCCATTAGGGATTCTAGTATTGAGAGCTAAAATAAAATGAGATTCACGTTGACGTAATAGCCTCTCACGGTTCCCTCCCCGACCGGGGATAGGGACTGCCCCTAAAACTGTGTACTCCAGATCTTTCAGTTTGTTATTATGTACTGATTTAAAATGTCTGGTGACCGGATAGTTTGGGTCGGAATTTACAATGGCCATTATTTGTTGAAGGATGCGTTTATGTACAGGGAGTTTGGTACTACCAATGTATTCTAAATTGCAGGTACATTTTAGTTTATATATAGCATACTCAGTGTGGCATGTGAGATGTTCTTCAATATCAATCTCCTTCTCACTAAAAGCTGTTTTGTAACGGGTCGCATTATTAGCAAATGTACAAGCGCAACATGAATTGCACTTAAAAAAGTCTGTTTTAGTAAGCTAAGTGCTTTTGGTTCTAACCTCCGGCATAGGCTTGACTAGGGCATCCCTCATCGAGGGTGCCCTTCTGAAGGTGATAGCAGACAAGGTAGGTAGAATGGGACCTAGAGTAATGTTGGTAAGTACAATTGGCCATTCTGAGTATATAATCGTACGTATTGTTTCTTCCTGTTGACTGAAAGTTGTCATTCTTAGGCTCACATTCTGTATCCCTAAAGGTGTTGTCTTTGGGCTTCAATAGTGTTGCTGTAGACAGACTATTCGCTTTAGTTAAAGCTTGGGTCAAATGCAATTTTTTATAACCACGGTCCAGGAACCTACTTAATGCCTCCTGTTGGCATTCAATAGAGATTGCTTCTGAGCTACAAATTCTGCGAATCCGAATAAATTCAAATGGCATGGGTGTGAACTTTCCGCATGTAATATAGAGTTTCCAGCGGTGGTTTTTCTGTGAAGCTTAGTGTGCAATTTCTCTTCATTGATATACAATAAAACATCTAGAAACTCAATGCTGGAACTATCAATAGTGGCAGTAAACTTCAAATTCAAATCATTGGAGTTAATAGCTCCTACAAAATCTGTAGCCTCCTCACTTGAACCTTTCCAAATCAAACAGAGGTCGTCAATGTAACGCCAATAATGAACTATATGCTTATACCAGTATTGGTGTTCAACCATGAGGACATGCCTCTCCCACCAGCCAACATGTAAACATGAGTAGCTGGGGGAGAAGCATGCCCCCATCGCCACACCTCTCACCTGTTGGTACACATCATTTTGGAATAAAAAATAGTTGTTCAACAAGCATAGTTCAATAATTTCCAATAGCATACAATTATGTTCTTGCATATTAATGTCTCTATTCTCTAAGAAATGCTTGGTTGCATTTAAGCCATTCACATGATTTATACTTGTGTAAAGCGATTCAATGTCCATGACCACTAACAAAACTTTGGATGCCATATCACTTCTTAGATCTTTTTTAAAAAGTCAGTCGTATCTCTTATGTAGGATGGTAAAGAGACTACATGTGGCTGAAAAAAAAGTCCACGTATTTAGAAAGATTTTCATTCATGCCTCTCTGGGCAGAAATGATTGGGCGTCCTGGTATGGGTGTGGTCTTTTTATGAACTTTCGGCAGAAAATAAAGAATTGGAGTGACCGGATGTTCAACATTTCTTTTCCAATGATGGATACGCTTACGTGTCTTTTTCTCAGCTGATCTCATTTCACATTTAGTTGATTTTTTGTAACAAGATACATCTGACAGATGACGATCAGCTTCTGCCAAATATTTCATTCGAGACCACAAAACCGTGTTGCCTCCCTTATCTGACTTGCTGATGATAAGGTCTTGATTCTTTTGAAGTTTAGTGATCAGAGCATGATATTGTACATCATTATAATTTCTACGACGTTGAGTAGTTGTCACAGTTCTATTCAAAACCTTTAGTTCAGCTAAATACATCGACCACATCTTTCGGCATTAAGGGAAGAAAGGTGGAAACAGGACGTATATAAATATATGAACACATTAGGATTCACATCCAGAGCGCTCAGCAGCGGGTGCGGGCGTGAGGTCGAATCCGTATCCTGAATTAAGTTTTTTAACCAAAATTATACCGCACTCAGGATTCTTCGTTTTGAGTTTATTGAACACACAGACCCAGTCTGTCATACCGACGCGTTTCAGCCACACAGGGCCATGCTCGCAGCTGGAGGACATTACCCATAATTCAGTATATATACCACTTCCAGCACAGCCCGCAATGAAGCTTTCTGGGAGATGTAGTTTTAGAAATTTCTACAGTCCTTGCTATAGAAAACAGACAGATTTACCGTTGTTAATTAGGGATTTTTACATACAAAACGACTGATATGATTGCAGTTTGGTGATCTTATCATTTTGCCATTTGTCAGTGACATCATATAATGGTTCCCAAATTAATGTTAAATACAAAATCTTTCATGATACAATTTAGTAATATCTATTACATAACGATTTGCCCATGGTAATGTCTAAGTGACAACCAATAGTGTTCTCTGTGAGTCATCCTATGTGTAACACAGAGTCATCAACAATATATTTTGAAGCTATTGGTACTTCAAACAATTGTACTTAATCATTACATTTGTATACATACTTCATACTAAATAGTAAATCACAATCTGTGGAACCAACTTGATAAGAAAATGATAAGAAAAGTGCAATGTCATTGTAAAGTAATTCTGCTACTTTCTCTAGTAGACCTTCACAGTCCAAAGTACTTATAAATGCACATGGAGTTCTTCATCGTTGTTAAGACTTCTGGGGATCTTGGTGCGTATTCTGATAATATATCGCGAGTCCAATTGCCTTAGTTTTTTCTTTCTATGACCAGCTCTTTCGCTTTGTTGGACAGTATCCAGACCAAAGAATTCCATGCATCTCCAGTCGTTATTCAGACATATCGCTATGTGCCTGGCTGTTGCATAATTGAGATCCTTGTTTTTGATAGCACAAATATGTTCCAAAATTCGTATTTTAAACATGCAGATCGTGCTGCCAATGTACTTCATTCTACATGCGCATTGGATGACATACACCACAAATTGAGTTGTACAGGTAATTTTGTGATTGATTTTGATGGTATTACCCTCTGGATCCTTGATTTCAGTTGTATGTCTCCAAATTTTGCAAGCCTTGCATTTATTGCATTTATTGAAACCCAATTGCTGATCATCTAGCCAACATCTTTTGGATTTTTCCTGGTAATGATTTTGAACTATTTTATCTTGCAAAGAGGGTACCTTTCTATATATTACTTGTGGTCATGTCCCGATGATTTCTCCAATGTCTTGATCTTGATCTAGTTTACGCCAGTATTTTTGAACAATTCGTACAATCTTGGGACTTTCCTTGCTATATGTCAAGATTAATCTTGGCGCATAATGTTTGGCAGTACTTGGAGTCTGTTTTGCCTTTTGGGGTTCTTTGTCTTTATCTTTCCATTTTTCCTTTTTGACTCTCGGAATTAGTGTTTCAATGCAAGAGACTTGTTCGATTTTTCGTTTGTTTTTATTTAAATCTCTGGAACTGTATCCTTTATTTTGTAATCTCTGCGCACTTTCTAAGATTTTCTTCTTGGCACCCTCATCTTTTGAACAGTTTCTTCGTATCCTCAGAATTTCTCCATATGGAATGCTATTCCGTGGAGGTTTGGGATGGAAGCTGGTGCCGTGAAGGATACTGTTCATTGCTGTTTTCTTCCTAAACAGTGTTGTCTGAATTTGTCCTTGTTCTCTATATACTGATGCATCTAGGACGTTGACAGTAGTGCAGCTGGTTGAGCATGTAAACAATAAGCCGATTACATTGTGATTCAATTTGTTGAAGTATGCCAAGAACTCGTCCTTTTCCCCATTCCAGATTATAAATAAGTCGTCAATATATCGGAGCCATAATATGACTTTTTCCAGTTCTTGTTGATTTTCTGTCCCACATGCAACTTCTTTCTCCCACCGGCCCATTGTTAGATTAGCATAATTCGATGAAAACAAAAAGCCCATGGCAGTACCACAGAGTTGGTGATATAATTTGTGTTTGAACAAGAAGATGGTATTGTTCAGGCATAGATCAATCATTGTAAGAAGCATTGCTGAGTTTTGCAAGTCCGTAATGTTGCGTTGTTTTAAGAAGTATGAACACGCCTATAGCCCAACCTTGTGTTCAATAGACATATATAATGATACCACGTCAATTGTGGCCATTATATAATTGGAGTTCCAGGTGGTATTGGCTAAAGACAGTAAGAATGCGTGTGTGTTTGATAAATGAACCTAAGTTATCGACCAGAGGTGACAAATAGTTGTCAACATATGTAGAGACATTTTCATAAAGTGATTCACATGTGGAAACAATTGGTCGTCCCGGGGGGTCACATAAAGTTTTGTAAATTTTCAGAAGAAAATATATAGTTGGTATTGTCGGATGTTCTTTAGAAAGGAATTGAAATTCATTTTCACTAACTAATCCCGCAGTATGCCATTGTAATAGATTATTTTTTAATTCAGTGACCAATTGATTAATCGGATTGCCGTGCCATTTCTTGTACTTGGTTGTCTCATTCAATTGCCAATGGGCTTCTCTGAAATAATCAGATCGATTTTGTAAGACAATGTTCCCACCTTTATCGTCTGACTTGATTATTATTTCACTGTTCTCCATCAATGCTTTAGTGCTATTTGTTCTTTTAGGGACAGATTTTCTCTTTTGTTTTTATTGCTTATCATTTCTAGACTATCCAACCCCTTCATGACTGCCTCTGAGAACAGATCAATTTAGTTGCTGGAGACAATTGCGGACAATATTTAGATTTGTTTTAAGACCACTTGGTATATGTTTTGATGTTTCCACTCCTACTTCTTGCAGTACTTGACTTTCACTAGTTTGGTCATCCTCTAAATTGTACATCAGAGCAAATAAGTTTTTTAGATCAGGAATTTGTTCAATGGTTACTATAGCATCTGTATTTTGTAAATCTGATGCTATTCTTGCTTCATGGGCTTCCACAGGACTGTTGACATGTGTTCTAGTTAGTTTCAATTTCCTGACCTATTTCTAATTGTCTATTTTTGTAACTGTATAATCAAACTGTCTCTCAGGGCAAAAGGACAAGCCTTTATTAAGCGATTGCTGTTTGTCTTGAGTAAGTGTATAGTTGGACAAGTTTACAATGAGGTTTTCATCCTCTATTTGCGTTGTCTTAGATTCCGTAAGGGATACTGTCTTCTTTTGTTTGAGCGTCTGGTTTTTCGAGTGCTACGGAAGATTTTGTATCTCCCCTTCCACGCCCTCTGCCTCTTCCTTTCCACCAACCTCTGGCTAACTTCTGATCCAAATGCATCAACTGCATCTCTTCTAAAAGAGTAATCCCCTTTGAGGAGTTAGTGCCGGCAGCTGCTTAGTTTTCGCTGACATCTGATTCACCGGTTGTTTCTCCGGTTAGTTTTGGTGTATTTTTTCCTATGTTGAGTTTTAAGGTATCAAACCTTCTCGCAAAGGTTAGGATCCTCCCTTCTTGGTAATCAATTTCATCCCTTACTTATTTTCTATGTTTTCTTTCTTAGATTTCATCCTTGTATTTTTTAGGACGTATTTCCATGTCCTTTCTTAGTATTGCCACCTCTTCCTTATTCTCATGTGCAATTTTATCCTCTAGATCTTTGATTATAATGTGTATTTCTTCAATGTCAATGTTAGCATATTTAATTAGTATTTTCATCATATTTTTGGAGTATTCCATATTATTAGCTCCCCATTCTTCTAAAATCTCCGTGCGCGTTTCCGTATGTGTAGGCATATATATTTATATATATATCTATCTATATTTATATATATATAATATATATATATAATATATATATTCACTGAAAAAACCATAGGTTTCACACACGTTATAGTTAGGAATTAGCATTTAAAAAACCTTGCAAATTCACTGAAAAAACCATAGGTTTCACACATGTTATAGTTAGCGGAAATTTTACTGATAAAAAACCAATGAAATTGCCCCGTTATAGTTAGTGCTGGCAACTATAACTCACGCGACCGCAATCCTCTGCTGATGCTAATACTGTATTTAGACACTTATTTGCCCATGTCTTCTTCCATACATTTTTAGCTATACATATATTACAAATATTTTTTTTTATAAAGACACATATGTCATCAGCAGAAGATTGCGGTCGCGTGAGTTATAGTTGCCAGCACTAACTATAACGGGGCAATTTCATTGGTTTTTTATCAGTAAAATTTCCGCTAACTATAACATGTGTGAAACCTATGGTTTTTTCAGTGAATTTGCAAGGTTTTTTAAATGCTAATTCCTAACTATAACGTGTGTGAAACCTATGGTTTTTTCAGTGAATTTGTACGTTTTTTTAAATGCTAAGTTACTTTACGCCATTCGAGGCGTGCGCGCCCACTTAACGCAGTGCGTTCCGTGCACGGTTTTTATCAACTTTAATAAGCCCTGTACATTTGGTGGCCTTCGGCCACCAAAAGCACAGGGGGTGGGGTCAATGTGGATAGTGTTTTTTTTATTTCGATTTTATAATTTCATGTTGCCAAAATATAGTTTTTTTACTGATGTAATAAGCCCTGTACATTTGGTGGCCTACGGCCACCAAAAGCACAGGGGGTGAGGTAAGTGTGGATAGTGTTTTTTTTATTTCTATTTTTTACCGTACGCTTACGGTAAGCGTACGGTAAGCGTACTCGGCGAAATTGCCGGAAAAAAAATAAAACCGTTTTTGCTCTTGGGGGATGTTTGGGGACTCCCTCAACATGACTATGTGGGAGGGAGTTGTCAAAACAGCCCCGTAACATGTTTTTGGGCATCATGTTTGATAAATAACACTCAGTGCGAGAGACAAAATGGCGGACGCCGCTTTCCCTCGTAAAAAACCAATGAAATTCCCCCGTTATAGTTAGTGCAGGCAACTATAACTCACGCGACCGCAATCCTCTGCTGATGACGTCAGATATTACATCACTGATGACATATGTGTCTTTCTGAAAAAAAAAAAATGTAATATATGTATAGCTAAAGATGAATGGAAGAAGACATGGGTAAATAAGTGTCTAAATACAGTGATGTAATATCTGACGTCATCAGCAGAGGATTGCGGTCGCGTGAGTTATAGTTGCCTGCACTAACTATAACGGGGAAATTTCATTGTTTTTTTACGAGGGAAATGCCCAGCTAACTATAACATGTGTGAAACCTATGGTTTTTTAAGTGAATATATATATATATATATATATATATATATATATATATATATAGAGAGAGAGAGAGAGATATTGAGAGAGAGTAGAGCTACTTATGATCGCATAATCGAAATTATGCGAGCGTAACGAGCTCCACTCTTCCTTGGCAGCGATAATGTCCCTGATGAAGGACTCCATTAGCCCAAAATGCATTGGGATCACTAATTCGTTTCACTAAAGTTTTCTCGCTGTCAAGACGTGAAAGAAACAGACTTTATCACTCATGAACAGTGATTTATGAAGATCTAATAAATGCATCTTTGAGAACTGAATACTGTCTTCTACCTTTGATTAAATTTGGAATACTCCATTTATTGGAACGTCGCTGTGAAGCTGGGGGACGCCACCCCAGGGGTGGCGCTTTTCATACATTCTTACCAACGCTTCTGGATCAGTGAGCGATACCCCGCCGGCAAGCATTACTTTGATTTGGTTTACAAAGGAATATTTGAAACGTTGGATTGCTTTTTTGAGCACCCGGGAGTGCAAATGGATGCACATCTTTGACACTGTACACAAGGGATTAAATGAATATGAAGAGACTACTAGACAAATCTCTACCTTGAACAATGGCTAAACATACTCAAGCTATTATATTATGTATCATGTATATTGTATAAGCATTCCTTCCGGTTTTTATATTGTGTGTTTTTAGATTCTATATTTTGTATATAGTACAAGCATTTGTAATGTGTATGTATTGTATATAACTGTACCACCATCCCTATTATAAGTCTGTTTGTAATGTGTATATATTGTATATAATTGTATCACCTTCATTATTATGCGTCTGTGCTATTAATTGAGTGACCTATGTACAAATACCATCTTCTAATGGGAGAACGAACTGACTCACTGTGTAACCTTCTAATGTTCAGTTTACTTCCAACCTTTTGGAAGGATGTTGGGCAGCATGACTTAGGATAATGTTGTATTTATAAAAAAGTGCTCCAACTTTTAACTTGAACATGACCAAATTCAATTCATAGTCATTTTTTCACCACCGGCGGGCCCCGTGGGTTATGCCCAGTCTGTCTTCTCATAAACAGATCAGGACGCACCTGCTGCTCACAGCACGCTCCCGACGGCAACGTGCACTCTGGCTTTATATGACAGCGGATGGGTGCGCGACAGTCTTGCGCCTTGTTGAGACACCGACGAATGCGGTACGTCTCCGACTGATGCAGACACTAAGGTAATTTGATACCCCTGGTCCCACCGCACTACGCATTCGGCGACGTGTTAGCTATTACTGAATCTATGCACGCTGGTTGCTTTGAAAAAATTTAAACCCGCCCCAAATAACCCCCCGATGGCAGCATATGAGTAAAAGTACCCACGCCGCTTTATTCCAGCGGGTGAGTTGACTGTATGTCCCTGCACTTTTGTGTTCTTTGGTGTCCATACACACTAGGGTCTTGTCTAATGTCCGGTTCCATTTTATTTAATTGTCTCTTAGTATCGTTGGGGGATTTCGCCCCAACCCTGAAATAATTGCAGGATTTTTGACTGAGTAAATTTTGGGATTTATAGCATCTTACCGCGAACGTATTCGGGTAAGTATTGACTGTTGCTTTAATTCTTTAATAATTGTTTTGACGCATGATCCTGACCTTATGGCACTCATGCTGGCGCATTCTATATTTTTACTTTGCACCCACCTACTAGTGTAACTTTCACATGGGTCATTATTGACGACAATGCGTCTCTCATATTTACCGAGGCCACCCCATTGATTATATTGTTATTTTCCCGGTCCCCTTCCCCTGTCCTGAGGAAGACCCGCACCAGAGGAGTCCACTTGCCCTTATGCGCTAGGGTCGAAACGTCGACATTCCGCCTGTGGCCCTACACCCAACATCTACCCCCCCCTCCTATCCCAATCACAGATGAAGCCTCTCTGTGCCTCTAATCAAGAAACATCCATCAACTATTGCGATTGAGATCAGGGGGTAGGCCTAATACTGTAGGGATACCGGCCCTGTTAAGAATTTACGCCGGATCCCATCTGCCTTAGTATTTTGAATTATACATTCTAATTGCTTCTTGATGATCTTTGTCTTCATTTTCTATCTTACACACGAGCACTTACTTTCACTTCTTTCTCTTCTCTTAAATATAACCGTAACAATAATATTACATGCTGCATATTATGCCTTTATGTATATTGTTCATTCTGTGAATAGGAATAATTATATAATAAATTGATGTTTATGAATAAATGAATTCTGGGTGGCCTTGTAACTGTGAGTTCTCCCCTGTTGAATGCGCCTCTGCACTATATGTCTTCGGCTGTATGAATTAATTTCATAACATACTCTTCCATAGGTAACAATGAGTATGGTTAGGAGTGTCTAGGACCACTGTTTTCCTAACCGATCGATACCCAGGTCCTTTGACACTATACTGGGTTACCCCATTTATTATAATGGCCAATAACAGTATCAGCACAACTACAAACCATCACACGCCAACAAGTCTGACAGTTTGGACTATTTCAGGACCCCAAAGCTATATGCTTGACTTGGGCGGCAGGTAATAGTAATTTTTTATCTATATTGAATTAATAATTAACTGAAGTTGTTGTCATGTCTAAATTGTCCAGACAGCCCCACCTTGTGGCAGACTGTCACAAGGGCAGTGTTGAAAATTAAGTGCCCAGCAACGGAAGCCACCAGCTCAAATTAAGCAATGTCCTAAGCGGCTGCTTTTCACTTTCTAGCCTTTTTGGCTCTCAGCTAGGGTGACCACATGTCCTGGATTTGAACGGATAGCTCCCTTTTTTTAAAAGACTGTCCTGGTGTCTTGACACATTCTGCTAAAACAAATGCATGTTCCCGTTTTTGACAGAGTCGACTGAACACCCACGTTATTCACAGGAGATTCATGTTTCAACCGGTCCTCTTATCACACCAGGGATCTTATTTAACTTATTTAAAGAGTGGATTCTGTGCTGCCTCACCTTACGCAAGCAGCACTGCAGGGTTTAATAAGGGGTGAATCAGGTCTGTAGAGACCATAAGCCAAGAATTGGCTCACAGTATCTTCCCTTGGTGCTCATCACAGCATGGAGGAGTGCATGGTTAATTCTGATCTCCCTCTCTCCCTCACTTTCTTTGTTCTTTCCCCCATCATTTTATCCTATTTTCCCACTTCCTTGTCTTCCTCCTAATATATTGTCTTGTAGCATTTATATAGTGCTTGATACCCCATTGTTATGTTATATTGTTATTTTGCTTTGTAACGCTCACGGATACTCACGAGTGTCCCGGCGCAAAGCCAAATAGGGTGGGAGTGTCTGTTTAAGCGAAGAGATGTGTTTTCAGGTTTTTCTTAAACACTGCTGGGTCCTGAATGTTGTGTAGGGCAAGGGGCGGTGCGTTCCAAGCAACAGTGGCCTTACTTGCCACTGAGCTGCCACCCAGCCTCTGGTATTTAAATCGAGGAACCTGAGCAAGACGAAAAGACGTAGAACGCAACTGTCTAGATGGAACATAGAAAGAGAACCGTTTTTGTAGATAGAGTGGGCCCAGGCCATGCAGAGCTCGGTGGGACAAAACCAGCGATTTAAACTTCACCCGTTCTGAAACAGGGAGCCAATGCAGAGAGAGTAGGTGATATCACACGCTCTTCCTGGCAGAGATGCCCAAAAGAAGTCTGGCTGCCGCATTTTGGACCACCTGAAGCTGTTTCAGCAAATAGCCCGGAATGCCAATGTAAAGCGCATTGGCATAATCTAACCGGGACACAATGAGTGCACAAGTGACCGTTTCTCTCGCTGCCTGGGGAAGGAGAGGGAAGAACTTCCTCAGAGTCTTGAGGAGACCAAAACAATTGCCGGCCAGCTTCTTGATATGGTATGAGAAAGAGAGTATCTCATCGAGCCACACCCCCAGATTTTTGGCAGGCTTCCCTACAGAGGTTAGCAAGGGAAACTCAGGGGGCCAAAGAGTTTACCGGAAGTTGGAAGGGAATTTTCCAAAGAAGAGGATCTCTGACTTCTCCTCATTGCACTTAAGTAGTGCAGCCGCTGACCATTTAAAAATGGATGAGAGACAATGATGAACCGAGGAGACTGACTCATCGTTGTTGTACCAAGTAAATAACAGCTGGGTGTCATCGGCATAGGCCATCACCTTGGCCCCCAGGGTCTTGGCCAAATAGACTAAAGGTGTCACATAAATGTTAAAGAGTAGGGGACTAAGGCAGGAACCTTGGGGCACTTCCGTGGTCACAGACTGTAGAGAGGAGAAGGACGTAGGGATCCAAATCTGCTGGACCCGATCTTCTAAGAAATATCTAAGCCAGTTCCAGGAAGTACCCAACACACCTATCCTGGTATGTCACGAAAGGAGAAGAGAATGCGAGACTGTGTCGAATGCCGCCGAGAGGTCAAGGAGCATCGAGGCACATTTTCAGATGGGTAGAACACTACACTGTAGGGGACTGCATGATTAGCAATGTTTTGTGTTTTTTTTTATCCTGAGTCGGAAGCGTTTTAGTGTTGACTGATTGACCAAAGAGGTTGTAAGAAATTGAGTTGTTAGTAGAGAGCGTTGGAAAGCCCACTCAAGTAATAAACACAATCCTTTTGGGGATGAGCCATAAAAAGTGACTAAATAAGCCTATGCTTAACCCCCTGGTAGCTTGGCACAAAGCAGTCAGGCTTAATTTAGTGGCATTCAAGCAGTAATAAAGTGAAAACACAAGACAAGAAAAATCTCAAACCAATTTTGAATAATAGAATTAATTTTGAATACATAAAATGACACCAAAACGACAGCAATCCAATCAGTAGTATTGCAGTTCTGAATGTTAACGTTTCCAATTAAAATAGAACCAAAAAGAGCCAATTGTGGTTATCTGGCCGTGCTGGGCAAGGTCACAAGTTCAGGCCAGCTGTGATGGAGCTTGGGTGGGATACAAGGACCAGGTTCATCCCAGTTTAGAGTTTTACATTCTCTGAGGTCAAGTTTACATGAGGAGCTGAAGCATAGTGGTCAACGAAAGGAAGAACAACTTGGGCAATGCGGAAGGTTACTGTCTGGCTCTAAGAGCTGGTTGACGCTGGTGCTTCGTGTTGGCGGTTGATGCAGACTGTCTCCGTTAGCGCTGGTTTACCGTGTGAACGTGAAGAGCAGGTCATCGCTGGAGATGAGCATTGGCGGGTGTTGAGGATGAAGAGTCCATGGTTGCAAAGAGCCTAAAAACCTCTGGATCGTCACCTGAAACTCAATACTGGTCATTTAGGGGCAGGAGGAATGCTCCCTTATGCCAGAAAATGGTCCAGGACCTGGATGTGTACCTCTTATGGATCAAGATTCACTCCAGCACAGGCCAGCAGCAGGTCTCAGGCAGGTGCAGTTGGTGCTGGCCTGCTGGACAGTCATAGGAGAGGCTTGTTGTGTCCCTGTAGTCCAAAGAGGAGGCCAGTCAACTGACCCTTGGAGTCACTTCTAGAGAGCCTGGATCCAAGGAAAGTATGTCCAGTCATGCTATTTCAGACTGCAGAATGCCCTTCTTCTAAATCTTCCACAGGTCCATGCATATTCTGATGACAGAAAGAGTAGAAGAAGCATTTCTCTATCTGTCCCCAAACTGAAGTTATCATTTAGTGATTGTAATAAACTTATCCAGTGTTAGCCCACGGGAGATGTAGCCTTTCCACAGTTAAAACAACTTTAGGAGTTTTCCACTGTCCGGAACTGTAAATCTTGACTATACGTGTTATACCTTTTAAATATCATGCAACCTGTCCTATGAGCCATTAGGGCCTCCCTTAGGAGTGATTTATAAGTATTAACAAAGGTAGGTTTAGGCCTAGCAAAAGGTTTGTTCTGTCAGGCCAAAGTGGCAGTTTAAAACTGCACTACAGGCTGCAGTGGGAGGCATGAGATATGTTTCACATTGGTACTTTAGTGGGTGGCACAATGCGTGCTACAGCCCACTAGTAGCATTTAATTTACAGGCCCTGGGTACATGTAGCACCATATTCTAGTGGCGTACAAAAAAATCTAAAGATAACAATGAGGTGTAGGACATTTTTATCATGTTTTGAAGGCAGAATCACCACTTATTATGAGGACTAAAGTGCACAGAGTCTTAAAGCCAACAAAAAGAGGTTCCTGGAACACACAGGGAGGAATCCATATGACCCCTACAGAACCAGGGCATATAATACTGCTGCAAAAGAGGGGATTCCATAGGGAAAAATCCACAAATTATTTGGCCAATAGCAATACCATCTTATTGGACATGCAGTGTAATTCAGTTGAGAATATTATTTCAGATAATACTGCACATAACCCTTCACATCCATCCATCAAAGCATTTCAATATTCTATAAAATAATGTGAATGCTGCATGTTTTGCAGTGCATTCTAGAAAATGTTTTAGATCAATCAAAAAAATCATCTAGCCATAGAAAGGCCAGATACACTTTATCCTTGTTGCTCAGTTACATGATGCAAAGGCGTCCACTTTTCTATTTCACTGTGCGGTCCAGCCTATTGGTTGTACGGCAACCAGTCCTGCAGGTATATGAGCATCCAAAAATGGTCATATAATATTTTTCCTTTATGTTCCTATGAGTATGTTGTTTTGCTTCTATGTTCAGATGGCCTATGAGTAAAGGCCTCCTCAGGCGGCACAACAAAAAGTAGAGTGACCAATCAGCTGCCCTCAGAGAGCGTGCTGGACATTACGAAGCCTAAAACTTCCATTTCTAGTCGTCGTAATGGGCATCGTGGATCTGGCAGAAAAGGCACCTGCTGAACGCGTTCTCTGGGGGTGGCTGATCTGTCAATCATCCTTATCTCCTCAGTATTGCCGCTGACATGCTGGGCTTGAAAGACATTGCGTTCTCACTGGATGGTTTACGGACTTATCGAGCATTGAATGCATTGGCACTAGATCTTGTTGTTATCAATATGAGGAGCTGTCCGCTCCAACTAGTCAAAAAGGTCTTTCTCAATGCAGCACCTAGAGGGCTGCACTAAAGGTGTCTCAAGCATTGCTAAAGAATAACAACAAAGTTCTAAAAAGCTACCAGTGAGATTTTGTAGGAGCATGCATCAAGTAGGATTGGTAACTAAAAAGAAAAAAACGGTCAAAAGTGTTTAGGTGGGGGAAGCCACACAGGAATGGAGAAGCAACCGGGGGTTGGGAGAGGGAGTGAAGCATTACAGTTTACTGGGGTGTGAACAGAATTAAAACAGTGGACTGGGGGCAGAAGCAACATGGGGGAGGAACGGGAAGCTACATGGGGTGCACAAGGATATGGGGAAAGCAAAGTGGGGAGGGAGGGGGAGCAAAAGGGCGAGAAAGAGCAACATCGAACTGGTGACGAGAACCATGCAGGCAAGCAAGCAGAGGAGATGCACGTGGGTGAGAGAGAGGAACACAGAAGTGTGGCAGAAGAGGCAGTAGTATTTGAAGGTAACAGTTGGAAAACAAATGCACTATTATGGAGTGCTTAAACAAAAATAAAAAAGTAGCACCTGAAAAGTGAGCAGTGGAAATACACATGTAATGTATCCTTGTTGCAGGAGAGGGATAACCACAAGTTCAGCAAGGAAAGCCCACCCACCCTAACAAATACAAATCAAGCAAATGTGAGGGACAATGAAGCCAACCAATGGTAAGCAATGGGTGGGCTCTAAGCCCACTGTGAGGTAACAATAAGTTAACAATATGTCTCACGAAAGACAGTGTATGCACTGTCTAGTAGACAATACCTAAGAAGGACAGAGAAATCAAGCTGTAGCCTTTACTAATAGGCTTCCAAGACCAGCAGCAACAGAGCACAGTTAGTCTAACCTAAGGAGTAGCCTGCTCCACCTTTTCAAAATGACCTCTAATCGGCAGAGGCACTAAACACATGTCCCCCAGTCCATCACCAGGAAATAAAAGGTCAGCTCTGATGGTGAGAAGGTCTGGTTATGTTTTATGGGCTCTTCCCTTTTTGTCGTCCACCACTCCCTGCATCGCTCTCTCTCTTTTCTTAATTCTGATCCTTGTTTACATGTTTACTTTCAGCCTTTCTTCTTTCTACTCTTCTTTATTTTCTTTCTTACAGTGGCTTCCTTCCACCATTGCTCCATACATTCCTTCCTTCATTTACTTACTGTCTTTCCCTTCGCCTCTTTTCTTTCCTTCCAAACTTTTCCTTAATTTCTTTCTTTCTTCCTATCTTCCTAAATGTCTTCCTTCACTCCTTACCCTTTCTTCCCTTCTCCATTCCTTTCCTTTAAGTCATGCCTCTCTTTCCTTTTTTCCTATTCCTCCCTTTCCTCTTTCTTTAATTGCTTCATTCTTTCAGTACTCTTCCTTTCCTTGTTTTTAGTTATAAACTGGTGGATGGATACGTGTGTGACCTCTACCCGGTCACAATAATGGACCACTCAGCGCCTGGTTTTAAAATGTAATATATCATCAGGCCAATCATTGGCGAAATAAAGACCCACTACACACAGATTCTGAATTTGAACTTATGTTACAAGTAGATGTCTTTGGTTTGTGAATTCACACCTCCATGTGGTGATTAAACACTGAAATGTCTTGGTGGCCTAGGATTCATAAAACAAGCCACAATTCTTGGAAATTCTTCCATGCCTTAATAAATACAATCACTTATATGGAAACTGAAACTTCAAGCTACCTTTCCAAACGGAAATCATAGGATGTGTTAAACATGCTACTACAATTGGGTCAGTATCTGGGCCTCAATGCTTTCTGCCTACTTGCTACTCCTCTCCCTCTCCCCTTCAGAGTTTGGGGTTTCAAAACTTTAACGAAATTTGTTACTTTTGCAACAACTTATGTCACAAAATGGAACCTAGCACACAATAATTCTCCATTTCCCATAGTGCATTAAAATGCTCTGCAAAAGATAAACTGAAACTGTGTTATGTTATGCTGTTATGTCATGCAGATTTGTAGAGCACACTATCACCCGAAAGGGTTTCCTGGCACTGCGCAGGTGTGAGTCTAGGCACACCAAGGGACTAATAGGACTACTTGGAAAGCCAGGTCTTCAGCTGCGGGTGGAATTCAAGATGTGAGGCAGAGGCTCTTCTGTGTAGCAGTAGGGTATTCTACTACCAGATCTAGTTTCCATATGTGTGGGATTTGTGATTCTGAACGAGCGGAGGTGTCTAAAAGGTTTGTGAAAGCAGATGCATTTGTTGAGGTATGCTGGGCCAGTGGAAATGCAGTACCTTGAAAGTGTGGGTGAGGCATTTGAATTGTGCTTGTTTGTGGATGGGAGCCAGTGGACCACCTTCATCTGTGGTGTAATGTGAGTAAGATACAGGAGGTTGAGAGTGATTCTGTCTGCCGAGTTCTGAATGGTCTGCAGTCTCTAGTGAGTTTTATAGTGATCCTGGCATAGAGTGTGTTCCTGTGGTCCAACTTGTTTGTGACCAGGGCATGTGTGATGGTCTTCCGGGTGCTGATTAGGAGCCATTTAAAAGTTTTCTTCAGCATCTTTAGGGTACGGAAGCATGAGGCGGTGACAGTGTTGACTTATGTCAAGTTTTCTGTTGATAATGCTCCCGAGGTTCTTAGAGTGGGTAGTGGGGTGGGTGTAGGTCCTAGCTCTGTTGCCCACCAGTTGAAGTTCTACAGTAATGTGCTCTTTCTGAAGATTAAGATTTCAATCTTGTCGGTGTTCAGCTTTAGACAAATGGTCTTAATCCAGTGGGCGATTCAGTCATGCAGACATTGAACTTGAATCGGGTACTGGGAGTCTTGTCCATGAGGGAGAGAATGAGTTGTGTCGTTGGCATAGGAAAGAATGTTGATATTGTGAGAGCAGATGATGCTGGCTAAAGGGATCATGTATATGTTGAAGATGGTCGGGCTCAGGGAGGATCCTTGCGGAACTCTGCGGATGAGGCCGTGGGTGTTTGAGATGTACAGTGCCAGGTTGACTGACTGGAAGGAGAAGATCCATTGGAGCGTTTGTTCTTTAAACTGTATTTATAAAGTGCAGCTGATCTCCCGCGAGAGTATCCAGGAGCTGAGAGCCAGCCTGTTAGGGTGGCATCAGTTAAAAGCCCAGGTCTTAAGTCCTCTTCTGATTTCCTGGAGGTAGGGTGAGGTCCGTTGATGGAGGGGGAGGCTGTTCCAGGACTTAGCAACAAGATAGAAGAAAAAGCGATCTGCACTGTTGCTCCATCAGATAAGGGGATGCGAGCAAGGGAAAGGGAGATGGACTGCAGGAGTCTAGAGGGTTGGTGGAAGCTAAGGCGGTGGTTGATGTATTCTGGTCCTTGGTTGAGGAGGGCTTTGTAAGTGTGGGTCAGAATCTTGAATTGGCATCTCTTGTGGACGGGGAGTCAGTTGAGTTTCTTCAGATAAGGGGTGATGTGGTATGTCTGGGAAGTGTGAGAATGAGTCTGGTTGCTGAGTTCTGAATGCTCTGCAGTCTCTTCAGGAAGTGTGCAGTAATTCCTGCGTACAGTGCATTGCTGTAGTACAATCGGCTGGTGATGAGGGCTTGAGTGATGAAGTGGTGGAGATTGGAAGCCTCTTGAAGATATTTCAGAGCATGCACAGAGTGAGTAAGCAGGCGGAGGAGACTGCGCCGATCTGGTTCTTCATGGTGAGTTTACTGTGAGTTTGCTGTCGAAGATGATGTCACGGTTCTTGGAGTGGTCTATGGGTGTGGGAGAGGGTCCAAGTTTAGCATGCCACCAGGAGTCGTTCCACAGGGAGGTGTTGTTCCCGAAGATCAGTACTTCTGTCTTGTCTGTGTTGATCTTGAGGCAGTTGCTTTGCATCCAGTCGGTGATGCCTGTCATGCACAAGGAGAAATTGGTCCACGTGATGGATGGGTTTTGGGATAGAGAGAGGATGAGCTGTCTGTTGTCTGTGTAGAAGAGGATGTTCAGTCCATGGTTTCTGTTAATGTTGGCCTGAGGGGTCATGGATTCATTAAACTGAGTAGGGCTGAGGAATGGACCTTGAGGGACGCTGTAGATTATGTTTTTTGGCACCGAGGTGAGCTGTGGAAAGAAGATTATCTGTATTCTACCAGTGATGAAGCCTATTGATCATGGTGTCGAAGGCTGCTGAGAGGTTGAAGAGGATCAAGGCAGTCATTTCTCTCTGGTGTAAGAGGGTTTTTACATTGTCGGTGGCTGTTGTTTTGGTGCTTTGGTTTGTGCAGAATCTAGATTGGGATGTGTGTAGAAGATCGTTGATCTCGAGTTTTTTTGTGAGTTGGCGGTTGATGGTATTTTCAAGGAATTTGGTGGGAAAGTGCAGCAGGGAGATGGGCTGGCAATTCTTGAGCTCATTGGAATCAGTGGATGGTTTCTTGAGCAGGGGTTTGACCGTAGCGTGTTTCCACTAAGGATGACTATGAGCTTGTTGCTGATGGTCCTGTTGGCGAGGTTGAACATGTGGTGGGGACAGGGGTCCGTGGGTGCTTCATAGTGGATAGAGTGCATGATTTCTGTGGTCTTCTGCTTTGTGAACTGGTCCTAATCGGTAATACAGTAGTCAAAGCTTGCGACTGTGGGAGTGAACAGTCTGAAGATGTTGTCGCCGCTGGGTTGGGGTTTGAAGTGTTTGTAGAGGGTGGAGATCATGTACTGGAAGAAGTCTGCCAATATGTCGCAGAGTTCTTGAAGGGGGTGATGATGTTTTCTGTTGCTAAGTGGTTGGAGTACTCCCTTGACAATGCTGTTTATTTATTTATGTAGTTTTATATAGCGTGAACTTGACCCGTAGGTATCGGGTATCAGGGCACTCTGCATAGCACCGGTTGCGTTACATGAGGACACATTCCTTTTTGATAGGCACGGGGAGATTAAGTGATTTGCCCAGAGTCACAGGATGTTCAGTGTCATTGCCCAGACTCAAACCTGGTTCCCCAGATTCGAGGTCGACCGCCCTAGCCGTTAGGCCAACTCCTTTACCCAGAGTAGAGTTGTAGAGTTCTTTCCTGTGGTTGGAGCAGTGCTGGCCATGTCATAGCACCTTTTTGTAATTGCCTTAGGGACAGGAGACAACCCGAAGGGAGGAAGGCATATTCAGGGGCAACACGGGCAAAGAAGGGTGTGGGAAAAAGCAATATGACATGGCCAACACTAACTGCATCACAGCAACAAAAAAAATGATTGCAAGAGGCAAAACAGAGGGACAGAAGACAAAACGGTGGGAGTGTGGGTCGGCAGGGAGAGAGGGTGAGTTGAGGGGCAACATGGACAACAGGAGGTGGAAAGGAGGGGCTGGGAGCAGGCACATAGAGCAGCAAATGAGTGTGTAAGTTAAGCCAACCACTGGTAAGCAATGGGTGGGCTTAAGGTCTGAAGACTTAGAATGTAAAATGTGCACACCACTAGCTGTGATGCCTGTGAAGGAGTCCTGATTCTAAATCCTTGACAACCAGGTTACAACCAGAGCCGTAAGAACAGCATCAATACTCTGTTCTAAATGATATAGAAGACCACGCACTGTCAGCACTTTGGGTTGCTGATCCAGCTGGATCAGTAGAAGGCTGTGGTGGGGTCACGTGAAGATGGTAGCATGGTTATTTTGATTTATTTCGTGATTTTGGTGCCCCTCATGGGTCTCGGTATGTAGCAAGAACAAATATAAGTATTTTTAGTACATCAAAGCAGATCGTGACCACACCTAGACCTATCACAGCTGCGTTTCTTCCTGAAGTCATACAGCACTGTAGAAGATGTAGTCCTTGCAGCTTTTCATTTGTGTTTTTTGATCTTCATTTAAGTGAAATATCTACCAGTTCTCAATGAGGGAATGTCCTTTCATTTAAACTGTGTGTTTGTTTCACTGATATCATATCCTAACATCATTACCTTTTAAGTTTTACCTTGTTAGCTGGTGTAGACTTTCAGTGGTGAACTCAGAGCACATATACAGCACAGTATTGCATGGTATTGCATAGTACATACTTATGAAAGGGCCAATATATTCTATGCATCTTTTGCAAAGCCTATGTGTACACGATTTTGCTTCATGAAGAAATAAAGCTTTAAATCCAAAATGTTGTCCTGCTAGCAAAGTAAATTAAATGAACACACAAGGGTGATTTCTGAATCACACTGTGTCTTTAGAACAGACTAAGCAAAAGACACACAAATGATGGACGGAATGCAGAACAAATCAAAACATTCACCCCCAGTCATGGCTGGCCAGGCTGATGAGGGGTGTTACCCCAAACCGGTCCCAGGGTGCTTGTTTCTGGTCCAGGGAAGACCTGGCCTGGCAGATAGGGCTGGACTGCTCCCCCTGGGAACAGGGTCAAGACTGATTTGCATATGGCTGGGTCTAAACTGGAATGACGTGGCGTGCAAGAAAACCAATGGATTTAACCCAGATCTGTGACTGGGGATGAATGTTTGATAAACTCAGCGTACCATACATCCTCTGTTCTTTTTGCAATTTAGGACAGACAAAGACATCCAAATTGTATGTACTTTCAAATCAAAATAAAGAAAACATAAATCACCAATTTAAATGTTGTGCCAGGAAAGCAAAAGCAAAAAAATACACACGGGATCTCAATTTTAATCTGTGTCTTATCTGCATTCTAATAAAAGGACTGCTCTATGCCCCCATTACTGCAACGTGCTAGGAACACAAATTAAACAGCATAACCATCACCTAATTGCAGTGGCCTTGACTGGAATATCATCTATGCATTGCAAAGCATCAAAACCTCATGAAAGCAAAGCCAATAGCTGAAGTGGGCTGGCCCAAAGCCCACTCAGGTTCTCTCTGTTAACTGTTTTACTCTATTGAAATACTGATGACAGGAGGCCCTCTACAAAACGTGAATGTATGTAGCCACAAATAACAAGCATTGGCAAAGCCATTAGCTTTCATCTATGTGAGATTTCTTTGGCTTTGTCACTGCTCCTTTAGGCATCATGGGTTAATGTCAAGAAAAAAAGCGCTATAACTAAGTTGATCAACTCAAAGTCAAGGAAATAAGCATTGGCATAGCCAATAGGTCTCGTTTGTGGGACATTATAAGTGTTTAGCCATGCAACAGTTGCATAACTAAATACTTATAAGGTCCCAAAAGCAAGACCTATTGGCTATGCCAAGCGGCCGCGAAAGTGAAAATGATCGCGATCAAACATCAATGTGGCCGTGCGGCCGCAAAAGTCAAAGTAATTGCGGTAAAGCGCGGCGTGCACGCCCGCACACATGCACTGTAGCTCTAGGCTGGCCTGGAAGCACTTTTTGGAGCCCTCTCAATCAGTCTCGCCAGACCAGCGCAAGCGCTGGCTCAGGCGAGACCTAAAAAGCACGTACACTGCATTGACTGCCTCTTGACTTTAATACGTTTGTTTTTTTGCCTTGAATGAGTCAATAGCTCTTGCATGGGCGAAACCTATTGGAATTGCCAATGTGTAATTGTAAGTGTATGCAACTGTTCCTTCTGACAGTTAAAGCTGTGTTTTTGCTATCACAGAATACTTGCAGAGTTCAAACTATATAAAGAGAATATTTCTTGCAATGAAAGGTAAAAGCCCCATTTTCAGACAGCTCAGCTGGAAAATGAGGTTTATTTCTTGCTGGAGTTCACATGAATCAGAGCCAAGCGGATGCTATTGTCTGAAGGATGTTTTCACAGAACTCAGAGACTGAGGGATGGTGGGGGCATTGCTAAGTCACTAGAGCGATAAGAGGCACAGATTTCATTCAGCTGATTAATACTAGTAACATCTATTGGTAAAGAATGGTCTATAGCAACGTTTTCTGAGCCCCACTAGGAAACAAGTAACACAGTAGAGCACTAAAATCGGTTCAGCCAATCAGGAGACCGTGAATGCACGATATAACTACTGTTGTTTACCTGTATGGCAAGTTCAGTGAAAGTATGGAGTAGAGACATGAAGCAGGCCGCTGCAGTGGGAGAAGGCTGTGTGTGTGCGTGTGTGTGTGGGTGTGTGCGTGTATGCGCACGCCTGAAGCAGGGGTGTAACAAACACCCCCGCAGTGCGGGGGCGCCCCAGTCTTCAGTAGGTGAAGGGGGGGCCCCCTCAGCTCTTCGGTAGAGAGCTGTGTCTCACTCTCTGAAGCAGCTGCGTGTGCAGTCTGCTCTGAGCTCCTGTGCTGAATCAGGACTGAAGTGAAACCAAGTAACAAGTTACATTGTTTCCTTAGAGGGATCTCTGCAAGTAGGCTGTTATCCCAGTGATCAGGGACATCTTAAGGAATTTGGGGGCCCAGGGCCAAACGGATTTTGGGGGCCCCTGTTCAGAACAGTTTTGAATTTCTGATCCTGTTTCAGCTCTATTATGCCATCTTTGGCCAGGTCACTGAAAATGCACAGACTCACTCATCCAAATTCTAAATGTGTTTATTTCTAAAATTCAGGGACAATGATGTGTATTTTCAATATTGTAACACAGCAGCAGCTCACTAATATTACTGCAAATAATCTCTTGAGACCCCTCCCATTTCTCATACATAGGGTCTGGTTTTGATCTAAAAGAAAAATATTTATGGATATTTGATGAAACCTAAACCCTGCACACCTTGAGCCCACCCACCCCCTGGTGCCAGCGCAGGCTGGCAGGCCTCGGACCCTACACATCAGAGCCCTCCCCTGGTGCAAGCACAACCTGGCAGGCCTTGGACCCTGCCCACACCGAATCCAGGAGGCCCACCGGTAGGACCCAGCCCCAAGCCATGGCAGGGCCATCGCTGCTGCTGCCCAGGCCCTGCTTGGCCCCAGCTTGCTCCTCCTCCTGAGGACCCCCTCTGCCGTCCTGCAGCACCCCCAGGTAACCCCTGCTGCTTTGCAAGTGTGGGTGTAGCGCTTCGCACCAGCTGAGCTGCTTCAGAGCCCTGGAGGGCAAGGGGGAGTTGGCAGTAGATGAGAGGATAAGCGGATGGCAGAAGAGAGAAAAGTTTGAGTGTAAAGTAGACACGCCCCCTTCCCTCTCCAATACCTAGCAAGCCCTCCCGACCCTGGCTTTTCGGTACTCTCTGCAAAACCAGAGGCACAACTAATTCAAATCATGCACACACATGCCCCAGCCTTGCACAAACCTGCATGCACACATGTGATCCCACCCATGAACCCCTACCTTCATATACGCAATTGTCCAACCCATGAAACCCTACCTGCATGTACCCATGTGTCCCAGCCGTGCACCTACTTGCATACATCCATGTGTCCCACCCGTGCACCTACCTGCATGCACCCGTGTGTAGCATCCGTGCACCTACCTGCATGTACCCACGTGTCCCACCCATGAGCCCCTACCTATGACTGCACCCCCCGGCCACCACCTGTGATTTAAATGTATGGTGTGTCCCCTGCCTACAGGGAGCAGGAGACACACTGTGCGCCCCAGGCGTAGCTCCACCCTCACTTCCGGGCGAGAAAGGTGCTACCCACACACCCTATGCAGGTCCTTATCAGTAACTAGGAAGTGGCTTTGAGGAAAAATGGAAGACGGCCAATCAACAAAAGCCGCCCAGGCACCAGCTGCAGGGGCACCCAGCCGCTCACCCCTCCTCATCATCCACATGGTTTAATAATCCTATGAGCTTCCTGTTACTGGGTTGAAAAAGTTGTTCAAAAGACAGCCATCCAATCGTTGGCCTCTCTGTAGAGAGCACAGAGCAATTGGTCACTATTTCAGTTGCTTTTTTGTGTAATGTTTGCGCTGGAAATACACAGCTGTCTAAAGGCTGATAACGCAAAATAAAATACAGTGTTTATAGGTAAGTGGGTACGTTGTGTGTTTGAGCGATTAAAACACTCTGAAGATCCCTACAGCTTCCACAGGTCCCACAAATTCAGAATTTAAAAAAATCAATAGTAATTAGTTTACTTTTTTAAGTCACACCCTTAATTACATAGTCCACCCCAGTTTCAGAAACCCCGCTTTTTTGCATCCCACGTAAAGCCCTTATCGGTGGCGTCAAGAAGGTTCCGCATGGAACTGGCTGCATTATTCTGTATTAGGCCGGTCCCTACACATTCTTCTGCTGTATCTCGATTCTTGTACGTGAAGTCTTTTATAGCGCTTCACAACCCACTTAATCGGCACTAGTTAGGGTGACCAACTGGCATGGGTGTAAATTCAGGACAGGAAGTCAAAATTCAGGACAAAAGGTACGTTTTACAGACACATCAGAGGAGGTTGCGCAAAAGTATGTCAGTAAGTAAATAGCCACCACTTAAATACAAGTGAAAATAAGTTTATATTAGGTTGAGCCAATTGTGCACTTTATGGATTTTCACTATGCGCAGCTTTGAGCAAATGTGCAGGTCTTTTTGTGGTAACAAAACCGCCCCCACCCCACCTTTCAAGCCTCCCAGGGAAATGCATAATGCCTGGACCGGCCAGTCCGGCCTTGCTACCACCCTCCAGTGGTCCCCCTAATCTCCACAAAGACCCTCTCTCATGTATATTTTTAATTTATTTTATAGTGCTACTCATCCCAAGTAAGTAGGACAGGGTGTTGGGTGCGTTACATCACACACATATTATATAGAGACAAAGACAGTAAAAGTCAATGTATAGGAAATATTACTTAAGATAATGGGGGTTACAAGGTGTAATCTTTCTTTCATCGATCATTCAATCTTTCACCATTCATTCTGTCCTTCCATCTGTGCGCCCATCCATATCAATATTCAACTATTTGCAAACCTATCCTCCATCCATCCATCCATCATTCCACTCATCTATCCCTCCATCCACCCTTTCACTCATCCATCCCGCCATTCATCCTTTCACCCTATCCATTTGTACACTCATCCATCCACTCTTCCACTCGTCCATCCATTCACTCATCCATCTAGCCATTTAACTTTTCACCCATCCAGCCATACTTTCACTTACTCATTCATCCACCCAGTCACTCATCCTTCCACCCATTCACCCTTTGTCATCCATCTATCCTCCCTTTCTCTCTCATCCCCTTTCACTTAGTCATCCATCCTTCCATCCACCCATCCATCTACTCATCCACTCATGAATCCATCCATTGACCCTATGACTCATCCATCCTTTCACTCATCCATCCATCCATCCTTTCTTTCATCCATCCACCCTTTCACTCCGTCACTCATCAATCCATCCTTTCTCTCATCCATCCACCCTTTTACTCCTTTTTGTTTATATCTTTTAATTAACATTTTGTTTTAGCATTTTGCAGTGTTAGGGAAAAAATCAGAACAGCGTACAGGGTGTATGTGGCAGCATTAGCCAATAGAACAGATACAAATACGCCATTAGTCAATGTATGACTTTCGAGTTACATGGTAGTCCATTGCAAGAGTCCAAGGATCCCGCCCCCTGGTAAAAGGGGGGTATCTAGTCCCAAAGACCGCATCGCCAGAGTATGTAAACACAGCTAGAACATGGTGTGTTATGCGTCATCCGTGGACATAGGGTAGAACATAATGAGGACGACATAAGATAATGAGGGGAGGGAGGAGTCGCCTGGGACCTGTTTCTGTGCCTAGTAGAGCCTGAGGAAGGGGAGTGGGAGGGGGGAGAAGAGGACTAGAGTTTGCCAGATCCAGTGACAAGGACAGGATTCATCCACCCTTTTACTCCTTCACTCATCTATCCACCCTTTTGTCCATTTACCCTCCCTTGCACTCACTCATCCAGCCTTACATTCACCCTTTCACTCATCCATTCATCCTTTCACTTATCAATTCATTAATCCTCCCATCAGTTCACTGATCCATCCACCCATTCACTCGCCTATCATCCACCCTTTCACTCATCCATCCATTCACTCATCCATCCATTTACCCGTCCATCTACCCTTCCACCCAGACATCCATGTATTTACCTTCTCTCATCCATCCGTCCACTCACTTATCCGTCCATCCTTTCTTTCATTATCCATTCATTCACCCTTTCATCCATCCATTCACCCTTTCACTAATCCATCCAGCCATCCACCCATCCCTTCACTTACTCACTTTTTGATATTAATTATGAGCTGAGCCTTTGTCTGCAGAGTTGCAGACAGAAGAGGCCCATCAAATGCTTCACCCCTGCTGCAGTTCCTAAAGCAAGGGGTGGGACGGGGAGGGCTCACTATACCCCTGTACATAGGCAATCCAAAAAAGTAGAAGTCATGAGTCATGCATGAAGCACAGTGCCACTGTGACATGGTGTTGTTTTCAGGGATTTAAGTGGAATGAAAAACTGGGGGGTCTCTCCAAAGGGGGTGTTCAATGTAACTAAGGGCATGGCTTAAAACAACTAAGCTAAAAATCTGTGCTTAGCATAATGTGCTGCCCAACTGGTAATTTGTTGCTTCTTTTATTGCATCCAGATATATAACATAACAAGTAGAATTACACCTACAAGCCAGAACTATTGGCTTTGTCAATGGTTGTCAGTTGCATAAAATAAAAAAACTGCAACAATGGCTTTGTTGAATATAACACTGAAAATGGGTCCGTTTTAAAAAAAAAATAATAATAACTTTTTTCACCTTTTTGTGAACCTGATTCTCGTGTAGCTGCATTGGGGTTTTTGTGTATTTCTTCCATCTGACTGAATGCCCTGCCCTAGACCGAGGCTAAGGACGCTCACCACATGCATTAAGAGTACAGACTGTCCCATTGTCATTCTGTATGTGGCAATCAGCCCCATACAGAATGACAATGGGTGGATGGGGCTTGCCTTGCGCTCAGTGTGCTTAGAGGATGAGTGCGTGGCGGCCCCATCAGGGAGGTGAGGCTACTGGCAGGGGAACAGTGATGTTCCCCAATGCCCAAAACTATGGACAAAAGGCGTCCGTAAAAGGGATCGTCACGCACAACGGACCTGAGATCCAAATTACGGACGGTCCGTAAAATTTACGGATGGTGGTTGGTCACCCTAGCTCTAGTTGAGTCAAGCGGATCACGTTTCTCTGAAAGAAGTATATGCATTCTGTTTTTTTACAGAGCACAAAACGCAAAGCCAACCTGTTAAATGTAAATAGATTTAGTCGATTCTTTTGTAAAACGCAAGCACACAGCTGGTCTGCTTTTAGTTATTTAGGCTCCGGTCTGCTTTTAGTTATTTAGGCTCTCTCAATACAAAGAAGGGTTGTTCGATATATTTCTTTACTATGTCTGATATATTGTGCTGTTTTGATTAAATTCCTAATTAATTTTGTAACTGCACTAGATTGTACCGACTCTGTTTAGGGAAATTGATAACATCTCCATAAATGCAGCATGCTATTGGCTCGAAGGTCAGGACTGTCTGGAGTTTGTTAAATCTGGTATAGCTGACTTGGTGGGGTGTCACATAATTTATTTTTAAAAAGTTTTTATAATTACAAAGTTTGGCTCTGTTCTCAATATCTATCAGATATACAATCTCCTCTTCATCAGACCCTTAGGCTGGTATTAATGTATAGTAAGTTTACCAGATAGGGCATGTCACCTGGGGCACTCTATTTAGGGCCATCTATCCCTTTTACAAAGAATTGTAATTTGGAATCCATCTATCTGGCCAGAATAGAGAAATAAGGCTTTACATTTTAAGGATCGTATATTGTATTAATCTTTTCAATCAAGACAACCCAGGAAAGTTTTTCCGAGCGTACATTGCCAGGATGAATATATTTATTTTAAAAAACAGAAAGCGGCTGACACAAGAACGAGAAGTTTCTGAAAGTAAACAGTTATCGGCATCCTGTTTGCCTTCTGCTCTTCATTTTGATCTACCTGCCATGGGTCGCAAGGGGAGTGCCATGGGTTGCAAGGGGAGTGCCATGGGTCGCAAGGGGAGTGCCATTGGTAGCAAGATGTCGCAGGTGCGATCCCTGGCGACTTCTAAATGATAGTCCATGGCTGCATCCTTCCTCTTGGCACTTCTCATTGGCTCCTGCCTCTGCTGCAGTGCCTCACTAGGAGCCCCTGCCTCGCAGCTAGCACTGACTACTAGAGAAGAGCAAAAGCCATCAACCTCTGGAGGGCCTAGGATGACTAGGTGTCCTGGATTCACCAGGACAGTCCAGGTTTTTCACCAACTGTCCCATTAGATTTTGACAATTTTAGCACATGTCCTGGTTTTCAGAGAGGGTCAACTAAAGACGTAGGAAGGCACGTTTTCATGTGTTTCATGGGCAGTATGGTGGGTCGCTGGCTTCAGAGTTCTTGACTGACACGGAGAATGGGGGCCCCATCCATGTACTTTACAGGGGGGCCCCTCAAATTTCGTTACACCACTGGCCTGGTTCGGAAGTTCGGCTGAGACAAAAGCAACCGTTAATGCCTTCAACAGAGATCGTTAATATGTAAGTAATAGCAAGGAAACACGTTCCTTACTAGGGGCCTCATGTAGGTAGCGTACCAGTTACCACTTCTTAAATACCGAGCCGTACCGACTCGGTATTTAAGAAGTGGTAACTCGTATGTAGGTAATGAGTCGGTAATTTTTACCGATTCGTTACTAGTCGGTGATTACCGAATCGGTATTTACCGATTCGGTAATGAGGCATACCTTCCCATTGATGGGAAGGTATGCCTCATTACCGAATCGGTAAATACCGATTCGGTAATGGGGGGAACACATACAAGGGTGGCAGGGTGTCACATTGACACCCTGTTGCACCCCTGTTTCGGCCATGTGTGCACATGTGGCACACATACATGCCCTAAGGGCATGTATGTATGCCACATTGCACACTGCTACGCGGGTAAAAATGCATGAATACATACATTAATTATTTACCACCAACTAAAAGTTGGTGGTAAATACCGACTCTAAAACACACCCACACACTCCCCCTACATCTCGATTTTGCTTTCGGAATTTACCGAATCGGTAAAATTACCGATTCGGAAAAGTTACCGATTCGGTAACATTACCGATTCGGTATTATTACCGATTCGGTAATTTTACCGATTCGGTAAATTCCGAAAGCAAAAATTGTCCCCCTACATACCATTAGCCAAAATACCGGTCGGTAACGGTAAAATTACCGAAAATCGGCCGTTACCGACCGGTATTTGGCTACCTACATGAGGCCCTAGGTGAGTAGCGGGCCATGCAATAGCGTTATACAGCTGCTGTCAAGGGGTGGTATAGTTTTATTTTAGATTCACTGGAATATGTTTTAGCAAAATGTTCTCATTCATTGCCAAAATATTTTGTGCCAGCTCAAACATATGTTGTGAGCTTTCACGCAAGCCTTGTCTAGAGCTCCACGTGGCTAATGGTGGCGAGGGATGTGGGACATCAGCCACATACCTGGCATGGTGTTTGGAATCCCCAGCATCTGCAGGGCAGAGTTAAAGGTCCAGGCGGAAGTAGAGGATGAAACCACGGCCAACGGAGACAGATTTAGTAGCAACAGAAGAGCATCATTTCGTTACATGATCACCAAAAACAAACATTATGAGAGTGGACAGGATGTGGTGCAGTGGCAAGAGCTGCTAACTTGAGAGCTGGGGTTCCCGGTTCAAGTCTTGGCAGCGCAACATCCTGTGATTCTGGGCAAATCACTTAATCTCTTTCAAGTTGCCCTGCTTAAATCTGCTGCAAGAGCAGAAAGAGGCAAAACTTTATGAAAAAATAATTCTACCAAAGCGGACGTTAACAGTATTTCAGTTCCGGGAAACTAATAAGAAAAGCAGACACGGAACAAGCATTTATAAATTCAGGAAAATATGCTACTGCCAATCAAAATGGGAGAAAAGTAAGTAGATTTCACAAGCGCTGTGCAGGCAAAACCTAAAAACGAATCAGTTCCTCTTCACGGTTAATTGTATTTCTACAAAATCTTGATAGGTTCAATGTTAATCAGCAAATAGGGTGAAAAACAAATTTCTATTGTAATGACGACACAATAGCCCCCTCCCAGTTGTTTATCCACTGACTCAAGGTGAAGCATGATGAAACATGACCTAGTTACAGGAGTCTACTGTATCAGGTAGGGTTTCTTGAATACTTGGGGTTCTATTTCCGAGCTGGTTTGTGTCGCTCTTGCACCACACAATGCAGTGCAAGAGCCACATCAACCTTAAGTCAGATTATGAAGCCACGCAAGGCCCCTTTGCTGCACCCTGCGTGGCCGCATGAATCTGGAGTAAGGCAACGCAGCACAAATTCCATGGGCGTGGCTTGGGTGGTCCCACGCAACTCCCATGGTTTTTTTGATGCATTCACAGATTTACCAGACTGGTAAATCGCCAGAAAGATATGCCTTCCAAGGCGAGGCGCAACGAGGAGAAATATCTTTATTTCTCATTGTTACTTTCTCTTTCACATAGAAAGCAGTTGCGGCTCCTCTGCTATGGCGGAGGAGTGTCGCCCCAATGCTCTTAATCATAAAATTTATAATAACTGTGAGTTATTCCCATTTTATGCTTGTGCTACTATGCGGGTGGGCAGGTGGGGCTGCTCTGCTCTTGGAGCAGGTGGAAGAGTGGTTTGCCGCCTCCTAAGTGCACATGACAGTTTGGCCGGCCCTCTCGGGCCGCATAAACCAGTCATGCGCACTTTCCCTGCTCTCCATGCATGCTGTATTATAGCCTGCATGGAGAATCTACCCAGGCTCCCATTCCCTGGCAGACCAATTCAAATTCTGCATTGCAGTGTTGTGATTGGTCAGTGGGGCCTGGCTGTGCTTCCTGTTCCTTGACTTCAATGGGAAGAGCAGGAGCAGAGATGGCAGACCCGGCGGCAAGGTAAGTTTTTTGTTTTATATTGCGCACCCCCCCACGTGATTTCCACATTATCGACCCCCCCCCCCCCCCCTTTGTGCTCACTCCACCACCGCCAACCGTGAGCCATGCCAGCCACCACTGCTAGAAAGAGGAAAATGCTTCTCAGGATTGTTTTTGTGCAGGAATGATTGTTTATGTGCCAGAAGTGGTACCTTCATGCACATAAACAATCATAGGCAATTTTCTGTTTCTATGTGTGCGGCACAAGGCAGCACACATGGAAACAGCATAAACAAGGAGAAATAAAGCATTTCTCCTCATTTTGCCTGTTTGAGACCAGGTTTCCCTGGTCTTAATTTTGGCGCTGTCCTTGTAAATAGGTGGCAGCGTCAAAATCAATGAGTGCTGCGGTGGAACGCCCACAGCAACACCCATTTTCCTCCCCTTCCACGCTAAATACAGCGTGAAAGTGAGGCGTTAAAAGGCGAGACCCCTATCACCATCACAAAATCGCTGAAAATGACGTTATGGTGGCGATAGTGGCTTGTAAATATGCCCCTTCATTTTTTGGGAAGAAATTTGTCGAAAAGCACATTTTAGAGCATTCAGGAAGTTTGGGCATGGAGAGAAGTAAGGCTACAATTCTTTGTGGGCACAGACTCATTGTAAGGATGAACTTTGCATTCAGTGGCATAGCAAGCGCCCCCCTGGGTCCTAATGCGAGCACAGGAACTGGCGTCCATTTCCACTGGTTAGGCAGTAAAAAATAACTACTAATTGGGCTCAATTGGCCCCTCACACAACTGGACCTTGGTGCTACTACACCGACTGCACTATTGAAAGGTCCGCACCTGTTCCTATCATTCCCACAGTGGCTGCCTGAAGGGGCGTGGTGGTGCCAAAGGTCATTAAAATAGTTCTGCGTGGGAGTCCACTTAACCGTCTACACGCATCAAAGTTGCTGCCGGTGCAAGGATTTCTCCGTACCAGGCAACCGCCGTATGCCGCCCTTCTTCCGTGGTGTACAAGCCGCATTTGCCGCTCTCGCTACCCAGAAAGTGCCACCTTCGTTGCGGCGCCAGACAACTGCCTTTCTACAGCCTCACTTACAGAACAGACCCTCAAACGCCACTGTCACAGGAAACACAGCGCCGCAAAAACCCAAAACGCACGTGGAAGTAATAGTATGTAAAGAGGGCTTACGTGTCAGTCGACGCAAGTGGGGTCCTACGACAAGGAGTGCAGCCTGTGTTTGACTCAAAGCTCCTGAAAGTAGTGTGTGCGTGAAATTGATTCGGGCACCTGCACTCGCATGATGTATGAACAATAACTTTTTTTTTTGCCGAAGGACAGGTTTGTTTTGTTTTTCAGGTTCTCAGACACATACCCTTTTATGTGACGGTAACGTGGGACGCGGAGAGATTTCTCCATCCGGGCGCTGATGTCACCTCCTGGGCACCGCAGGAGGAGTTCTTGCCACAGAGGACAACAGGTGAGAGGGGGAGGGGCGCGGGCGGGAGGCTTGCCAAACACCTAAAGTCTTGCTAAGATGTTGGCGGTGGACCCGGACCGTTGGCTCCGCGGATTAATTCGCCTGTGGCAGAGATCTGTGTGCACCCTGCAGTCAGAGGTTCCAGGCTGCTTGGCAAAGTTCTAAGGGGCATATTATCAAGACAGGCGACAAAATTATCGCCGCTTTAGCGGCAGAAAACTGCCGCTAAAACGGCGATAATGGGCTTGATAATATGCTCTATGGAATTCCAATTGAAGCTCAGGTTAGATGCCCTTCACATCTAACATGAGCTTCAATTGGACTTCCATAGAGCATATTATCAAGCCCATTATCGCCGTTTTAGCGGCCGATAATTTTATCGCCTGTCTGGATAATATGCCAAGTCACAAATTCTACATAGCTGCAGCTCTTTGACCATCTGAGTACCGCGAGATCGAGACATTACATATGCACAACATCGGTACATTACATTGTCTGAGCACCCCATCAGTTATGGACAGGGCAACTGGAATTATGCGAGTACACAGCCACTGCGTTTTCTGCATAATTCTTTACCACATTTACCATATAATCCATCATCTGCCGCATAGTGTGTGGATTTTAAGAAGAAATTATGTTTCTAGCTCAAAAGGATTAAAACTTCTGGTTACGCGTTGCCATGAAGTGGAAGGACATTTGCAAAGATTGGCTGGTCCTCATTCTGCTGCTTATTGCTGTATTTGGGTATTTAGGTAGTAATAATGAGGCGAAACCTTCAACCAGATAAAGCTAACTTCCTTAAAAATTATAAAATAATGAAGTATTACTATAATAAAAATGCACCGCTGTACGGCACATAATTTTCCCTTTCTTGCCCCATAATTTACTCAAACCCGCCACAAAATTCAGAGTGAAGTGCTGATTGTACAGAAGCCATGCAGAGCTATACAGAATATTCTTCTTTTTTTTTTTCTTCCCCATCTCATCTTTTCTTTCTTCCTCGGGCTTTTAATTTCATGCAATGTTTCTCTCTTCATTTCTTCTTTCTTTCTCTGGCTCTCTTCCTCACTCTTTTATCTTGTTATTCCTCTATTACTTTCTTACACTCCCTCTTTATCTCTTCCTTTCTTCTGTCTCTCTCCTTACTTTGTTTCTTTCTTTTTCTATCTTTTTCTCTCCCTATTCTTTCTCCTCTCACCCGCCCCAAACAGGGAAAACGGACAGGTGACCTATGAACCTCTCCAAGACTGACTTGAAAGCAATCTACACTAAGAACAGACAACACAACAAGTCTCATTTTTCCTTTTTGAGACTTTTGTCTCAGCTAAACTTACGTTTTGTTTTTAAGTTTAAACTGAGACGAAAATCTAACTTTACTACTCGTAAATGCCCTTTGTGAATACCGAAAGTCGTGAAGTTAGTACTTCACCTCGATTTAACTTTGTGAATCAGGCACTATATGTACATTTATAGTGGCAAATAGCACATGCTAGAGGTGATGAAAAACTAGATAGAACATAAATAATATGAAAAGAGGTATCATTAGTTTCTGTAATTCCTCTGCCGACTGAATCTGTAATAACTAGAATTATCACATAAAGGTCTGTCTTAGAGAGTGGTGCAGTGCATGCCTATACGCCAGTACAGGCAAACTATCCTGTGCTTGCAAAGACAGGCTCTGTTTGAGAGCCAACTTTTTATCAGCTAGTATTCTTGGTAGAGAAAAGAGCTCCCTTGAAGCTAGTGTTTGCACCTCCCAGTCTCAGAAAGCTCACTGTCATATATAATGTTTCACAGAGCTATCATGAGAAGGTGTCGCCATGATTACTGACTGTAGCTGAGTGCCTCTTTTGGCATGGTCAACCCCGTCGTTTTTTGTGGATTCATGTTGCTGGTTTTATGACTGCTCATTCTGCTTACAAGACATGTTAACATGTTTTCTGACCCCTAAAACATGTTGAAATAGGTTACACTCCTAATTGGCATATTTAACTTACCTATAAGTCCCTAGTATATGGTGCCAAGTGTACCAATGACCTGTGAGTTAAACGCCACTAGTGGCCTTCACAACCCATTGCCATCAACTACAGTGACATTTTAAACATGGCTTCAGGCCTAATGTTGTAGCCTGATGGTTGCGTTTAAAAAAACTGCAATTTGACATGTCAAAATAACCCCTTTTGAGAGGTCTAAACTTTCCTTTTAAATATTAACCTTTCACCCCTAAGTAAGCTTTATAGCCCATAAGGCAGGGTACATGGTATTTAAAAGTAGGACTTATAGAACGTTAATATTGAACAGGTCTCTACCATGAAAAGCAATTTTCACTGTAGCAAAGCTGTGTGTTCCACAGAGGAACACTAGGTTGAACTATTACATTTAATAATGCTGTCTTCGCTAGGAAACTGTTAGGAATTTCATTCTTGGACTCTGTAGTATGTATTAAAATTTACAGGTGAAGTTAGATTTTTAAAGAATATTACAGGAAAGATACTTTTAGAAAGTTACCTTTTCCCTGTCTAAAGCACCTGGAGGCTAATGAGTGCTCAAACGCTGAATGAGGTGTAAAAACTGCTCACAGGGCAGAGACAAAGGAATGGGTGTAGGAAAATGTTTTTGTTCCTCTGGCAGCATGACCATTTTGCTAGTGCCCAGAAACTTAATCAACTTCAAAAGAGCCTCCCATGCCACAGGCAGATGTCAGATGACACCTGGACAGACCCTTTGTCCCTCCCCCCCTGTCAGACAGGCTCCAGTCCCAGTGAGAAGGGAGCTGCCACAATAATTAGTTTTAGTGGCCACAGAGGAGGGGTTTCTCTCTTCCCTGGCCACACCTCTGAGTGGGAACAAAGACTCTGCACAAGGGGAAAAGGGTTTCACCATCTTGCATGCAGGCAGAGAGGGACACAGGGGGATTTTTTGTAGTAGGGCACCCAGAGAACATTGCCGAAGTGGGTAGAGTTGCCCCTGAGAACATTTACCTTATTAGTTAGGGAGGGACCACAAGTCACCCCTACCAACAAGCTAGTATCAGGAGTAAATGCATCACTCCTGGGTACCTTCTTCAGAAAATCCTGGACCTATGGAAAAAGAGAAGAAGGTATGCTCCAGCTGTTTTCAGTCCTGTGAGGAGACCTGAAGTACTGGACGTGCGACCACTTGTACACAAAACAAAGAAGTAGCCTCAAAGGGCCAGTTAACTGACCTGCTCAGCTACAGGCTACAACAAGATGGGAGTAGCATTTTCCTGGCGATCCCAGATGACCAGTTCCAACGGGATATGCCTTGGACTCTGCTGGGGGCTTCTGCAGGACTGAGACTTGACCCCCAGTGCTGTTCCTGGGACCCTTAATAATAATGATGAAGTAATTTGCAGAGCACCTCGTTACTTCTAACGAAGTGTCACAGGGCTGAGGTTTTGCTTCCGAATACAGGTCCGAAGAACAAATCAAAATCAGCCCCAATCAGATCCATCTGAAAGACCAGGATTTGAAGTTTTGACGAAATGATAGTTTAGTTTTTTCCTGTCTGAGAAAGGGGAAAAGATTCCCATATCTGTGGTTCTAAAAAGCTGGAGCATCCCCCAATGTGTGCTCTTTTTACAGCAGGAATTCAAGCCAGAAAAGCCCCTGCAGATCTTAAATTATTTCTAGGAGAAATGGGTACACTTTGGTTGAGCCAAAGTGTACTCTTCCTAACATCCTGAGAAACTTTCGACCCAAAGAGAATGAAGAGCATAACCTGAGAGTCTGGCCAGAACTCTGTGAGTTATGTTATGTCATGGGAGTTTAATAGTGCACAACTCGCCCAGGAGGGTTTCCAGGCTCTGAAATAGGAGCTATGAGTCAAGGGCGGGGATAGGTGTAGAGCCAGGTCTTCAGTTTGTTGCAGAATTCCAGAACTGAGGAGGAGGCTCAGATGTGCAGGGGTAGTTAGTTCCAGGCTTCAGGAGCGAGTTAGGAGAAGGCATAACCACTGGGTCTTGGTCTGCGTACGCAGGGTGTGTGTGAGAGTTGGAGTGCAGCTGAGCTGAGGTCTCTGGTAGGTTTGTGGAAGCTTATACTATTGTTCCTGGCCAGTGTTATGTAAGGCTTGTGTGTGTGTGTGAGGATTTGAAGAGTTCTTGTTTTTGTGTTGGCAGCTTGTACAGACATAGCAGGTGCAGGGTGATGTAAGTGCGGGGAGGGAGTTTGAGGGTTGTGCTGACTTTTGCATGGTTTCAAGTCTTCTAGTGAGTTGAGCATTGGTTCCGGCATAGAGTGCATTGTTGTAGTCCAGCTTGCTGGTGATGAGGGCTTGGGTGGTAGATCTGCGAGTGTTGGTGAGGAGACATTTCAATATCTTTTTGAGCCTCTTGAGTGTATGGTAATGGTGAATTAGTTGTCGATTACTATCAAAAGTTCATTGCGTGGGTTGCAGGTCTGAGTTTGTCAGGCCACCAGGTGGCATTCCAAAGCGAGGTGTCTTTGCTAAAGATTACTACTTCTGTCTTGTCAGTGTTGAGCTTGAGGCAGCTGGTCTTCATCCATCTGGAGACTTCTATCAGTAAGGCAGAGAAATTGGTCCACGGTTTTGTCTTCTTGTCAGAGAGGGAGAGTATGGGCTGGGTGTCATCAGCATTAGACATGGTTTTGATTCTGTGGCCATAGATGATGCTATCAAGTGTGGTCATGTAGGCATTGACCAGGCTGTTTTTTTTTTCACAACTCAATTTTATTGTTGAAAGCCGATACAGATTCGACGTCATGTAGAACGCCAGCGATATATAATGACATGCAGCATTGATTTCAACATTTTCCATAATAATATATCTGTGTTGATATAATAAACACATTCGAGAGAAAATAAAAATAAAACTTATAACAACAAACAATAGTGCCGTAATAATATCGCCGGAAGCACCTAGTGATCTAAGACATGTAGGTCGAAGCAATTTAGTACACATGCAGATAAGGTTTATATCCACAGTGCAGCACAACGCAATTAACCCAACAGCTCTTCGACAGCAGAGACAGAGGGGGGAGATTCTAAATCTAGTCCCCTGTAAGCCGCCCACCACATCCATATCTTATAATGTTTCTGGTGGCACGCTCTCACTGGAAAGACCGGAATCTCTAGGCCAATGGAAAAGTCAAAGCCTTTCTTCCAGGTCGCAACCGATGGTGGTGACTCACTCTTCCACACCCTAGCAATGTCGTGCTTAGCCAATGTGAGGCCCAGAAACAGCAACAGCAAATGGCGCTTATATCTATTGCCACCCAATCCTTCGGCTGTATGAAGCATAAACAATCAAGGCAAGAGTAGAATATCCCATCCCAGGACCTCTGAGAGCACGCAGCAACCCCTCTCCAAAACCACGATAGGGACGCACACTTCCATATTGTGTAGAAGAAGTTGCCCTCAGCCGCCTCACAGCGCAGGCATCTAGGGGACACGATCAGCCCACCCGCCATAGTCTATACCTGGTGAAATATACCAGATGCAGGTATTTGAATTGGCTCAGCCACAAGCAGGCAGCTATCACTGCGCCACGTGGTGATTCGAGTACCTCCACCCAGTCATCCTCGTCAAGGGGCCCCAGGTCCACTTGCCAGGCCTCCCTTGTTTTATGTAGTGCAGTGGGGGTGTAATTTATGAGCGTACAATAGATCTTAGTAATTTTGTGATGCCCATGGTCTCCCATAAAGACCGTGGCCTCGACAGGGTTAAATTCAGGTATGGCTTCTTGTTGCACCAAATGTGGGGAAAGGGCATGTCGCAATTGTAAATACCTGTAAAATTGTAAGTGGGGCATATTAAATACTGTCCGAAGTTCTTGAAAATACTTCAGGCTACCTCCATGCATAACTGCACCCACTGTATCAATACCCATGGCCTCCCAACCCAGAAGACCGGATAGCTTCATCACTTGGGATAACTGACCACTGTTCCAGAAGGGGGTTTCCTTCGAACAGGGTGGGTTTGAGTAAGTATCCTAGTAGAACTCCACAGATGAGGTTGGGGGGGCCAGGCTGACTGACTGGATGCAGCCTGTCAGGAAGGAGCAAATCCAGCGAAGTGCGGGTCCTTGAATGCTGGCTTCATGCATTCTGTTTATCATCATCCAGATGTTGACAATGAGGAGGGTGGTCTCTGAAGTGTGGTTGTAAATTGATACTTGTATAGCGCACTACTCACCCGCAAGGGTCTCAAGGCGCTTGTACGAATACCGCTGTGGAACCCATCCTGGCTTTCCCTGTGAGGTGTCCACTCCTGGGCACCCCCAAGGTGGAGGCCAAGCATACTTAGCATTGTGGGGGCCGTTGTGGAGATTAAGCAAGCTATTGCCCAGAGTTGCAGAGTGGGACTCCATGATTGGTATAGGCACCGAGGCGAGAATTGTCAGGTCCGTGGAAATTTCGAGCCCAAGACCCGCCGAGGCGGGGAATTGAACCCTGGTCCCGGGCCAGACCTCTGCATCAGGGTCTGCCGCTGTAACCATTGAGCCACACTTCTCCATCTGGACATCAATCTGAAATGAGTGATATCAAGGAGATGGTTTTCAGTGGTTTGGGTAGCTAGGCTTTTATTTACCATCTTTTCCATGATGTTTGTCAGATAGGGTAGCATGGAGATAGGCTGGTAGTTGGTTAGTGTCTTCGTGTCGGCTTAGGGTTTCTTGAGGGTCTGCTTCAGGTGCCAGTTTAGGAGGCTATGGTGCTTAAGTCATTCAGTATTAAGTCAGGGCTGTAATGTTTGGGCTCAGTCCTTGATGTGTTTCATGAGGCAGGATTAATTCTCTCAAGCACAGAAAGAGTACCCAATTCTTGAAGGCCTCAAGTGCCTGACTAAAGTCCAGGAACAGGGGCACACCTGTGGAAGCCACATAATCTACTGGGAGAAGAATGGCTTGTACAGTGAGACTAGAAGGTTGGTGTTTTCTCAGGTTACAGAGAATTACTCTTGAACTTAACTCATGATAAGCCCTTGACTGAGCATTTGTGAAAGACCAAAACCTGGGTTAGGCTGGTCAACCATTTTTATTGGCCCCAATAATCTGAAATGGTGAAGCAGTTCTGTCGCTCCTGCACCACCTATCAAGACACTCACAAGACAGGAGGGCAATCCAAGTCTTCCCTGATGGGGATGCATTTGAGAGGATGGGAATTGACAACGTAGAGCCTAGACTCTAAAACATCTGCAGGGAACAGGCTCATCTTAGTGGTGGTGGATCACGTTACTAGGTATCTGAAGCCATACTTCTGGGGACAGTAACTACCCCGTAGTGGCCAGGGTCCTGCTTGGTCACTTTACCAGTGTTGGCTTCTCTAAAGAGGTAATCTCAGATAGGGGGACATACTTCATGTCTGCATACCTGAAGGCTATGTAGGATGAGTGTGGGTTGACTTTCACGTTCACCACCATTATACCAATGGGCTTGTGGAGAGATTCAACAAGATCCTAAAGGCATGATTATGGGATTATCTGAGAAACTCCTCCGAAATTGGGATGTCCTACGCCTGTGCCTTTTATTTCCTTACATTGAGCAAAAATAATGGGGTGACCCGGTGTACCTCAGAACCTGGGTGGGCGTATTATATAAATACAATGGTTCTGTCGGGAATTTCTAATTTCTTTTAGAAAGTTCAAAAAATATTCATTACATGTAACAGATATCAGATAAATGAGGAAAAAAGCACACACCAATAAAAAGTTTGCAATTTGGTAAT
Organism: Triturus cristatus; assembly: GCF_964204655.1. Classification (NCBI taxonomy): domain Eukaryota; kingdom Metazoa; phylum Chordata; class Amphibia; order Caudata; family Salamandridae; genus Triturus; species Triturus cristatus. The sequence continues at coordinate 109,628,887 of NC_140583.1, read as the reverse complement.
TTAAGGGATTAAATATTATGGGCTGTCGTAATACATAAGTTCAAAAGAACAAAATATTGGTGACTTGTGGTGATAAAGTGACATGTGATGATAAATAGTATATACAATATATTTCAAATGCGGTAAAAGTGAATAAGTAAAATAGAAAGGTACATTATTTCTTGATATATCTTTATGGTTTTTCACATATGCTACAAGATCCTATGTGAATTAATCTGTGATCAGAAGCATTGTGTAGACATATAAGGGTGCGTCGACGTTTGACCCCGTCTACTGCGCAAAATATAATAAGCGTCACGGCGGGTCTTCCACAGGACAGTGCAGATGGGTATACAGCCTACTGAATGAATAAAAGCTAGTTTAGGGTGTGTGCTCAGAGATCAGGCAGAGAAGGACTGTTCTCTATGAGGGTAAAAAAGCTTACCCAAGCGCAGATTTTGGTTAATATCTGCGGGCGAGAAGGTTTGAACTTTCTAAAAGAAATTAGAAATTCCCGACAGAACCATTGTATTTATATAATACGCCCACCCAGGTTCTGAGGTACACCGGGTCACCCCATTATTTTTGCTCAATGTACCAGTGCAGGTATTGACCTGCGAGGGTTTCCTTACACTCAAATCACTAGCCCCTGTTTTAATTGTCAGACTATGTCAGACAGGGAAACACTAGCAGATAGCGAGGACTATATAGCAAAACTGATCCAAGAACAGAGTGAGCTTAATCCCTTGGGCATAGGAACTGGGCCACTTGACACCACACTGATCGAGAAAATCTCGATATTAGAAAGGCTAGAGAAAAAATTAATCCGCACTCGCCTACATGGCCATCTCTTAACTAAATATTTGCAAGCAAACATTATCCCAAAGGGCCTGCAAGTTAGAAATGAACCAGCAATTTTCATAGAAATACCTAAGTTCCGAGAGGGTTTCTCATTTGTTGCCAATAATTGCGCCCGACACTGGATGGTGTTGGGAGTTAAGACCGCTCTTGAGTACTCCAAAAAGCTTACTCAGGAAATTGCAGAACTAAAAAGAGAGATCCTGGAAGACAGAACAGTCACAAACGGGAAAGAAGCTTTAGAACGCACTGAAAAAACATTGGTTGAATTTAATACCATTACTCTCAACAAAAAACTGGACAAACTTAGTAAAGACATCAGAGCTTACGACAAAAAACTAACCTACCCATACCTGAGTGACGACCACTACGAACAAGACTCACAGGGCTTCTACACCACCCGTGGAAGACAAGGATATCGCAGGTACGCCAACCTCTCTAACTCATCATTTGGAAGTGGGTCCGACAGTGACAGTGATAGACCAACAACAAGTACTAACTACAGACCCTACCAACAAGGACCGCGTTTCCAAGACCAACAAGGTCAACGCCTACAGGATCCACACGGCAGTGTTCCTTTTTTAGGGGAGCAAACCTGGATGAACAGGGACACAAATTGGGACCGACCGGCAAGATGGAACTGAGGGCAGAACAGACCACGTGGAAACACACGAATAAGGGTCCAGAGAAACGACAACCATGGAGAGATTAATACAAGGAGACAGACCTACAGGTGGTGATAAATGAGGAATTTGACACAGAACAAGAACACCTCCCTATTGAAACGCTACATAGATCACCAGTCACCATTGAAGATAGCTTGATACCAGATGGACCCATAGCCAATACAGATGAGTGTGACTCCAAAGATGATGCCAACATTGAAGAGCTTAGACTTATCGTACTTCCCATTTCAACCCAGAAAGGTAGTACTAAGACAACAGAAGCAACATCTGAAACGGAACATGAGTGGTCTAATGAGATGCTACACAGAGCACACGCCTCTGTTCAAGACACCACCTTACAAGACGGACCCACATCTATCTTTGATAATCCCAATTCAGAAATGCCCCATGAAGATGAAATTAACATCATAAATGCTGATCCCTTCGAAGTAAGAGAATTGTGTTCAAGCCCTGACACACAAGACACTGAACTGCCTGACACACGACAAGCTGATTATGAAGACGTTACCAATACTGAAGAACAGGAACTTAACACTGATGCCCATCAAGATTTACCAACATCAACTGTGGGAGCTGCCACTGACAGAATAGACACTACACCTGGTATGACAAACCATGGACCCTCTACTCAGATTAACCCAAACGATCCCATAATCATCATCTCTAATCATATATTGACACAAAGTAAATATGATATACTCTGTAAAGGCTTATAATTTATTCCTACACCACGCCCAACAACTTTAACATCAAACTAGAACTCCAGCAATTCTTCCAAAAAATCCATCTTAAATACCACTTCAAGAACAATAAAAATTGAAATAGACGCACATCAGCGACTGAATTCAGGCCAGCTTCGACCTTCCTCCCTGCCACATACCTGATGAGTGAAAAGATCCTTGCCTATGAAAATATTTTGATGGAAGAGGTATTGGAACTCCTCAACAAAAAGAAGTACATCAAGTACAACATCTCCAAGGAGAAACAGGCCTTGCAATCACTGAACAAGAATCCTTTAATTGTAGTAAAATCAGCAGATAAGGGAGGTGCCGTTGTCATCCAAAACACCCAAAATTACATCACAGAGATAAACAAACAACTAAGCTGTACTGAGAGCTACCAAAGAATAACAAAAAATCCAACCACGGAAATTAGAGGCTTCATTCAATCACTCACCCAACAAGGACTTACTGAAGGTTTCTTGTCACAACATGAGTATAATTTTCTAAATAAAACGGATCCAAGAATACCCACCATCTACACTCTTCCTAAAATTCACAAAGACTTACACAATCCACCGGGCAGACCCATTGTATCTGGCTGTGGATCTATCCTTGAGCCTCTCAACATGTTCTTAGATAGTTTCCTACAACCATTTGTATTAGAGACACGCTCCTTCCTTAGAGACACCATGCACACAATACAAATAATGGAGAATCAGCCATATGACAACAAAACTCAATTTCTGGCCACCCTGGATGTCTCTTCATTATACACCAGCATCCCACAAGAACATGCCATTGAAGTCATAAGGAGAACACTGGACAAACGACCAACACCAGTATGGATCCCAACTGAATTTTTGGTAGACTTACTCAAAATTGCCATGAAAAAGAACTATTTTGTTTTCCAAGACACCTACTAGTTGCAATGCAAAGGCGTAGCTATGGGGGCCGGATTTGCCCCAAGCCTAACCAATCTCTACATGGATGACTATGAGGACACATAGTTATATGATTTGACCAACCCGTACTTGAACAACATCTCAGTTTGGAAGCGCTATATTGACGACGTGCTTATGGTATGGACAGGCCCTGAACAAAGCTTAATTGAATTTAAATCATGGCTTAATACACGCACCTCTGACATACAATTCACCATGTCCCACAACAATGACACTATCGACTTCCTGAATATTACTATGCAAAATGAGGATGGAAGATTGCTCACCACACTGTACACCAAACCTACAGCGCGCAACACCACCTTGAAATACGATTCACACCATCCCAGATGCCTCCGGGACAACCTGCCCTATGGCCAATTTTTAAGATTACGACATAATTGTTCCAAAAGATGTGACTTCTACAAAGAAACCGACATTCTTATACAAAAACTGCGGGACTGTGGATACCCTAAAGGCCTCCTGAGCCGCTCATGTAAAAGGGCATGGTATCGACCCAGAGAGACTCTTCTGGAAATTCAACCACCTAAAGAAGACACTCAGAAATTGGTATGTGTAACCACCTTCAACACACGCAGGCATGATATAAAGAAAGTCCTACTCAAGTATTGGAATCTTGTAAGCTCGGACATCGGGCTACAAGACAAACACATGTTTGCTTTCAAAAGAGCTAAAAACATCAAAGACTATGTTGTAAGTTCCTATCTTGAAACTACGAAACCACGAGATCTGAGACAACAACTCAACTTACCACCACTAGTTGGACATTTTAAATGCAGCACTTGTAAGGCCTGTGAATGCAAACTAATTGGCTCATCTTTTCAACATCTAGGAAAGACATATCACATGAGACAACACAGTAACTGTAACAGTCACAACGTGATTTATGCCATTAGATGCCCCAGCGCAAAAATCTACGTAGGCCAAACTACCCAAAAGGTGAAGACCAGGGTCCTACAACACCAAAGCAGAATTCGCTGTAAGGTCCAGGGAGCTCCTTTAGTAGAGCATTTCTCCAAAAACTACCACACTGCTGATGACCTACAATGGTGGGTAATAGAAAAGGCCACACTACACCCAAGGGGAGGCAGTATATCCAATTACTAAATTACAAAGAATGCAGATGGATCCATCTGCTAGACTCGGTAAAAAATGGGCTAAATGAGCAGGAGGAGACATATAGGCAAATGGTCAAACTGTAAAACCACACACACGTACATGACCACACCTATCCTTTACTTCCTGAACTATTTCTTAGCCCCCCCTCTTTTTTGCATGCACATACTTCACCTAATGTGCTTGTCAGGTTAAACTCAAGTATAAGAAAATAACATCATATTCTACATGTTTTTGATTCATATGTTTTAATTACTCACTAAACAGTGATGCAAATTATTGCGCCAAAAATGCTCTTGTTTACAAAATGTTGACCATGTTATTGATCATGTCTTAAAATAATTCACGCTGTCCTTACGCACAATTTATTGCCTATTTGTATTTATAAACAGAATATTGACTATGTCAAATATGATTCACGCTGCCTTTACACACATATGCCAAGCTAACTGCTTCCTATGTTAGGAGCCCAGGCACTTAGGTTCTACTAGTCATGCCCAAACTCTGGCAATTCCTGTTGACCAGTCACATGATCACCTTCATGCCTTTATTTGAAATTGTACTTAAATTTTGAGATGTTTCATATTGGCTACCTTTAAGACCTTTATCCTTCTTAAACTTAGAATCCTAACTGTGTGCCATCTTTTGGCAAAGCATTCATAGATTTTGTACTTAATTTATAATGGCTAACAGCAAGACCATTTTATCATCAAACTGTTCCTACTAACAAGTCTGAATTTCTGAATGTAAACTGTATGCATTTACTCTGTATACTTTTCATCAACATGACTCAGTTCACCTGTCAACACCTTTAACTTTGCAATGAAATATGTTTATGCTGATTAACTCGAAGCCCGGTTTTGTCTTCATCAATGTGGTTTCATTCTTAGTAATTGTTAAAATCTGCCATGTAATGAATGTGCTTTGAATCATTTTCCATTAACACCACAGAATTTCTTCTTAAACTGTTTAACATTTTTGCAGAGTGAAACCAGTTAGTGTAACATTACTCTGATGTTTGCTTAATGGTTCTCCAGGGACACATGAGAGAGGCCCTTCACAGTACATTCCACAGCTTGCAGCTGTAGCCTTTCATTTAGTTAATTACGGGTATGGGTGAACTTGCACGTCTCAGGCATGTGACACCTGCTATAAATCACAGGCCCTTGTCTCAAGCCTCAGTATTCCACCAGACTGAGAGCTGACAAGACGTGCTGAACTACAGATCGCGGTAAGATTAAGATAGAGGCCACCTGTATGGGCACTTTGTAATTCAAGTGCTGTAGCTTTTTAATTAAATTAATCACACTCCTCTTCAATTATTTTTCACAGTAAATTATGCGACTGGCTTAAAACCCCAAATTTATTGAAGACATTATCCTTTTACCTCAAAAATCTTCAAGGTATGTCGTTTTAGGACACATACTTACCTAATTTATTCATAATACTAGTTTTTCATAATACCAGGAATTCTTTCACCTTGAGCACAGTAAATAGGAGTGTTTACAATTACATTAACTCTCCATAGACCACCGCTCTTCATTAATGTTGTTGTTTCCAGAAGGCCTTTCCCCCTGTATTAAGCCCTGATAATCGCTATCATGGGAGTGTTTATAACCTTATTTTCACTCCATAGGCCACCTCCTGATTCACCAGGACTACAACTTTGACTGAGAAAACCTTCTCGCCCGCAGATATTAACCAAAATCTGCGCTTGGGTAAGCTTTTTTACCCTCATAGAGAACAGTCCTTTTCTGCCTGATCTCTGAGCACACACCCTAAACTAGCTTTTATTCATTCCGTAGGCTGTATACCCATCTGCACTGTCCTGAGGAAGACCCGCCGTGACGCTTATTATATTTTGCGCAGTACACGGGGTCGAAACGTCGACGCACCCTTATATGTCTACACAATGCTTCTGATCACAGATTAATTCACATAGGATCTTGTAGCATATGTGAAAAACCATAAAGACATATCAAGAAATAATGTACCTTTCTATTCTACTTATTCACTTTTACCGCATTTGAAATATATTGTATATACTATTTATCATCACATGTCACTTTAACACCACAAGTCACTAATATTTTGCTCTTTTGAACCTATGTATTACGACAGCCCATAATACTTTATTCCCTTAAATTACCAAATTGCAAACTTTTTATTGGTGTGTGCTTTTTTCCTCATTTATCTGATATCTGTTACCTTTAATGAATATTTTTTGAACTTTCTAAAAGAAATTAGAAATTCCCGACAGAACCATTGTATTTATATAATAATTTTATTTCCTTACAGCGAGGCACCGCAAAAGGGAGTGGGCTTCAGCGCATTTCAACCTAAATATGGGCAACCTGTCAGAGGTCCCTTATATCTTTTACGAGAAGGATGAGAGAGCACTCTCAATTAGGCCTGGGCAGAAATGTAATTCTGCTTGTGGAGTTGGTGGAATTCGGAAACTGCGCTATGTGTAACGCGGAGTTACCACTAAATTCCGCGCGTGGTTTCCCCTCCGTTTCCTTCACAGGCTCATGATGCCATTGGCTTATTTTTAGCAAATTGAATTTGAAGTTATCACATTGTTCCAGGCCAAGTACCATAGTAGGCACATAAGGTTTTATTCTACACATAATAGTATTTGTGTTTGGGCAGTATTACTCTGTCGCATATGAGTAGGGTAGGGATCTGTGCACCCGCCTGAAGAAGATTTATGCTTCAAAACATGTCGACGCACACAGGAGGTTATGTACATTAATTACACGAAACCTCCACCACACCTTTTTTAACAATACCAGCACGGAGGTATATTAAAATTCCTTTTAGCCCTCACATGCCAGGTATTTTTTAACACTCACTTACCATTCACTTCTGACCCTACCTCTCACTACCCTCATACACCACACATAGCAATTACATCAGTGCTCCCGCGTATTCGCTGGTTAGTAGCACACCGTGTTCCGTTAGAGGGACGCGAAGACCCCTATGATGAAGCATGACACCAAGAGCCCTTTTGGTGTGTGAGGGGTATTTAAAGAACACTATGTGCTTCCCACCATTGTAGGAACACATCTCATCTCAGGCCTTTCACCTATCTTACATGGATGGATTCTCTATGTTTATTAACTGTAGCTGGGGAGATTGAATTCGCCCCTTGTGTCCGTGTGGACACGTTCCCTCTCCACTCCCTCTCTTGATATATATGGATTGCATCTTGAGCAGATTCCAAGCTCCTCCCAGTCCTTTGTTTATCTTCTGGTCACTTTTCATTTAGATTTCGAGGTGGAAGGATCACTCTTTTTGTCTGCTGTATATATACCTCTGGATTTAAGTACTATGGGGCATATCATCAAGGGTTGAAGATATATTTATTGCCGCTCTAGCGTCCGTTTTTGGGAGAAAAGCGGCGATAATTATATAGTATTATTTGCAAGGACACGCTAGCACGTGTTTCCTTGATTCAACTCCCGTTTTGTTCACGCTGTGCTTTGCATCTCTAATGAGATGCAAAAGAGGCGTGCCTGAAAAAACACCATGGGAAAATATCGCTACCCCAGCTTCGTGGTATCATCAACAAGGGGTAGCGATATTTTAAATCCCGTTAACTATGCCTTAACGCAGGAATTTAACATCTGTTAAATTTCTGACTAAGGCATAGCTAACATGGCAGGTGGATTATGGTGACACGACCACAGGGTCGTATCACCAAGGCTATCTCCATTTTGGGTGCAATATCACTGGTTTTCCAGCGATGATGCCCATTTCCCTGGAATATTATCGCCCTGGAGTAAGGCGTTGTTAATAACGCGTTACCAGAGTGATAAATTCCAGCGATAGACAGCGATAAATAAACAAGCACTAAGCGCGATTTGCGTTTATTTTTCACCGTCCTAGTAAATATGCCCCTTTGTTTTTGTGATATCACAAGTAAGTTCAAAAACATTTATATAAGGGTTTTGTATGTTTGATAGAGTGCATGCACCAGTATTTCTTTGTACTTTTATTCGATTTCAAAATGTTGTTGTGGTGGGTGGCCTGCCATTTCAGGACTGGTCTAGTTATGATTTTGCAATTATTTTTGTATTGTTTGTAAGGGAAAAAGATTGCATAGGTCAGTACATTTTTTCAATGTTTGCTAAATTTGGAACATTCATGTATTTTACTATGTTTACTAGTCTGCCCATGGGTCATTCAGCCAATAGGCCCAGAACGAGTCATGGGTACATGAAGCAACTGTTTCTGTGGTATATGTTGTTTTAAAACATCATTTAGGGCAGGGATAGCATTGGATTACATTAGAAAACATGTTTTTATACCATTTTTTTCCCACAAAAAATATATTGATGGGGTAATATTTAATGTGTGTTGCTGAAAATTTGTATAGCTCACTTGATTTTTGTTTTTGACATTGCTGGGTTAAGGGTAGTGTTTCCTTTAGTGTTACCATGCCTCCTTTGTCTGGCCAGTGTGTATGTGTCTTTGCCATAGGCCACAATTTATCTATGTTCTCCAAGCCATGTGGGCGTGGACCATTTTGTGTAGTCAGTGTCCATAGGCCTGTATGTTACATTTAATTTCCAAGCCTTCTTGCTTGCTGTTTGACCATGTGGCCGGTGACCATTTTTTTGTAGCCAGTCAGTGTGCTTTTTCTATAGGCATGCATGTGTTCTTTGTTGAGGCCAAGCTTCCCTGCTTGCTGTTGTTGTTTGACCATGCGGCCAGTGGCCATCTTGTGTAGCCAGTGAGCTTTTGCTATAGTTTTGTGTAGTTCCTATAAACCCATATAGGATCTGCGCATTTAGACACCGTACACTGTAGGATTGGTGTCTAGACTGATTCTAGACACCCCAAAGGGTATGTTAGCCTGTATACCAGCTAGCTCACAGTGCCACTAGAAACCCTTCTTACTAAGGAGAGAATAGTTCTTGCCAACTATAGAAAATAACAACTCTGTCCCATCACGGTTCGTGGAAACAGTGCATTACTTTTCACTCAGTCACTTGTGCTCACTTTGTCTCTGAGAGATACACAGAATAAACTGTGGGGACGTTTCTCAAGAAGCAGTTATTAAACCCGCGTCATTCTAGTGTAAAATAGGTGTTTTGAAACAATCAATGACAGTAACAGATATAAATGACTATAAGCACCAACAGAGTAAAAGGATGGTGGATTTCTACTATAGTTCTAAAACAATGAATACAGGTAGGTATTAAAATACATGACAGTAAAATGCGTACTCATGATGCGATCCTAACTAGATGTACCTAAGTGTACCCAGCATGTATGTAGGGGTGTAGAGCCAAGAATCCCTCTAGGATAAAGTCATCCCCATTACCTGAAGTGAGAGACTGTGACACCCCGTCTTGGTCTAAAGATGAATACCCTGAAAGGGTTGGCACACTACTGCAAGCTGGAGTGTCTGGGTGCAGGAACCTCAGCGTCTTGCGTCAGTGGGTCAGTGTGAAATTTCTTTTATCTCCTCTGATCACCTCAGCAAGATATGGTGTTTAATATCCCAAAGTGGTCTTCTCGGGGGTTCTACCTTGCTGTGTCATGTCGTACTTAGGATGATGGAAGTAATGGCCCTTATACATAGGTATTATGCAGGAGATGGTAGTCCTGCTGAGTTTCCAAGAATCCTCATGTATAATGGATGAGGGTAGCTTTCATGGAAAACCTCACGTCCTGTAAGCAGTACTGTAAATAGGTTAAAAGGTCAGTCTCAAGAACCGTTGTGGTAGTGTAATGGCAGGAGAGAATATAGGTGAAACGATGAGTTGCTACTAGAGCCTAGATTGGGGTACCTATATAAAACATAACAATAGGCGTGCATGTTTTCTTTGTTGGGGCAATGCTTCCTTGCTTGTGGTGGTTGGCTAACCATGTGGTCGGAGGCTATTTTGTGCAGAATGGCACTGTATAAATCCTTTTCTTTTCCAGTTTTCAAAGCTATTTTTAGAGAGATTGATAGGAGAGGGCTATGCCTTTTTGTTTTTGTTCATTCTCTTTCAGTTTTGCTTGATATCAGTTTAATATGCTTGAGGATCATTGTAGTATATGTATATATGAACCGGTGCACCCCACGCCTGCCATATGCACACCACCACACACCAGAGTTAATTTTTAAAGGAATATTCAATTTTCATTTAGATCCCCTGACTTTCACAGGTGTCTCCCGTAGATACACATAAAGCAAACAGTTACATCTGTATATTGTTATCCTGATTGAATATTAAATGATATTGTGGTGTGGTTAGACTTTGGAATGGATACACTATTGCTGATAATTATTTAGGATAATAAGTAACCACACTAAATTATATTGTCTGTACTATGAACAACTTAAACTGAAAAAATGCCACGTTTCACTAACTAACTAGTTTTCCTGCTTGTATGCTTTTAGCTGCACAAGAGACATCCCACACAGTACTGCCAGACAGAAGGTCTGTACGAAGTGACATGACCACAACAAGTGCAGCTTGTGCAGCTAAGTGCCACTGCCAACTGATAGCTTCAATATAGCCCCCCAAAAAAGGTGTTTCAAAGAAAGTAGCAGTGAGGAGGAATAGAAGCAGAGTGCCACCACTTGCATGCCACCCCAAACCTTTTTCGGGAGACATGTGCCTGTCACACCGGTGCTCAGTCTAAATATCTAAATATCGTGATTTGAATATCGACCTACAGTAATATCGAGTTCCAAATATCGTAGGGACAGAATATCGAAATCAAGAATATCGACGACCAGAATATTGAACTGAAGGTAAGTAATATTGTTTTTATTAATATCAAAGTTAGTAATATTGATAGCAAAAAAATCGATGTTACTAATATCGATATTTATATTAGTGTTATGTATTTTAATATGTATTTTATATGTATGTGTTATATATTTTTTGTTAAGTGTTGTACTGGTTTTTAAATAATGTATACAATTTTTAGATCTTAGTAATGTTTTTTTAAGTAAATTATGCGTTTTAGTACTGTAGCGGGTTTTGGGTTTATAGGGGATTAGGGTGGGAAGTAATTTAATTATAGTAAATTAATTAATAATTTTTATGGAATTTTTAGGAATTAATAATTAATTGTAATTACATTTAGCATTTTAGTTCTGTAGCGCGTTGAAATTAAAAAAGTTTTTGTAGAGCGCGATAGCTACCCTGAGGTGTCCCAGCGCTGCAGACAAAGACGTGGGCAAGGAAAGGCCGAGTCTAGCAATTTAATTGAAGAGAAAGGTTTTTAAGAGTTTGCGGAAAGGCAGCAGGTTGGACTCCGCTCGCAGCCGGAGGGGAAGAGAGTTCCACAACTTAGCTGAATTATAGGAAAAAGAGCGGCCGCCACATCTTGCTTTCTTGATTTTGGGGACGAGGGCAAGATGGGCTGACGCTGATCGGAGCTGTCTGGGGGGCTGATAGGGAGAGATCAGTGAGTGGCAGATGTCCGGGCCGGTTTTCCAGAGGTCTTTGTGGTGGTTGGCAAACCATGTGTCCGGAGGCTATTTTGAATTCGTTCCTTGACTGGGAGCCAGTGAAGGTTTTTCAATCCAGGTTTGGTGGAATGTCGATGGGGAATTTGAAGGAGGGTTCGAGTGGCACAGTTTTGAATGATCTGAAGCTACAAGCGTTCCTGTAGTCTAGGCGGGACAAAATAAAGCCCTGGACCATAATCTGTCTCGCCTGAAATGGGAGTAGGGGAAGGATTTTACGTAGTAGTCTAAGTAAACCATAGCAGGAGGTGGATAGCACCACTGCTTGATGGTTGAAGTTGAGTTAATGGTCCAACCAGATGCCCAGACTTTTTATTGTACTTTTTGGGGGTGGCGGGGTTCCAAGACAGGCAGGCCATAATAAGCTCAGTTTTTTCTCCGTTCAGTTTTAAGAAAGAACGGGTCATCCAATAAGCCACCTCCTCGAGACAACCGCTCAGATTAGGTGGTAGGGCGTTCAGCTGGTTGAGAGCTTATAGGGGAATAGGGTAGGAAGTATTTTAATTGTAATTAAGTAATTATTTTTATTTATTTATTGGTATTGCTAATTAATTTATTGTTAATTAATTGTTAGTTAATTTCTAGTAATTGGTAATTAATTTTTATTCATTGATTAATTGATAATTATATTAAGTGTATTAATTTATTATTGGAGCGGGTTGTGAATTTATAGGGAAATAGGGTGGGAAGTCGTTTAATTCTAATTAAGTAAATATTAATGTTATTATTGGTATTGAGAATTAATTTACTTGGGAATTAATTTTTAATAAATATGATTTTTTGGTATTAAACATTAATTTATTGTCCATTAATTATTAATTGGCAATTACTCTTTATTCATTATTATTTATTGGTGTTTATCATTAATTTTCTGTTACTTAATTATGAATTGGTAATTACTTTTTAATAATAACAATTATTATTTTTTGGTATTGAAAATTAATTAATTTTTAATTATTTTTTCTTTGATAATTAATTTTTAATAATTATTATTTATTGGTATTTCTTGTTAGTTAATTATTAATTGGTAATTATTTTTTATTAATTATTTATTGGTATTGATAATTAATGTATTGTTATTTAATAATTATATCATTATTTATTTTTTTAAATTATTTTAATTATAAGTATGTTATTTTTAACCCCTACGCTATCCAACACTTTCCCTACAGTTGCACTCACTGGAGTGGGAATAGTAATTTTTACCCCTATGCTATCCAACACTTTCCCTACTGTTGTACTCACTGGAGTGGGAATAGTAATTATTACCCCTACGCTATCCAACACTTTCCCTGCTGTTGCACTCACTGGAGTGGGAATAGTCATTATTACCCCTACGCTATCCAACACTTTCCCTACTGTTGCACTCTCTGGAGTGGGAATAGTTATTTTCACCCCTACACTATCCCACACTTTCCCTACTGTTGCACTCACTGGAGTGGGAATAGTAATTTTTACCCCTATGCTATCAAACACCTTCCCTACTGTTACACTCATTGGAGTGGGAATAGTAATTTTAACACCTACGCTATCCAACATTTACCCTACTGTTGCACTGTTTGGAGTTGGAAAAGTAATTTCATTCCCTCAACTATCTAATATTTTTTGTATTATTTTAGCTAATGTAGTATATATTTAATTTAAAAAAGATTAAATATATATTTGTTACATATATTTATTTAATTTTTATTTATATTATTGTTTTATGTGTATAGATGTATTTATAATTTTAAAGATTTTTTAAATAATGTATGTTATTAAAATAATTATTAAAACATAATAAGTAAGTGTATATATTATATATTATATGTATATATTACATGTATTTATTAATTATTAGATATCTAAGTTATAATTTTTAAACTTTTAAAAATATTTTTAACTATGTTTATTTTAATTATATGTATTATCTACTTTATTTTACATTACTTTTTTTTTTTTAAAACGATATTTTTAACAACGATATTTTTGACAAGGATATTTTTTCTCTCGATATTTCTGTACTTACCATAATGTAGATAGGATGTCGATATACTTGACTTCGATATTCTTGCTGCAATATTTTTGTAGGTCGATATTCTGACCTTCGATATTCTGTCGGTGATTCTGCCACGCCATCTACTGGGTAGCAAGCTGGGATAGCACTCCTACATCAACCGCACCACCCCGACCTAAGCCCAAGGACATGTTGCTTGATGACGCAGCCACTGCAATCATGGCAACGAGTAGTGAGTCTGAATTGGATTTGTCTCATCCACAAACTAGTACCCAGTCGTCACAGGAAACTGAGCAAAGTGGACAACCAGCAATAGTCGATCTTCCTGAAGTAGGAGCAGAACAGGAGGTTGAACTTCCTGCAGAGCAAGTTGTTTATGTTGAACAATTGGGTTCCAGATCTTCAGCAAGAAAAAGGAATGGTACTCTACCATCTTCTCCAAGCCCCCATTCTAATGAACTGGACATGGATTGGACCCTGGCTGAGTCCAAGGCATGCCAGGAGAGACAAGGAAAAGGAAAGTTCCTGAAAGCCTTACAATTATAGAAGGGATGACACCAACTATTACTACTATTCAACCTGCTCCAAGGGATGTGGCAATGGTACCACCACCATTAACCCCAGCTTCCATATTTGTAAGGCCCCCACTAATACCTGCATCCACTACTACCTCAGTAGAACTATGCACTACAGAGAGGCAAGCAACGACACACCCACTTACCTCCAGTTCTTCAGACATTGACAGGGGCACACTAAGAAAGTTCTCCTCCACTTGTTTGGGACTTCTTTATGATTAGCAAGCAGGAGGATAACATTGCAATATGCTCCAATTGCCATGCAAGTGTTCGTCGGAATAAGGCTGGTTCACACTATGGTACTGGAGGCCAAACGACTCATATAAAAATAATCACACAATTCTGCGGGAGGCGCACCTAAAAAGAATTGCTGCAGGTGGTGGTGGTGAAGAGAGAGGGGTATCAGTTCCAATCATGGTGGGAGGTAAAGGTGATGAGAAAAAAGAGGGTGGCAGCTTTACAAAAAGCAGCCCTGTCCCCAGCAGTGTGCCAGTATCACCCGCCTGAGTAGCCTCAAAATGGCACAAGAGTCAGATGGAGACACCACCTCATACAGTAACTGCCCCAGGATGCACATTGAGTCTTTCACCTCCTAGTTCTCTCTGGGATTTGCCTGCGTCATTAGCACCATGAAATAAAACAAATCCATGCTACCATTACGAGCATGTTTAGGCCGGAGGGGCCCTATGAACTCAACCAACCAATATCATGTTTGTACAATGGAAAGCTGGCTAAAAGGTTAGTGCTGGACCTCCTTCCATTTTCTTTTGTGGAAGGAGTAGGGTTTTGAGGATTTGTGGCCACTATCTGCCCGAAATGGAAGGTTCACAGCCAGACCACTTTTGCTAGAGTTGCTATTCCAGTGCTCCATCACAATGTGCTGCAATTGGTTAGACAAGCTAAGCTTTGCAGCAGAGTGCTGTTCACACAATCCACCTGACGACAGACCTGTGGACCAGCTGTCAAGCCACTGATTACATGTGTATCACTGCACACTGAATCTCTTTTGTGGGAGTTAGGTCTCAGCACTGATGAAACTTTTATGGGGCGTTCGGTGACATGCAGAAATGGCCATGTTCACCACAGATGAATTCCAAACAGCTGAAAACATTTTGGAAGACTTTAACAGCAAGGTGTTTGAATGGCTGCGACCCAGAGGTCTCAGAATTGGACTTGTTGCCACAGACAATAACAGCAGTATAATTAAGGCCAAGGCAGATGATGGCTATTTCAGGATTCTGTATTTGTGCTTTGCATCAACCTGATTGTTTAAGACTTACTCAAAAATGAAGAAATAGTCAGCAGCATACTGACCACCTGCCCGGAAGCAGTTGAGGATTATTCAGCTGCTAATGAAGTACCAGTTAAAGCCCTCATACAGGAGGTGCCAGCACATTGGAACATGACATATTGCATGTTGCAACATCTGTTTGAGAAGTACAACCCAATCAATGGCCATTTCATTTAAAGAGGAGGGGATGCAACTGGATAAAGCATGACCATGGAGTTGGATGAATGGAGCCCAGTCAAATGCCTGCCAAAGATGCTACTTCCTTTTGAGGTTTTAATCCAGAAAGTTAGCAAGGAGGACAGTGCGACGAGTCATGCTATCCCGTTGTTACATATGCTACAGGACCAATTAAAAATGGTGTTGCATAGGTTCGTATGTGTGGATGGTAACTGAGAAGCGCATGACTAGGTTGAAAGCTTATTACTTCGCTTGGCTATTAATAGGCTGCAAAGAGACATTGTGTCATCCAAAGAGTACATCTGTGCCACAATACTTGATCCACAGTACAAAAAAAAGCTAGCCACTTTTATTCCTTTTTCTGAAATGGATGTTTCACTATACAAGACGTGGATCGTTGATCAAGCGAGAGACCTTAAAGAAAAAATCCTAGAAGTTAAAGCCCCGGGCAGAAGCACTAGGGTGTAGCCTTCAACTTCTGAATTGGGTGGTGATGTTGTCTCAAAGCAGCCAACACCAGCAACAAGAACATCAGCAACAACTACTACAAGAACAGAAGAATCAGACCCAACCTCTGCATTGGGTTGGCCTTAAGTGGCAGGGCTTTAGTCAAGTGTAGCGCCAAAGGTAAAAGAGCTTGAGCAAGTGGCAGCACCAATTCGGACGATGTACCAGGGCTATCTGGATGACTCAAAAGAGGTCTACATGGATCAACACCCACTGTTTTATTCTTTGGGAAGATGCACCAACAGGGAGAACTCAGGAGGCTAGCAATAATTTATTGGGCTTGTCTGGTAGCTAATGTGTCTGCTGAGTGTGTGTTCAATGCAGCTGGCACAGTATTCACAGTAAGAAGGACTAGTTTCACACCTCAAAACATTGAGAAATTGACCATGATCACAATTAACCAGCACTTCATACCACAATTACACAGTTCCTGAAATACCATAGGAGGACAAGGAGGAGGAGGATGTGAGCGATTGGTCAGACTCAAATATGTTAGCTGACCAACTACTGGGTGAACCACCTGAGTCGGAGGACGAACTCTACTTCCCTGACTGAGTAGCCCACCATAGAACTTTTTAATTATTTATCGTTGAATTGCTTAGTACTTAGCCAAAAAAAAGGATATAGCTAGAGGAACATTATATATTTTGCTTGTGTCTGACTTATGCAATCCCACCATTTGTAGGCCCATGTATAGCCAGATTGTAGTGGGAATAGTGTACAGTGAAGAAGCCTCCCCATTCCCTTCAAGGACATTGGAGACAATGCCTGCCTCCTTCCCATGCCTATCCTTCTTTTTTTTTTTTAACGCCTAGCAAGGCTGCCCCAGTAAAGATCATTTGATTTACAATACTACCAATGTGTTGCTTGCATCAAAGAGGACATACAATTGTTACCACCATGGTTGAATTGGAACAGGCGACTATTGCACCACTTGTTAATATATTATTGAGTGATTGTGCGTGTGGATTGATGATTCATGTGGTGGCAGACAGTGGTGTGGTGTTCAACAAATTTGCGAACCTGAGTTTGATGATTTCCAATGTTTGTGGCCCGATGAGTGATCATTTTTCCTGAAAGTTATGGGCCCTTTCACACTTCAAAGACCAGACCAGTCAATTTAGTTAACAAACATGAGCCTACACAAAATAATCAAATTCTCTTTCTCTTCTTGTTCATCAACAGCAGGGCACTACACGTCTATCTCTCTCATCTGGGTCGAGACAGAGTTGGACTGATTCGCTACTCAGAGTCAGGAGACGATGGAAGGACTAAGGGTGGGACTATCTCAAAAGCCAGGAAAAGGACGTTTTTGACTTCAAAAGGAAACCAACATGATGATGACTCTTAGAGACTTACATAGCTCTGTGGACTGGAGAGTGGTGCGTTGACTTGGGAATTGCTGCTGAGTGTGTGTGCTGGCTCAAATGTGAAACTCCTCTTTTATGTGGTTGTGGTTGGGGGGCTTTTGTAACTGGAGACAGATATGTGATGTCACATCATCATCAACACATGATGCAACAACTCGGCTAAATGTTATATTGACCGTTGTGAGATTATTTAATGCAGTACATGTAGCTTCTTGTCCGTGATTGGTTGTAGATTGCTCTCACTTCTCAGTTGATCAAACATGAGTCATAAAATGAATGATTGCAGTAACCGATGCTCTTGCTCTGCCTCTAAGTCTTGGTACACTCCTCATATAGCTTACCTTCTGTCCTTTTCCTTAACTCTACAATATCATTTCTGTTTTACAATCCTCATGCCTTCTCTTCTCCTGCATGAAAGGTGAAAGCTCCATAACACCCCTGCTTACCTTACTGGACCGGTTTAGCCAGGTACCCAAGATGGTCATTGAGAGAAGAACCCAAATGCACCAAATTTGACATTTACAATATAATTTTTCTTTTTACAATCATTAATTTTAAGAACTGTGTGGGCTCTCACCTCCTGTATTTTCCAAACCGATATGGCAGAACATTTGGATATATAATAACATGGAACACGGCGGCTGAAGGACTGTTTGCAATGCATTTAATTGAACTGTTCTCCTTCATTTCCCTCAACAGATTTAATGATGATAAAGTGCTGTTCATCGCCCTGATGAATATTGTTGTTATGTAGTGTTTATCTTTGTCACACCTTTCTCCAACTCCCCTTTCCTATCTATTCATCAAACCCCTAAACCTATTCCCCTAGACCAGGGGTCTTCAAACTGTGGGGCGCGACCCCCAGGGGGGCCGTGGAGTGATGCAAAGGGGGTCGCGCCTTCCCAGTCACACTTCTGCCCAGGCCCAAGGGCTTCAGCACCCCCTTCCCCCGTCCTGTGTCTCAGCCGGGGCTGCTGCAGTGAAACTTGAGCTGCTGGGGGCTCAGCTGGGCAGTGTCTGGATTCCTATCACCGGCACCCCCGTGTTTTTTCACAGGTCTTTAAAGACCATTTGCATTTTAACATGCCTTTGTAAACTGCTTACAGAGGCTTAGGTTTTTTTTGCTGGTTCCAGTACCCCCTGGGTCCCCACTGTGCCTATTCCTTACATTTGGATTTTACATTCACTGCCGTAGTGTGAGAATGCATTTCATGGAAAGGAATACAAAGTTGGCTTCCTGGGGGCGCCGTGTGTGAAAGTTTATTGTGCTTTTGAAGCACCTGCTGCAGCTTTCTTTCCGCCGGCAATTACCAGGCCTCACATAAATGTCAAGATAACTTGTGTGATTAATTATCTTCCTGGAGAGAGATCAGAATGTTGTATAGTTGAGGTTTTGACTTGGGTGATGTTAGTGCAGAGGGTTAATATGCCTGCTGCAAAGAACGTGTACCAAGTAGATTACAGAGTGGGTATGATGTGAAGAGATCAGCAGGTTACTGCTTTCAAAAGAGACATCCTTTTGTTACTTGCAATTTATAACTTAAAGTCCTAATAGAGAATAGTGAGCTATTAACTTTCATCCTAGAACTGCATACACACTGCAAAGTATACATTATTATAACATTGATTAATGTTGCAAAAAGGGTTAATTTGGCTAGAAATCAATTCTTATTATTAAAGGAAACTCCCAACTATGCTGTTTCTTTTTCGACTCTGAGTTTGTGCTTCTCCACACCAAGCACTCTTGAACTATACTGCCTACCAGTATGGATGACATGTGACTCCTATACTTTTAGTCCTTTGGCTTATGTAACATTTCCTATACACTGATTTACACACTTATGATTGATTGTCTCTGTGTAATGTGTGTGTGATGCAAAGTGCTCGGCCACCCTACACTGGTATGAGTGGCACTATATAACTAATTCAATGCATCTGAGAGTGTGGGGTTATGGAGACTTGGTCACTGTTAAAGGGTGCTAGTGAGAGAATCCGTGGTGGGGGTGGTCATTGTGGGGGGCACCAACAAACATGGTCGCACAGGGCACCACCAGCACTAAAGCCGGCCCTGGGAAGTATGCACAGATAAGCGCTGAAAATACCGCTTTAGGTGACTGTTTTTTTTTGTACCGACTGGGCCACCAAAATAATCTGCTGGCAACCCTAACCATAGGACTGGAAGTTTGTTGCATGATCAGCACATTATTTATTTCCTTCACCCTCGATCCCCGATCAATGCCGCAATAGTTTAACTTAGATCTTAAAGTCTAAGCCCCGTCAATAACTTGCTGAGTTACTTCATGGGTCTGGGAATGCACCCTGCATTCAGACAACTCATTCCTCATTCTCGCCCTTCATTGTCACGCTCACCCTGCACTCACAGTGATCACAATGCACTCACACTGATCACCATGCACTTGCACCATTCACCCGCTCACCCTGCACTCACAGTGATCACTCTGCTCTCAAAATGCACTTGTCCTGCTCACACTATACCTCAACCTGTTATTATTATTATGTTTCTTATATAGCGCCTGAATCGACCCCCGAAGGGGTATCTCCGCGCTTGCCTTGGGAACCCGTCCAGGCTTTTCCCTGTGAGATAGTCCCTACAGGGCATCCCGCCGCGGGGGGCCGTTGTGGAGATTAAGCAAGCTTAATGCCCAGAGTTGCAGAGTGTGAACCCATGATTAGGTCAGGCACCGAAGCGAGAATTATCGAGTCCATGGACATTTGAGCTCAAGACCCTGCCGCGTCGGGAATTGAACCCTGGTCCTGGGTCTGACCTCTGCTTCAGGGTCTGCCTGCTCTAACCAGTGAGCCACACTTCTCCACAGGCCTTCTCCTGCAGTCACACGAGTACACTACTCATCCTGCACTCATGTGACACTTCACTCACCTGTCCCCCTCACTACTCAATATGCAACTCACTCAAACAAGCCCATCAGTAATCATACATTCATTCATCCCATTCTGAACTTGCATCCGCACCCAAAATGAGAGAGGACAGCAAGGGAGTGAGAGAATTTGATTGAAGAGGTCAGGGATGAGGAGAAATGTGAATTGCCGAAGAGAAGTGTGGACACGCAAGAAGTGAGTGTGATCCAAAGGTGAGGGCTTCTGTTAGAACAAAGGGGAGATGTGAAAGAGGAATGGGGGGACTGGAGAGGTGTAAGATACAAATAGACAAAAATTTGACTGAAGAGACGAGGTGAATGAGAAGTGCTGAGGGGCACGGGAGGTGACAGGGCCAGAGAGGCCATGAGATAAATGTGAGAGACTGTTAGAGATGAGGGCAGTGAAAGGACAGAATGGCAAGAGGTGATTAAAGGTGAAGTGAGAGGTTGAATGGGGAGAGTTCAGAAGTTGTAAAAAGGGGTGAAAGAAAATGACCTGCAAAGTGAGAGAGGGATCCGGGGTTAGGAGAGGAGAGAGGGATGGAAGGGAGGGGGTGAGAGGAAAGCTGCATGGGTAAAAGGCTTAACTCTACACAAAACCGCCAGGGTTTTAAGGGACCCCTGCTTCTTCCGGTCAGGGCCAGGTGAGCTTCTAATGTGGCAGCACGTATTGCTGCAGAGTGGAAGGCCCTTCACAAAGGTTGACTTGAAATCTTTCTGATGATAATTGCTGTATTTTGGTTATAAATGGGTACTGATTGGGTGAAATCTTTCCTCAGCGTTACTGTGTGTAACAAATATCAAAATAATGAAGCAATGCTATCCCAAAATACGCGGCATCACATAACCTTATTTACATTTTCATCCCACGCAATTTAGTCAACAGGTTTAGACATTTTTGTCAAGAGGGGGTCCTTACGCCTCAAAATGTTGACAGGGGGGTCTCGGCATCCAAAAGTTTGAAGACCTCTGCCCTAGACTGAGTGATTTATTGAGGTGTGACCTAATTTACACCATAAATGGATCATACACTTGATGGAGTGGATGCAGTGAAAGCGACACCAACTCACTGCAAGATCTTCTATTTCCTGGGCAATAGCCCACACCATCCCTACTTACCCACCCACGCATAAAAGGGATCCATAATTTAGATATAACATCAGTCGTCAACATCATAATTCAGGCCTCATGTTTTGTAAACCCTGGCAACTCTTAATTCTGAGTCTACTGTTCCTGACTTGAGGATTTCATAACTTTAGTCTAGCTCCCCATTACTCAGAAGAAGTTACTATTGTAGTTTGTGTTATAATATTATCAGGTCTTTGTATCACAGTGTTAGTCTGGTTTTAGTCTTTGTAAAGTTGTGATATAAATATAACCCACTAACTCTGTGTTACATTTCAATCCTATTGCCTGTATTGAATAATCCTACAGTTGGAGTTCACCTAGGTGGGACTGGAGTGAGACCTCGTTTGTTATGCCTTCCCTGTTAGCTCGCTAGCCTGCTACTACTACCACCACCAGTAAGAAGGCCCCTTGGGGAACCCTGCAGTAAAGTTTCGGAAGATTGAGAGAAGTAGCAGCCATTGTTTTATCTATTAATGTAAGAGAACTATGGAGAGAAGTGTACTAGTTTAGTTAGTAACTAACTTCTACTGTAGGATAAGTTGTTGTTTATCTAGGTTGTGGTAGGCAACATAGGCATAGGCAATGGTATACCCCCTAGTGGTTAATAAAGTTACAAAGGGTAGTAGGACAGGGGTATAACTAACTAACTGGTATACACTTTGATAAGTGGATTTAAAAAACAGGCTGCGTTAAAAGGCAGCAGTGCAATCTAAAACACAACAAATGATTTGAGGCATAAAGTAACATAATAATTACCCTTTAATTTTTTTAACAATAATAAAAACCCACCCTATTCACCCACAACAGGCTCACCCCTTTCCCCAAACAAATATCACTCCGGTTCCCAACCACTGTCCAAAAGAAAGAATGTCCAAAAGTAGAGTCCAACTTTCCCTTCCAAAATTCCCACTCTCTCCACCCACAACAAAAGTCCCTCACACCAAAGCAAACAATAAATAAAAAGGGCATCAGAGGGCATCAATTTAGGCATGAAGGCTTATCACCTCCTACCAAAGGCTGGCCACTTCCTGGTAAATCATCTCTAGCCCACCAACCACGAATCGTTGGAAACGGTCTGGGTGGTTCGGGCAGTTCCCAGCTTCCGGCTGCGCTAGCAATGTTGTGGCCAGGATGGAGGCGCTGGCAGTTTACTGGGGGAACAGGAGACCGGGGCAGTGGCAGATGCCTCTGTCACCTCCTCCCACAGAGCGACAAGCCGATGATATTCGGCCCGGATGGCCTCCATCTGGTGCCGTCTCTGCCGGACTGCTATCGCTTACCAAGATGATGCTGGTGGTGGTGGTAGACCAGTAGGAGTAGCCATATCCAGAAAGTAAAAAATAAATAAAAAAGACAAATTGTACTCTTGGCAGTAAGGAAACTGCAGGATAAGTTAGAGGGATTAGGGTAGGTAGAGGTTTTGATATAGAATAGTGGGGTGTCACTGATTGTCAGTTACTGTAGTTGATGAATGACAAAAGCGAAAGATTTGAACAGGCGGAAATCCATTATGGAAGCCATTATATTGTCCAGAACAACCTATAGACCTAGTGGAAACCAAAATAGATGTATACAAATACTAAAGAAAATGAAACGAATCGAAACATTTTTTTCTAATAAGCAGTCCAAATTAAAAGAATGCGTCACTGAAGAACCAAGAGATGACATCACCTCAGAACAAATAAGTGATATCAAAGTGATATTCGATCTAATGCATTATCTAAACGACAATGGCATGAGAGAGACTCAAATATTGGAACCATTATAATGGGACACCAACGATCATGCACACATTTCCTTCAAATCGAAAGTTTGTCCAAGTCTACCTCCTGGCAACAAAGTGGATATGATGTTCTATGATGCTGTCATCAATGATCTTGAGAAATTTTGAATGAAAGCAGATAACAAATAAAGCAAAGAGAATCTTACTATATTGGAACGGACAGCCTTAAAAAATCTATCTAAAAATCAAACAATAATCATGAAGCCGGTGGATAAAGGAGGAAATATCTTGATTTAAACCAAACAAGATTACTTAAGAGAAGCATACAGACAATTAGATGATCCGAAAAACTACAAGAAACTGAAATACAATCCTATGGAACCAATGATGTTGAATCTAAACATTAAGCTCAAGGGTTGGCTTGATGACAAATGATGAGGAATATCAATTCCTAACCACGGCTCATTCAATCATGCCAAAAATATACTTCATCCCCAAGATCCATAAAACACTTACACAAAACAGACCAATAGTGTCCGGGTGTGGATCAATGTTTGAAAATATCTCAAAATACGTGGATCACTATATCTTCCCCATGGTCTCCAGGCTGACATCATTTCTGAAAGACAGTGGCAAATTTCTCAAAATAATTTCAGAGATTTTATTGCAAAAGACCTACCTGCTCATGACAATCGACGTAGTCTCTTTATATACCATAATCCTATATGAAAAACGACTGAATGCAGTGAAATACTTTTTAAAGCAACGGCATGTGAGAGAAACTGAACACTCCCAGATGCTCCTAGAAATGATCTATATATGCCTACAAAGCAAAGTTTTTTACTTTAGTCGACAACTATATTAACAAGTCTGCTGGACCACAATAGGACTTTTCTTCTCCCCCAGCTATGCCAACTTGACCTTGGGCTGTGGGAGAGGGAAATAGCATAGAGTATCTGTCCAAGTAGTAATTTGGTTGTGATATATAGATGACCTTTTCTTGATATTGAATATGTCAAAAGAAGAATTTCAAAAATACTTTCAAGCTCTGAATTGCAATGAGCACAATTTAAGATTCACACATAATATCAGTGAAGAGGAAATTATTTCTTTGATATTAAAGTATATATCAAAAACCAGAAACTGGAAACTACCATGTACAGGAACCCAACTGCAACCAATAGTGTGTTACACGGCACCACTTTCCATCCCAAAGCACCCATCAAATGTATCCCATATGGATAATTCTTTAGAGCCATAAGGAACTGCTCAGAAATAGAGGATATGAATGCCCAGAGACACAAAGTAAAAACAAGATTCTACCAATGCAAATATCAGAGAACATACATAGAAAAAGGAGCGAGAAGAGCAAAAGAAAAAACAAGAAAACAAATACTTATGGGAAAACCAGACAAAGATACCAAGAGTGTGGAACACATCAGGATGATAACAACATTCAACCATTAACACCAATCTATACATAAAATCTTCCAAATACATTGGAACATTCTGATAAGCGACAAAGAAATTGCAAAAGCAGTAGGCGAGAAACCACAAATAACTTATAGAAAACTATGTTCCCTGAAAGATCAACTAGTGAGAAGCCATTTCACAGACCAACAACTGGAGAGGTGGTTGAAACAACAAGGCAAAGGCTTTGTGAAATGCAATAATTGTAAGGCATGCAGAATTGGTAAAACGTATAAAAGATCCAAATGGCAAAGAAATAGTGATTGAACATAAAATTACCTGCAACACCCAGTATGTGGTATACATCATTGAATGTTAGCATGGTCTCAAATATGTGGGAGCACAAGATGCCTGTTAAAGAAAAAAAAATTAGAACTCATACGGGCTGTTTAACACAAAGATAAAAGCTATGCGATTGTGAAACATCATGTCCAGCTACATGATAGCAATTGGAAAACCCTAAGATACTATGGAGTAGGACATGTTCTAAAAAAGGGCGGAGGAGGGAACAGAACGTTACAACTACGAAGATTAGAGTATAAATACATAATACGAATGCATGCTAAAATAACATTTAGTCTCAACACAGATGAAGAACTATATGTACACTTGTAAAACAAGGAACTTTTTATTGCAATGTACTGTGGGAGGAATACTATAAAAAATGTGACTGTTAAATTATCAAAGAATGACTCATATAGAAAACATGCAGGGTTAATTCAGTGGTACAAACCACGAACATCACCACAACAAAACACTGAGGGATCACTGAGATTCTCTCAGAAACCCACAACCACAAGACATATCGTAATCACTTAGAACTGATGGAAGTAGTGGTTTTAATGTATAGAATATCTAACACACAATCATGAAAAAGCATGTCTATATGAGTTCGATTCACACAACACACAGTGAGCGTCTGATCGGTAAGCACACATTGAAACACTAGTTGTGACTAGTATGATATGAGTAGAGATTAGGCACTTAGCCAAGTCCATAACACTATCATTTGAGCATAAGTTCAATTAGGGCACTGAGCCATCAAGATGAAAGAAGAATAGATAACAATATAAATACCCCACACAGAGCCACTTGAAAAAATAGGGGCACTTACCCCATGCAGGGAAAATGCTGCACGCACATTTAAATGAATGAGTGATATGTACACAAAATATGACATTCAATCACTGGCAATATGGTTGACATGCAAAAGTTAAAACTATAATAAGTCTTGGCTGCATTTCGAAAAATATGTATCTATTATAGTGCCAGAGTTTGCTGACAAACTACATTGAAAATATGTATAATACACTTACAACTACATTTCCCAGAATGCATCTTAATAGGCAGGATGGGCAATATGTATAAAAAGCAACATAGTAGAGGGACTCACTGACCGTGAGCAAGAGTCGGAGGACTTGAAACGCGTAGGTGTTTGCTACGTGAAAATACAGTGGTTTATAAACATTGTAGACTGGAGTGCAGCATTCTTCTTTCATCTAGGTTGTGTGAATTGATGTGCGATATATATATATATATATATATATATATATATATATATATATATATATATATTACCTACTGGCGGTCGCCAGTAGGTAGTTATAGTTAGGACCACGTTTCCATAGGAAAACCTCAACATTCTATTTTGAATAACTTTGGCGCCGGTCGACGAATCCTCGCGAATTTCTCAAAATAGGTGGGGCGCTACGCTCCGCTCCTACCCTGAAAGTCTCGGGGGGATCCGTCAAGCGGGGGCTGAGATAAAAGGGGGGTCCCAAAACGCGTTTTTCCCATGCATTTTTCCATAGGACCTTTAGAACGAGCTACAGCCCGAACGGCTGAACAGAATTACTCAAAATTTGGCAGAGAGGTAGTCCCTAGGTCAAGGACGTGCCTTTTGTAGGTTTGGTGTAAATCTGTTCAGTAGATTCTGAGAAAATAGCCTTTAAATCAATATATATATCTGAGCCCGCTTACGGTACGCTTACCGTACGCTTACGGTAAGCGTACGGCGGCGTGCGCGAGCGCGATTCTGATTGGCTGTTAGATCTTAGTAAACATTCGAATCGGCCGAAACCAGGAAGCGGCGGCCGCCATTTTGTGTATTTCACTCTGAAAAAAAAGAGTGAAAACAAGGAAAGGGGGCAATGAGGAGAGATACAGACCCCCTAACATTTGTAAGGGGGTCAAAGAAGGACAGAAAAGTACAAAAAAAACATTTATTGATTTTAAAAAAAATCACGGGGTACGCGTACGGTAAGCTTACGGTAAGCGTACGGTAAAAAAATAAAAATAGATAAATGAAAAGCAGATTTAAGAGTTTAGAAATTAGGGAGCTCTAAAAAGAGCTGTTGTGTTTATGAAGTCATTTTTTTAGTGGTACCTACAAGTAAGTACCGATGCAGAGTCTAAGGTTCAAGAGGAAGACTCTGTTCCCTTCATCATTGAAGTGCACACCATCTCCTCTATAAATGTCTTGCATGTCATAACGCAAGTTGTTGTGGTAAATGGCACCCATACCATAGTCACGGAGGAAAGCAGAAACAGATTTGTTGACGTGCTTTCTTGCTTTGTCAATCTGTGGACAGAAATGATTGGACCAGTTCCATTTTTGCCTTTGGCATATGTTGGAAAACACAAAGGCAGTTTTAGGGAAAAGTGTAAACAGTTGTGCAAAGGTGTCCTTCATAAGCATTTCCAGACCTACCCCAGTCAAAGTGCCTAGGTCATTGCCACCACAGTGCACTATTATGAGGTCAGGGTGTTGGATTTGAATGAAGGATTTCACCAATGGCATCAATTGGTGCCACTTTAACCCTCTCTGACCAATCCATTTAATGTCTACATTTGGCAAAGCAAGGTCTCTCACCATATCTGTTTTCTCTACAAACTTTTCACTCCAGAAGACATAGCTGTGCCCTACAATCCACACTGTGAACATCTTCAAAGGAGAACTGGATGCACTCAGGAGGTGTCTTTCAGTAGAATGGCAATATGAAAAGAAAGACAGTTTGGAAATGGAGGCATACATATTTTTTTAAAACAAAAAGAACTGATTGGCTGTTTCATACCATTCTAGAATAAAAACTAGGCTGTATGTGAAAATTAATAGAAGCATGTTTTGTATTGGTACAAAAAAATGTGTAACCAAAGAACAGTACTATGGATTTGCTGTTAGGTTTGAAAAGTCAAGCTCTCTTGCTCTGTGGAATTGAAACATTGTGTGTCGAACTTCTGACCTAACTGCACACAGCAGTGTTCCATGAGCTGTTGCTATGGTAGCAGGCAGAAGTCAAGTTGGGGGAAGGGTACTAGGCAGAAGTCAAGTTGGGGGCAGGGTACTTTTGGAAAAGGGTTGGTTTTCAACCAATAGAAATGTGTGATTACATTTGAAAAAAAGGGGGAAGCACTGAGATTTGAAACTTACATGTATATGTGTGGAAAAATAGAGGGAAAGTTTGCCATTATCTGGTTCTGCTGAGAGGAGAGAGGTGAACACAACAGAGATCCTGGCTCTGATAATCTGCTGTTTGAGTGTCACATTTCTTTCACAACTAACTAATTTTAAAGGTGAGTTTAGAGTTTGAGAGGGGATGTATGTGGTAACTTAAGAAATGAATAATAGAAATGGGAATTGTTTTTGTTGTAGTTACACATGGTGGTTTCATAATGTGTCAGTGTGTAAAAGTGATTTACACTTGCCCCGAAAAAAAAAAGAGCAGTAAGTGTGCTTTCAAATTGGCAAAGAAATTTCGTTTTGGGACTAATGTGAAAACATGACTCTGTGTGCATAGAAGAATTATAGGCAGAGATTTATTGCGTCTTGCTCTGGTGATTTCACAGTTGCATTAGATGGAAAGGGGGAGCGAATTTTTGGGGGAAGAAGCAGAGGCTTAGCACACACCCATGTGCTTGCCATGTATAGTCATGCACAGTATTTAGAAGCCAGTGGGGTTTTCAGGTTTAAGTCTGTAATGCAAATACATTCAGCATCACTAAGGCTGGTTGCCCTTGGTGGAGTGTAGGCAGTCACAGAGAATGCACATGGTGGTGGTCTGAAAAAAAAACAGTTTGTACACGTGCAATTAAATAAATCAAAAATAGTGGTTTCATAATGTGTCAGTCTGTAAAAGTGATTTCAAATTGTAAAAAGAGATTTTCACTTGGCCCTAAAAAAAAAGAGCAGTAAGTGTGCTTTCAAATTGGCAAAGAAATTTCGTTTTAGGACTAATGTGAAAACATGACTCTGTGTGCATAGAGGAATTATAGGCAGAGATTTATTGCGTCTTGCTCTGGTGATTTCACAGTTGCATTAGATGGAAAGGGGGAGCGAATTTTTTGGGGAAGAAGCAGAGGCTTAGCACACACCCATGTGCTTGCCATGTATAGTCATGCACAGTATTTAGAAGCCAGTGGGGTTTTCAGGTTTAAGTCTGTAATGCAAATACATTCAGCATCACTAAGGCTGGTTGCCCTTGGTGGAGTGTAGGCAGTCACAGAGAATGCACATGGTGGTGGTCTGAAAAAAAAACAGTTTGTACACGTGCAATTAAATAAATCAAAAATAGTGGTTTCATAATGTGTCAGTCTGTAAAAGTGATTTCAAATTGTAAAAAGAGATTTTCACTTGGCCCTAAAAAAAAAGAGCAGTAAGTGTGCTTTCAAATTGGCAAAGAAATTTCGTTTTAGGACTAATGTGAAAACATGACTCTGTGTGCATAGAGGAATTATAGGCAGAGATTTATTGCGTCTTGCTCTGGTGATTTCACAGTTGCATTAGATGGAAAGGGGGAGCGAATTTTTGGGGGAAGAAGCAGAGGCTTAGCACACACCCATGTGCTTGCCATGTATAGTCATGCACAGTATTTAGATGCCAGTGGGGTTTTCAGGTTTAAGTCTGTAATGCAAATACATTCAGCATCACTAAGGCTGGTTGCCCTTGGTGGAGTGTAGGCAGTCACAGAGAATGCACATGGTGGTGGTCTGAAAAAACAGCTTGGACATGTCCATTTAAATAAAAGAAAAAAAAGTGGTTTCATAATGTGTCAGTCTGTAAAAGTGATTTCAAATTGTAAAAAGAGATTTTCACTTGGCCCGAAAAAAAAGAGCAGTAAGTGTGCTTTCAAATTGGCAAAGAAATTTCGTTTTGGGACTAATGTGAAAACATGACTCTGTGTGCATAGAGGAATTATAGGCAGAGATTTATTGCGTCTTGCTCTGGTGATTTCACAGTTGCATTAGATGGAAAGGGGGAGCGAATTTTTGGGGGAAGAAGCAGAGGCTTAGCACACACCCATGTGCTTGCCGTGTATAGTCATGCACAGTATTTAGAAGCCAGTGGGGTTTTCAGGTTTAAGTCTGTAATGCAAATACATTCAGCATCACTAAGGCTGGTTGCCCTTGCTGGAGTGTAGGCAATAATAATAATAATAATTGTAGTCTCTCAAGGACAATGTAATGTGATAAATGATTTTTAGTGTTTTTTTTTAAAAATAAAAAAAAGGTACGCTTAGCGTACGGTAAAAAAAAAAAAAAAAAGTTTTTAAAAACATGTAAAAAAAAGATGAAAGATAAGGTTGGCTCTTAAAAGAACCGTTGTGTTCATGCAGGGACAGAGGAAAGGAAGCATGGGAAAATCATTCAAAGCTACAAATGTGCTGATCTATTTTGTTGTTCACTAGGGAAACACTGGTCTCCCTATGACAAATTAGACCTTTACAAAATGTGCAATGAATATCAACCTTCCGAAATCGAAGGTTCATTTCCAGAGGGCCAGCAAAAGGAGATTCTCCCCCCACAGATGAAGGGCTCACCT
The DNA here is from genome assembly GCF_964204655.1 of Triturus cristatus. Classification (NCBI taxonomy): domain Eukaryota; kingdom Metazoa; phylum Chordata; class Amphibia; order Caudata; family Salamandridae; genus Triturus; species Triturus cristatus. Next base: position 109,598,132 of record NC_140583.1, on the reverse strand, counting down.
GACCTGCAGAAGAAGGAGTCAGCCCTGCAGATGATGGTCCAGGCTGAGCTGCTGTGGATGTACTGGCTCGTCTTTCTGAAGAGTTACCTCCAAAAAGATGACCATGTGTCCTTCTGTGTACATCCTGGAGGTGTCTCTTCATGGTGTGATTCCCAAAGGAATACTTCCTGTTAGGATTACCTCTAGAAAGTACACGCTTACACAGCTTGCAAGTAACTAAGGGTGCATTCACCTTTTGCTGGCCTTCTGGAAAAGTAAAATAATCCCAAACATAAGAAGGCTTTTGTTTCCTCGATCTCTGCCTCAAGACAGTGCTGCTGGTGCTAGCCTCACTCTCAGAAGAGCTCTGCTGTTCTGCCATCGTATCCCAAAGACAAACCAGCTCCTTCTCCCAAGGGATCACAAGCAGAAATGAGGGGAATGGGTGTGGTGTAGGAGAGTTCTAGAACTGAAAGTAGTTTCAACCAATCAAAAGTTGTGTTTCAAGATCACATGACCTACCGTACGCTTACGGTACGCTTACGGTACGCTTACGGCAAAAAGTACGCGTGCGCGTAAAAAAGACACGCGCTTGCGCGCATGCGCATAACAGTCACTCCCCGGCACTTCCGCGTAACGTGCGCGTGTGGCGTAAGCGCGCACGCGTCCCACGCGCAGTACGCGCGGCTACGCAAAGTGCGTAACTATACGCAAGCAGCGTAGATAGATTACGGACGTTGCGTAAACCGTACGCTTACCGTGAGCTTACGGTACGCGTACTATAAAAAAAAAAAAAAAAATCAGGTAATAAATTTTACATGTTTATTTTAAAAAATATATTAAAAAAAAATATTTAAGGATTTTAAAAATTTAAGCATAGTCTTTATAAAATGAAAGAAAATTAAATTAAAAATATGTTTGAAAAAAATGAAGAATAAAAAAAAAAATTAGCATTTAAAAAACCTTGCAAATTCACTGAAAAAACCATGGGTTACACACACGTTATAGTTAGGAATTAGCATTTAAAAAACCTTGCAAATTCACTGAAAAAACTATGGGTTTCACACACGTTATAGTTAGGAATTAGCATTTAAAAAACCTTAGAAATTCACTGAAAAAACCATAGGTTTCACACACGTTATAGTTAGGAATTAGCATTTAAAAAACCTTAGAAATTCAGTGAAAAAACCATAGGTTTCACACATGTTATAGTTAGCTGGACATTTTACTCGTAAAAAACCAATGAAATTGCCCCGTTATAGTTAGTTCAGCTAACTATAACTCACGCGCCCGCAATGCACTGCTGATGACGTCACATATTACATCACTCATGACATGGTCAGTGACATCACTCATGACATCACTGATGACATCTCAAATGACATCACTGATGACATCACTGATGACATCATCCTTGTGATAGAGTGGCAGACCTCCTCTCACCTTAATATAAGCTTTGATACACACATTCAAAAATGGAGACTAAAATTTTCAAAACAATGGACATACCAATACCAGTTACAACAACCTCTTCAGTAATTCTAAGATCCACATACACATCCACTCATTCACCAACAGTCCTATACAGTCACTCATACATGTACTCACTCATCCTATGTACTCATACACCTATACATCCTGTTACATAATGCCACTCATCCATAGAGTTACTCACACACATAGTCACTCATGCTAATAAAGAATCAAACATACATTCACCTGCATATACAGTTATACACACACCACCACACTTACTTCTACGGAAACTTACACATACTTAGTCTTTTAAACAATCACTTATAGAAACACATACTTATTCATACAGGAACTCTTTCAATCTCTCCCTCTCACATATACTCACATATATACACCAATAGTCACATATACTAGTTTAAAACATATGTAGTTACTCCTGAAGACACTATTGGGACAGTCATTCACTCACTAACACACCCATACACACACTCATCCACCCATACAGTCCTGCACACATGCTGTCTTCAACACATACAAACAGTGAGTCACTCATTCATGCACCTATGCACTACGTAATACCCCCCACCGAACCATACAGACACTCAGACTGATACTCAAAAACATAACTACTAACCTATATAGACACCCATGTAGCTACTCACCAACCCATGCAGCCACTTATACACAAAGTGAGAGATACACTTAATCAGTCAGTTACACAATCAATTTTTCAAAAACAAATCATCCATTTAGACACTTATATACCCATTTATTCTTCCATCGACCTTGAGATATACATATATAAAACATATTTAATTTTCAGAAAAACACACATTCACTGGATGATGTCATCAGTGAGGTCATCAGTGATGTCATTTGAGATGTCATCAGTGATGTCATGAGTGATGTCACTGACCATGTCATGAGTGATGTAATATGTGACGTCATCAGCAGTGCATTGCGGGCGCGTGAGTTATAGTTAGCTGAACTAACTATAACGGGGCAATTTCATTGGTTTTTTACGAGTAAAATGTCCAGCTAACTATAACATGTGTGAAACCTATGGTTTTTTCACTGAATTTCTAAGGTTTTTTAAATGCTAATTCCTAACTATAACGTGTGTGAAACCTATGGTTTTTTCAGTGAATATATATATATATATATATATATGTACATATATATATAAACAAATGCAACTTTCATTATGAACATTATGACAACACTGAAAGAAGAATCACGCTATCCAAGCTAAAAAACAAAATCTTTCGGTGCGTATTCTTTATGATCAACGTTGGTGCATTTTGGGACCTGTGGTACACCACTACAGGCACGTGACCACTGGGATTTGAAATAAAGCGCTCACCTGTGATCAAGGCGTCAGCGACGCCGAAACGCGCCAGGACAATTTTGAGTGCGTTCTGACTGCTATGAAGACGAATAAAGTCAGCTGCTCTACAAGTCGGTGTTGGGCTCATTCTTCTTGTTTGTGGCAAAACTACATTGACCCAGGATCTCCATTCCTGCAAATGGGCCCACCCTGAAGGACTGGGGGCCCCCAGCAAAGTGGAGGTGTATCTTGAATATTTTTCGAGGGGGCATGGACCGCTCTCGGCCGTTTGCCAGCTAAAAGGTACAAACGCAGTAATATGATGACGGCTGGCGAGTAAGGGAGAGGGAAAGGGGGAAGCCTCTTTCCTGGCACCATCGCAGGAGCAGCACTAACGCAAAGCATTTGTGGGACAGAACTATGCATATAAGCAAGATATTTTAAAAATAGATGCACTTTTCATTATGAACATTATGACAACACTGAAAGAAGAATCACGCTATCCAAGCTAAAAAACAAAATCTTTCGGTGCGTATTCTTTATGATCAACGTTGGTGCATTTTGGGACCTGTGGTACACCACTACAGGCACGTGACCACTGGGATTTGAAATAAAGCGCTCACTTGTGATCAAGGCGTCAGCAACGCCGAAACGCGTCAGGAAAATTTAGAGTGCGTTCTGACTGCTATGAAGACGAATAAAGTCAGCTGCTCTACAAGTCGGTGTTGGGCTCATTCTTCTTGTTTGTGGCAAAACTACATTGACCCAGGATCTCCATTCCTGCAAATGGGCCCGCCCTGAAGGACTTGGGGCCCCCAGCAAAGTGGAGGTGTATCTTGAATATTTATCGAGGGGGCATGGACCGCTCTCGGCCGTTTGCCAGCTAAAAGGTACAAACGCAGTAATATGATGACGGCTGGAGAGTAAGGGAGAGGGAAAGGGGGAAGCCTCTTTTCTAGCAACATCGCAGGAGCAACACTAACGCAAAGCATTTGTGGGACAGAACTATGCATATAAGCAAGATATTTTAAAAATAAATGCACTTTTCATTATGAACATTATGACAACACTGAAAGAAGAATCACGCTATCCAAGCTAAAAAACAAAATCTTTCGGTGCGTATTCTTTATGATCAACGTTGGTGCATTTTGGGACCTGTGGTACACCACTACAGGCACGTGACCACTGGGATTTGAAATAAAGCGCTCACCTGTGATCAAGGCGTCAGCGACGCCGAAACTCGTCAGGAAAATTTTGAGTGCGTTCTGACTGCTATGAAGACGACTAAAGTCAGCTGCTCTACAAGTCGGTGTTGGGCTCATTCTTCTTGTTTGTGGCAAAACTACATTGACCCAGGATCTCCATTCCTGCAAATGGGCCCGCCCTGAAGGACTGGGGGCCCCCAGCAAAGTGGAGGTGTATCTTGAATATATATATGTATATATATATATATATATATATATACATATATATATATTATCTACTGGCGGTCGCCAGTAGATAGTTATAGTGAGGACCGAGTTTCCATAGGAAGTCTGAAAATTCTATTTTGAATAACTTTGGCGCCGGTTGACGAATCCTCGCGAAATTTTCAAAACTAATGGGGCGCTCCGTTGAGCTCCTACCCTGAAAGTCTCAGGGTGATTCGTCAAGCGGGGGCCGAGAAAAAAGGGGGGTCCCAAAACGCGTTTTCCCCATGCATTTTTCCATAGGACCTTTACTCGAAGGTACAGCCCGGACGGCTGAACAGAATTACTTGAAATTTGGCAGAGAGGTAGTCCTCAGGTCAGGGAAGTGCCTTTTGCAGGTCTGGTGTCAATCTGTTCAGTAGTTCCTGAGAAAATAGCATTTAAAAGCATATAAATATCTATAAGCGCGCACCGTGCGAGCACCCTAACGTGCGCGAGCGTAATTCTGATTGGTGGTTACATGTTAGTCAACGTTCGAATCGGTCGAAATCAGGAAGTGTCGGCCGCCATTTTGTTTGTTTTCAGTGCGAGAGTGAAAAAGGAAGGTGGCGAACGTGAACAGGGGGCAGGGTAGAGAGTTCCTGACCCCCTAGCCTTTGTCAGGGGGTCCCTGAAGGACCCCGAAGGCAGAACATTTTTTTTTTTAAAAATCGAGGGGGTGCGCGCACCGTGAACACACGGTGAAAAACCAAAATAAATAAATAAATACATTTTTAATACGTAGTTTATTGTAAAATAAATATATATAAAAAATAATAATACATGAATAAATTAGCATTTAAAAAACCGTACAAATTTACTGAAAAAACCATAGGTTTCACACACGTTATAGTTAGGAATTAGCATTTAAAAAACCTTGAAAATTCACTTAAAAAACCATAGGTTTCACACATGTTATAGTTAGGTGGATATTTCACTCGTAAAAAACCAATGAAATTCCCCCATTATAGTTAGTTCAGATAACTATAACTCGCGCGAACGCCACTCTATCACAAGGATGATGTCATCAGTGATGTCATGAGTGATGCCACTGACCATGTCATGAGTGATGTAATATATGACGTCATGAGCAGTGGATTGCGGGCGCGCGAGTTATAGTTATCTGAACTAACTATAATGGGGGAATTTCATTGGTTTTTTACGAGTGAAATATCCACCTAACTATAACATGTGTGAAACCTATGGTTTTTTAAGTGAATATATATATATTCATATACGTGTTCAATCATATATCTTCAAATTTCATAAGGCTAATCGCCAATGTGTCAAAATTGCGCTCTCGATGAGCATTTGATATTGTCTTTCAATGTGTACTTCATCTTGCTATTTTGGCATATCTTAATTCATGCCCGAAGAATTCATGTCGACTTAATAATATTACCTTCATAATAACGCCTTGGATGGGCCATTACAATCATGTTTCAATCATATAGAGCGTGACAGTCAATTTCATCAAAACCCCTTCTTTCAAATGTATATCTTTCCTGGATATTATTCCAATTATTAATTTTGACACATTGGGGATTTGCCTTATGTAATTTGAAGTTATGTGATTGAACACGTATATGAGTACACCAACATTGGTGTTCTTCTAGTGGCAAGTTCCCATAAACGTGCCTCCGTAGATTTTGAAAAATACCTTTTTTATATGTATTTAACATAAAAATTATTGTGCACGAGATAACCTTTGGATTGTACATATTTGCAAAATATGACTGTTTTACATATGTTTTTGTTTAATGATTTACTGTCATGTTTTCTTGCTAGTGGAGATACGAACTATCCAGTCGCACGCCACCATAAAGCCCATACAGGGCAATATGACATCTAATAGAATGCGCAGGACGAATATCAACTCATTCAGAGTATAATAACGATGGGATCAATTGATACCGAAATGCCATGCGCCATAACTATCAGGATTAAAATACAGATCCTAAACAAACTGTGGCGAAGGAATGATACATTTGGTGCATCAACCTAAGAGATTTAGGTAATTTAAGCTAATGAATCATCTATTCAATGTATATATATTGACATGTGAACGATAACATGTTCAAAGATGGCGCTCATAGTGGAGCAAGAGTCCTTTGATTGTTGTAATGAATTTGACATGTGATTTAAGTTGCCATGGTAACAGCGCCCGTCGACATTGACGAAGGCTGACACCGAAATGCGTTTGTTGTTGAATTTATCTCGCAAATAAATCCAAAGCAGATTTAACCTAACGTGAGTGCTGGCCCTAATTTACTGAGAAGTAAGGAGCTGGAGATATATATATATATATATATATATATATATTTATATATTTTCACTGAAAAAAACATAGGTTTCAGGCACGTTATAGTTAGGAATTAGCATTTAAAAAACCTGAGAAATTCACTGAAGAAACCATAGGTTTCAGGGGCGTTATAGTTAGCTGGACTTTTCACTCGTACAAAACCATTGAAATTCCCCCGTTATAGTCAGTTCAGATAACTATAACTTGCGCGCCCGCAATGCACTGCTGATGACGTCACATATTACATCACTCATGACATGTTCAGTGACATCACTCATGACATCACTGATGACATCTCAAATGACATCACTGATGACATCATCCAGTGAATGTGTGTTTTTCAGAAAATTACATATGTTTTATATATGTATTTCTCAAGGTCGATGGAAGAATAAATGGGTATATAAGTGTCTAAATGGATGATTTGCTTTTGAAAAATTGATTGTATAACTGACTGATTAAGTGTATCTTAGTGAATACATGGCGTAGTGAGTAATGTTTAAATATGTAAATATCTGTATCAGTCTCTCACTTTGTGTATAAGTGGCTGCATGGGTTGGTGAGTAGCTACATGAGTGTCTATATAGGTTATTAGTTGGTTTTTTGAGTATCAGTATGAGTGTCTGAGTGTCTGTATGGTTCGGTGGGGGGTATTACGTAGTGCATAGGTGCATGAATGAGTGACTCACTGTTTGTATGTGTTGAAGACAGCATGTGTGCAGGACTGTATGGGTGGATGAGTGTGTGCATGGGTGTGTTAGTGAGTGAATGACTGTCTCAATAGTGTCTTTATGAGTAACTACATATGTTTTAAACTAGTATATGTGGCTATAGGTGTATATAAGTGAGTATATGTGAGATTGAGAGATTGGAAGAGTTCCTGTATGAATAAGTATGTGTTTCTATAAGTGATTGTTTAAAAGACTAACTATGTGTACGTTTCTGTAGAAGTAAGTGTGGTGGTGTGTGTATAACTGTATATGCAAGTAAATGAATGTTTGATTCTTTATTAGCATGAGTGACTATGTGTGTGAGTACCTCTATGGATGAGTGGCGTTGTGTAACAGGATGTATAGGTGTATTAGTACATATGATGAGTGAGTAGATATATGAGTGACTGTATAGGACTGTTGGTGAATGAGTGGATGTGTATGTGGATCTTAGAATTACTGAATAGGTTGTTGTAACTGGTATTGGTATGTCAATTGTTTTGAAAATGTTAGTTTCTATTTTTGAATGTGTGTATCAAAGGTTATATTAGGAGGTGAGGAGGTCTGCCACTCTATCACAAGGCTGATGTCATCAGTGATGTCATTTGAGATGTCATGAGTGATGTCACTGACCATGTCATGAGTGATGTAATATGTGACTTCATCAGCAGTGCATTGCGGGTGCACGAGTTATAGTTAGCTGAACTAACTATAACGGGGGAATTTCAATGGTTTTGTACGAGTGAAAAGTCCAGCTAACTATAACGCCCCTGAAACCTATGGTTACTTTCTTCAGTGAATTTCTAAGGTTTTTTAAATGCTAATTCCTAACGATAACGTGCCTGAAACCTATGGTTTTTTCAGTAAATTTCAAAGGTTTTTTAAATGCTAATTTCTAACTATGCCTACAGAGATAGGACATGTGAAGAAAGAAGAAAAAACGCACAGAGAGAAAAAAAAGAAATGCAGAAAGAATCAACAGAAGTCATCAAAGACGAAGAAAAGTGCAGGAAGAAGGATAACGTGCAGAAAGAAGCCTTGTTGCAAAATCATCCTGTACCCTCAACTTTTTCAGACGGATACTGGTGGTAACTCAGTCTGACTAACCAGTCCTAGAGCCAGTGCTATGTTAAAAGACACTCCGAATACAGTCAAAACACCTACATACACTAGGGAACACTATGCATTGGGGTCCCCCTGTGATTAGCATGCCCTCCTCTGTAAGCCCCTAGTATATAATAGGGCAGGGGATTAAAACTACCTCTTAAAGTGCGCCACAGGACGTTGTTTGCACACGTCACCTCAGGCCCCGTCCCCTCCCTTCCCACTGTGTAAACACACCCTGTGGTCGCTTTAAGTTGGGAGATTAAGTCCCCTTGAATCCTGAGGGTCCCTAGGGTCCAACTAGACCACTAGGCACCTCCAGTAAGCGCCACAGAGCTGCATTGCAGAGAGATGTAAAAAGGGGCATGGCCTAGACCACCTCTCTGCAACGCAGCGCAGTGGCGCTTACTGGAAGCACCTGGTGGGCTAGTTGGCCCCCAGGGTCCCTCAGGATTGAAGGGGAATTATTTCCCCAACTTAAAACGTGCCACAGGGCGTGTTTGCACACGTTAACTCAGGCCCCGTCCCCTCCCTTCACCACTGTGTAAACACGCCCTGTGGCCGTTTTAAGTTGGGAGATTAAATCCCCTTGAATCCTGAGGGTCCCTAGGGGCAAAATAGCCCACTAGGTACGTCCATTAAGCGCCATTGCAGAGAGGTGTAAAAAGGGGCATGGCCTGGACCACCTCTCTGCAACGCAGAGCAGTGGCGCTTACTGGAAGCACCTGGTGGGCTAATTGGCCCCCAGGGTCCCTCAGGATTGAAAGGGAATTATTCCCCCAACTTAAAATGCGCCACAGGGCGTGTTTGCACACGTCACCTCAGGCCCCGTCCCCACCCTTCACCACTGTGTAAACGCGCCCTGTGGCCGTTCTAAGTTGAGAGATTAAGTCCCCTTGAATCCTAAGGGTCCCTAGGGTCAAACTAGCCCACTAGGTACCTCCAGTAAGCGCCACAGAGCTGCGTTGCATAGAGGTGTAAAAAGGGGCGTGGCCTCAGAACACCTGTCTGCAACGCAGCTCCTTGGCGCATACTGGAGATACCTGTTGGGCTAATTGACCCTCAGGGACCCTCATTTTGAAGGGGAATTAATTCCCCACCTTACCACTAGCCAGGGGGCGCGTCTGCAGAGTGCTGCAAGGAGGAGACGTGGCCTCCGGCGCGATGCCGGTCTTTTATTTATTTTATTTTTTAAAGAAGGAGGGCTGTGTGGCCCCCCTTCTTTTTCTAATTTATGGGCCCTGGGGACCCCATCCCCCAGGGCCTGCACCCTCATTTTATTTGTTGAAAAAAATTAATTTGGAAGGGGGCCACGTGGCCCCCCTCCCAAGGCCTTAATCGGCCCCTGGGACCCCAACCCCCGGTTCATGGCCTTTTGTTTTCATTCTTTAGGAGGGGAGCTGCGTTGCCCCCTCCTCAGGCCACTTATGGCCCCGGGGACCCCATCCCCCGGGGCCAGCCTTTGTTTTTTATTATTTTAAAAATATATATATTTATAGAAACACCTAGGACATGCTTGACAAACCGTATGTACCTATCACCATAACGATTTGCGTGATATTCATTAAAAGACGACTATGCATACAATGAATCCATGTGGAATGTTTTTACATTGCTAGTGAAGCTCTGATGTATCTGACGCCCTACCTTGCCTAATCCCGGCGCCCTCGCCGGTGGGTACTCTCCAAGTAGACACCCTTGTCGTTTATTTATACAAACATGGGTAGCTATTGACGGGCACATTTAATACACACGCACACTAAGCCATTCAAAGGGGATTCGATAAAAATTCGACCAAACTATGCAAGAAACTCCCCTCACGGTTAATAAAACACACATCCACCGCCGGATGTGTAATACTTTTCATTTTACTCTCTGGAAAGGAGACGAACATCACTTGAGAGTCACAGTGTGCTCCTGGCAGAGCCCAATGCTGTGTTACACCCACCAGTGCCCACCGAGTGCCACACACCTCTGTGTTGTATTCCACCAGCTAGTGCCTATGCTATGACACTCTCTAGCCCATGTGCACTGTAACACCACCCCGTGAATATGTCATGCCACACTTGCCTTCGCACGGGTTATATTGCCCCATCTAACGTGCCTTCCTCGATGCCTATGTTATAACGCACAGCGCTATGCCATACATATTACAATCTGGGATCCATATCTTTGTCACAGTACATATGCAACGTTACACTCCCCAGCACATATTTTATATAACAACTTTAGAGACTAGTCAGGTTACACAACACTGCCCTGTGCATATTACACTCCAAGGCGCATATCGCATAGCACGCGCTAGTGCCTGTGCTATCTCGCGTTCTCCAATGAATCTGTCATTGCGCACAATGTATTGCATATTATATTTCACGCCCCGGTTCATCTTATATCACACTCTTTGGTGCATAGTTTATACCATATACTATATCTAGTTTTCATTTTCAATCGTGCTCTCAGGACTATGTTCTATATAACACTGCCTCCACCTACCCTTTTCACGGTTATTAGATTTTGTGATGGGGGGTGGAGGGTCAGGGGGTGTTTCTGCCAGAGTCACAGTCACAAACGTCCTCTTCTTCCTGAATAAAAGTGAGATTATGCTGCATACTTGTTCATATTTTAAGTAGTTCGCACAGACACACATTTTAAAAACAATAAAGTTCCTAATACCCACCTTCTCTGAACAGTTAGCTTGCTGCCCCATCCACGTCCTCCCTATCCTCTGTTGTCTGAATCCATGGACTAGCCTCCTCCCTCCTGCCATGCATGGTCTGATGTGCTGTCACTACCCTCCATTTAGCATGATGTACCAGTCCACTCCTCCTGCCCTCCATTGCCCAATTCTATGCCCCATCATTGACCTCCTGCTTAGCCTCTGTGCTTAGCTTGCTGCCCCTATTCTCCTTCCCCCAGCCCTCCGATGACTTTGTGCATGCCCCTACTCCATCCTTTTTGCGCACCATGTTCCATGGACTTGCCACTCCTATCTACTCTGAGTGTTCTATTGAGCTGCCACTCCCCTCCCACATGCCTAGCATTGTCAGATGACTGTAACCTGTCCCTGCCACCTCCACCCTGCCTATCCACATGCCATGCCCCTATCCCCTTCCTCCTGTCCTCCATGGTCCATTTTACTGCCACACCCTTCTGCTCTCCCTGGTCTGTTGTGCTGCAACTGCTCCTCCTGCCTGCCCCCCGCGGTCTGTTGTGAGGCCCCTTCCCCTGAACTCTCTTGTCTGTGCCCAGGTCCTGACCCTCCCTTCTATCCTCCATGGTCCTTTGTGCATGCCCCTGCACCCTCCTTCTTGCCAATCATAGCAATTGTGCTGCCACTAACCCTCCCGCTTGCCATGCATGGTCTTCTGTGCTGCCATGGCCCCTCCCACCTTCCCTGTGTGGTCAGCTAGCTGCCCCTGACCCCCTCCTATCTTCCCTCCATGGTCTGTGTGTATGCCATCATAGTCTCACTGTTGCTCTCCATGGTGTGTCTTGTTTCTAGTGCCCATCCTGCCGGACCTCCATGGTCATCTTGCTGCTCCTGCCCCCTTGCCCCCAGCCCTCTGTTTCCATGTGCAGACCCCTATTCCCTCCCTCCTGGCTTGTCTGTTCCATTGTAATGCGCCTTATCCGTCCCTCCTGCCCTTTATGGGCTGCAGCTTTCTCTCCTGTCTTTCCATTATGGTCAATTAGCTACCATTGCCTCTTTCCCCTCTGTTCTCTGTTGTCCATGTGCATGGTCCTGTCCCTTCCCTATTGCTTTCTATGGATTGTTGTGCTGCAATCCCGTCCCGCATGCCCTGTGTGGTGTATTGTGCTGCTGCAAACCCTGATGCCTGTCCTGTAGGGTCAGTTTGGTGCACCTCTCCATGTCCCTCCTGTCCTCTGTTATCCGAGTCCATGTTCCTACCCCAATTCCTCCTGCCTACCATGATCCAATGTACCATACTTGCAAACATTTTGAACTTGGTAAGAGGGAGATTTTGAAAAAAAACTGGGGTATTGATTTTCCCCTTTGAGTTACATTGAAAAAGAGGAGATTGTTGACAGGAGACAGATCAAATAAAGCCCATTTGAGCTTAAAAACATTGGACGTTTCCTGGCTGAAACGGGTCTGTTGGCATGTATGGTTGTACTACCTCTGCCTCTTCCTTCTGCCCACAATGGTCTATTATATTGCCACAGCCTCTCTTGCTAGTCCTGTATTGTTGGTTTCTTGGCCCTGCCCCCCTTTCCACTGCCCTCCATAGTCTGTTGTGCTGCCACTGCCCTTCCTGCCTGCCCAGTGTGGTCAAATTGTTGCCTCTGCACTCTCCTACCTGCCTTCAATTTTCAGAGTCCGTGCCCCTGGCCTCTGCCTCTCAACAGTATCCCAATGAACAACTAGATTGCTAACATTCTATATTTATTACAAAAGTGTGGAATGCCTGACGTCATCTTGATGTAATCAAAACTGTAATACCTAGAGCATTTCCTTTAGAAATTACATATATGAGAGGGTCTTATTTGCATCAAAATTATGGTTAGTGCTCTAAAAAACTAAATTGAGGACATATTTTCTAAGTTTTCAAATAGTGACAAAGAACATTTAAAATATTTATAATCTTTATGTTTTTTTATCCAGTTGACCACTTGATTAAATGTTGCACTTAGGGGAGAGGATGTGGTGTTACTTCCAGAGCTGCAGACTTTGCAACTGGGGAACCAGGTTGGAGTTTCTGCTTCAGCTCAACATTCTGTGATTCTGGTCAAATCACTTAATCTCCCCATGTCTACAACCAAAATGAATTTGATCTTGTGTGATGTAACCAATGCTCATGTAAAGCACTCCAATACCTGACAAGTCTGCACTATATAAAACTGGAAATACACAAAAAATAAGTGTTTTGCGCTCTTCTGTCATTGGGCTACATGTGGGCTACATCTGGGTGATATTTGTGCTGCATTTGGGCTCTTTTGTCTCTGGTGGCCATCTTGGGAGATTTATTTGTTATGAAGTTTCCTAATTTCCTCATTTACTGCAGTCTCCTCAGTAGGAAATGCATTCAGTTTTTTACTTTGATTCCATCAAGAAAGTATTCAGATATGTCACATATTTGCCATAAATTCTGAATGTTAGCACTCTAGTTGCTCATTAGATCACTGTAGTAAAGCTACTGCTCACCATGGAAGTCTGCTGCTGGTATTAAAAGTGCATGTTTCAGTCTGCATATCAGAATTTTTTAATGAAATAGAAGAGGATTTGAGAAGTCAAAATTTGCCCTAATTTTTCTTTCTGCAGCACTAATCATAATTTCTATGGCAAAATGAACCCCCTCATTGTGTTCCTTTTTAAATTAAATGTTTTAAGTGTTACCAGTTTATTCCAATCAAGATGGCTTCAGGTGTGCCATACTTTTGTCATAAGTAAGACTGTTAGCGCTCTAGTTGTTCGTTAGAACACTCTGGGACATTCTGTCATTGGACTATACTTGGGCTACATCTGGGTGATATTTGTGCTACATTTGGGCACTTTTGTCTCTGGTGGCCATTTTGGGAGACTTATTTGTTATGAAGTTTCCTAATTTCCTCATTTACTACAGTCTCCTCAGTAGGAAATTCTTTCAGTTTTTTACTTTGATTCCATCAAGAAGGCATTCAGATGTGTCACACATTTGCCATAAATTCAGAATGTTAGCACTCTAGTTGCTCATTAGATCACTGTAGTAAAGCTACTGCTCACCAGGGAAGTCTGCTGCTGGTATTGAAAGTGCATGTTTCAGTCTGCATGTCAGAAATTTTTAATGAAATAGAAGAGGATTTGAGAAGTCACTCAAAATGTGCCCTAATTTTTCTTTCTGCAGCACTAATCATACTTTCTATGGCAAAATGAACCCCCTCATGTTGTTCCTTTTTAAATTAAATGTTTTAAGAGTTGCCACTTTATTCCAATCAAGATGGCTTCAGGTGTGCAATACGTTTGTCATAAGTAGGACGGTTAGCGCTCTAGTTGTTCTTTAGAACACTCTGGGAAGCTGCACGAGAACACAAAGGAATCAACTGACAGTCTCTGCCCTTGTTGGATGTACATGTTTTACTGAGAATGTCAGACTTTATTCTCACATGACTGAGAAAGATAATGTGAATTTACAGAAAATATGCTCTCAGTTTAGCTTATAGATCACCTTCCAAACCTCTGTGGGAAAAGCATGAGAAAATAGATTTCTCTCAAACATGATTCATGATATCACAGCAGAAGGCTTTTTCACATGGTAAAATCACCGTAGAACACACCACAATTCCTAAAATGAGTATGGTACCATCAACAAATGATTTATAATGTCACTAAAGTCTTAAAACCTTCTATTAACTGCAATGCTTTTTAATGAGGTGCTATCATGTATATTGGTCCCAAGATGGCTGCCAACACTTCTTGGATGAAGTACTGACAGCCAATCAGATCTCACATGAGATGTGTGGTTAGGCTCCGCCCAGATATATCTATCTTTTTAACTCTAATTTTCTCAGGAACTACTGAACGGATTTACACCATTTAAGCAAAAGACACGAGTCTGAACTGAGGACTACCTCTTTGCCAAATTTGGTGTAATTCTGTTCAGCAGTTCGGGCTGTAGCTGCATCAACAGGTCCTATGGGAAAATGGATGGAGAAAACGTGTTTTGGGACCCCCCTTTTTTCTCGGCCCCCGCTTGACGAATCACCGTGAAATTTTCAGGATAGGAGCGGAACGGAGCTGGCCAAAAGTTTGGAAATTTGGCGAAGATTCGTCAATCGGCACCAACGTTATTCCAAATGGAATGTTGCGGATTTCCTATGGAAAATAGGTCCTAACTAATATATATATATATATATATATATATATATATATATATATTGTATTTCGAAGTGCCCTGAAGCATTGAGAGCGCACTCGACAGCGCTCTGCCATCCAGCCTTGTGATGCAGCCTGCCTCCTGCTCCCCCTTTAAATCTCTTCGCCGACGCGTTTCAAGGCCATTAGCCTCTTCCTCTTGGGCTGCTTGGAAACATCACACTGAGGCTCACATTGCTAATTTCCGGCTTCGTTTATTCGTAAACTCGCCCCCAATGGGCTCGTAAACATGCCCCCAGTGGGCATGTGCTTAGTGCAACTCCTTTTAGAGCATGATGGATATTGAAGTCCTCAAAGTGAGCGTTAGTGTTCGCATATAGTATGTTCAATGTGCGTTTCAAATAAAAGCTAATTAATATCCTTTAGTAGGTAGCGGAACACACCAGGCAAGCTCAATCAGCATATAGAGCGCTGTGCCGTTACGGTCTAGAACAGTTCAAAAGACCACAGCCTCGTACTGCTGGAAAAACGCTTCCTCTCCCAGCAGGTGATGGTGCTCTCTCCACGGCGGGGCCGCCGTGTGTAATATTGTATTTCGAAGTGCCCTGAAGCATTGAGAGCGCACTCGACAGCACTCTGCCATCCAGCCTTGTGATGCAGCCTGCCTCCTGCTCCCCCTTTAAATATCTTCGCCGACGCGTTTCAAGGCCATTAGCCTCTTCCTCTTGGGCTGCTTGGAAACATCACACTGAGGCTCACATTGCTAATTTCCGGCTTCCTTTATTTGTAAACTCGCCCCCAGTGAGCTCGTAAACACGCCCCCAGTGGGCATGTGCTTAGTGCAACTCCTTTTAGTGCATGATGGATATTGAAGTCCTCAAAGTGAGCGTTAGTGTTCGCATATAGTATGTTCAATGTGCATTTCAAATAAAAGCTAATTAATATCCTTTAGTAGGTAGCGGAACACACCAGGCAAGCTCAATCAGCATATAGAGCGCTGTGCCGTTACGGTCTAGAACAGTTCAAAAGACCACAGCCTCGTACTGCTGGAAAAACGCTTCCTCTCCCAGCAGGTGATGGTGCTCTCTCCACGGCGGGGCCGCCGTGTGTAATATTGTATTTCGAAGTGTCCTGAAGCATTGAGAGCGCACTCGACAGCGCTCTGCCATCCAGCCTTGTGATGCAGCCTGCCTCCTGCTCCCCGTTTAAATATCTTCGCTGACGCGTTTCAAGGCCATTAGCCTCTTCCTCTTGGGCTGCTTGGAAACATCACACTGAGGCTCACATTGCTAATTTCCGGCTTCCTTTATTCGTAAACTCGCCCCCAGTGGGCTCGTAAACACGCCCCCAGTGGGCATGTGCTTAGTGCAACTCCTTTTAGTGCATGATGGATATTGAAGTCCTCAAAGTGAGCGTTAGTGTTCGCATATAGTATGTTCAATGTGCGTTTCAAATAAAAGCTAATTAAAAGCGTGCCCCGACTTTGCCTATCCTACTAAGGAAAATAAATAACGGAAAATAATGGCAAATAAGACAATGAACCTACTAAAGGATGTTACTAAGCTTAACCCACAGGACTACAAAGTCCATCATGCTCGGAAGAACTCAATGTGAAGCAAAGCCCACTGGGGGCAATTTGAATAAAAACCGGAAAGGGGAATGGAGTTAAGTTTTCAATGGCTGTTTGTGCCCTAGATGAAGAGGCGCAATGCCTCGAAACGCGTCGGCATCAGTGAATGAAATTTCATGGCGAAAGGAGGGGCAGGCTGCGGAGAGGCAGAAGTGACCTGATGGTCAGGAGCATGGTCGAGTGCTCCTTTTGAAAGCTTCAGGGCGTTTTGTTGTTCAAAATTATTCTCCACGGCAGCCTGGCCGTGAAAAGGAGCACCATTCTGGACACTGTGAAGGCTGCAGAGCGGAACGACTCTACTCGGAGCAGCACCACGCTCCTCATGCAAAAATTAAAAGCATGCCCCGACTTTGCCTATCCTACTAAGGAAAATAAATAACGGAAAATAATGGCAAATAAGACATTGAACCTACTAAAGGATGTTACTAAGCTTAACCCACATGACTACAAAGTCCATCATGCTCGGAAGAACTCAATGTGAAGCAAAGCCCACTGGGGGCAATTTGAATAAAAACTGGAAAGGGGAATGGAGTTAAGTTTTCAATGACTGTTTGTGCCCTAGATGAAGAGGCGCAATGCCTCGAAACGCGTCGGCATCAGTGAATGAAATTTCATGGCGAAAGGAGGAGCAGGCTGCGGAGAGGCAGAAGTGACCTGATGGTCAGGAGCATGGTCGAGTGCTCCTTTTGAAAGCTTCAGGGCGTTTTGTTGTTCAAAATTATTCTCCACGGCAGCCTGGCCGTGAAAAGGAGCACCATTCCGGACACTGTGAAGGCTGCAGAGCGGAACGACTCTACTCGGAGCAGCACTACGCTCCTCATGCAAAAATTAAAAGCGTGCCCCAACTTTGCCTATCCTACTAAGGAAAATAAATAACGGAAAATAATGGCAAATAAGACATTGAACCTACTAAAGGATGTTACTAAGCTTAACCCACAGGACTACAAAGTCTATCATGCTCGGAAGAACTCAATGTGAAGCAAAGCCCACTGGGGGCAATTTGAATAAAAACCGGAAAGGGGAATGGAGTTAAGTTTTCAATGGCTGTTTGTGCCCTAGATGAAGAGGCGCAATGCCTCGAAACGCGTCGGCATCAGTGAATGAAATTTCATGGCGAAAGGAGGGGCAGGCTGCGGAGAGGCAGAAGTGACCTGATGGTCAGGAGCATGGTCGAGTGCTCCTTTTGAAAGCTTCAGGGCGTTTTGTTGCTCAAATATATATATATATATATATATACATAGAACGAATCTCCTCCTTACGAAAGAGCAGGACCCAAAAGGGAAGTTCAAAGAAGACTTTATTGAACACGGATGACATGGCGAATGCATTTCGGCAATGACTGCCTTCCTCAGCGCCCAAGTTTACAGGTGGCTTCCATCAATGTCGGATAAGTGTTCCTGCCACTTTTATTGGTCCTCATGAAGGCTCCGCCCTGTAGAACGAAGCTCCCCCTGCTAGAAGCTCCCAAGATGGACGAGAACTCCAACACCCAGAATGCAGTGCTCCGCTTCAGGTAAGTGGTGGGTGGGGGGCATGTTGCACCAAGTGGTAAAGCGGAATGCAGGATTCCGATGGGGATGTAGACCAGGATGTCCTGCTTGTGGTGTCCAAGAAACGCTTCCCCGAGCTCCCTCACCGCTTCAGCCCCAAGTCTCAGGATATACATCAGCAGGGGCAGCTGTGCGGATGCACGCCGCCCAAAGTGCAATGAAATCATCGCACCACTGCTCCGGAGCTCCCAGTCATCAAGGCGGACACGACCCAATTCACTACCGTGAAATAAACAGATTAGCCGAAGCAGCGCCAGTTTAGGTACAGTCCAAAGTGAAGCGGGGGTCGCAGTAATGTGTCTCTGGCTGACACAGGCAAATAGAACGAATCTCCTCCTTACGAAAGAGCAGGACCCAAAAGGGAAGTTCATAGAAGACTTTATTGAACACGGATGACATGGCGAATGCATTTCGGCAATGACTGCCTTCCTCAGCGCCCAAGTTCACAGGTGGCTTCCATCAATATCGGATAAGTGTTCCTGCCACTTTTATTGGTCCTCATGAAGGCTCCGCCCTGTAGAACGAAGCTCCCCCTGCTAGAAGCTCCCAAGATGGACGAGAACTCCAACACCCAGAATGCAGTGCTCCGCTTCAGGTAAGTGGTGGGTGGGGGGCATGTTGCACCAAGTGGTAAAGCGGAATGCAGGATTCCGATGGGGATGTAGACCAGGATGTCCTGCTTGTGGTGTCCAAGAAACGCTTCCCCGAGCTCCCTCACCGCTTCAGCCCCAAGTCTCAGGATATACATCAGCAGGGGCAGCTGTGCTGATGCACGCCGCCCAAAGTGCAATGAAATCATCGCACCACTGCTCCGGAGCTCCCAGTCATCGAGGCGGACACGACCCAATTCACTACCGTGAAATAAACAGATTAGCCGAAGCAGCGCCAGTTTAGGTACAGTCCAAAGTGAAGCGGGGGTCGCAGTAATGTGTCTCTGGCTGACACAGGCAAATAGAACGAATCTCCTCCTTACGAAAGAGCAGGACCCAAAAGGGAAGTTCAAAGAAGACTTTATTGAACACGGATGACATGGCGAATGCATTTCGGCAATGACTGCCTTCCTCAGCGCCCAAGTTCACAGGTGGCTTCCATCAATGTCGGATAAGTGTTCCTGCCACTTTTATTGGTCCTCATGAAGGCTCCGCCCTGTAGAACGAAGCTCCCCCTGCTAGAAGCTCCCAAGATGGACGAGAACTCCAACACCCAGAATGCAGTGCTCCGCTTCAGGTAAGTGGTGGGTGGGGGGCATGTTGCACCAAGTGGTAAAGCGGAATGCAGGATTCCGATGGGGATGTAGACCAGGATGTCCTGCTTGTGGTGTCCAAGAAACGCTTCCCCGAGCTCCCTCACCGCTTCAGCCCCAAGTCTCAGGATATACATCAGCAGGGGCAGCTGTGCGGATGCACGCCGCCCAAAGTGCAATGAAATCATCGCACCACAGCTCCGGAGCTCCCAGTCATCGAGGCGGACACGACCCAATTCACTACCGTGAAATAAACAGATTAGCCGAAGCAGCGCCAGTTTAGGTACAGTCCAAAGTGAAGCGGGGGTCGCAGTAATGTGTCTCTGGCTGACACAGGCAAATAGAACGAATCTCCTCCTTACGAAAGAGCAGGACCCAAAAGGGAAGTTCAAAGAAGACTTTATTGAACACGGATGACATGGCGAATGCATTTCGGCAATGACTGCCTTCCTCAGCGCCCAAGTTCACAGGTGGCTTTCATCAATGTCGGATAAGTGTTCCTGCCACTTTTATTGGTCCTCATGAAGGCTCCGCCCTGTAGAACGAAGCTCCCCCTGCTAGAAGCTCCCAAGATGGACGAGAACTCCAACACCCAGAATGCAGTGCTCCGCTTCAGGTAAGTGGTGGGTGGGGGGCATGTTGCACCAAGTGGTAAAGCGGAATGCAGGATTCCGATGGGGATGTAGACCAGGATGTCCTGCTTGTGGTGTCCAAGAAACGCTTCCCCGAGCTCCCTCACCGCTTCAGCCCCAAGTCTCAGGATATACATCAGCAGGGGCAGCTGTGCGGATGCACGCCGCCCAAAGTGCAATGAAATCATCGCACCACTGCTCCGGAGCTCCCAGTCATCGAGGCGGACACGACCCAATTCACTACCGTGAAATAAACAGATTAGCCGAAGCAGCGCCAGTTTAGGTACAGTCCAAAGTGAATATATATATATATATATTACCTACTGGCGGTCGCCAGTAGGTAGTTATAGTTAGGACCCCTTTTCCATAGGAAAACCTCAACATTCTATTTTGAATAACTTTGGCGCCGGTCGACGAATCCTCGCGAATTTCTCAAAATAGGTGGGGCGCTACGCTCCGCTCCTACCCTGAAAGTCTCGGGGGGATTCGTCAAGCGGGGGCTGAGAGAAAAGGGGGGTCCCAAAACGCGTTTTTCCCATGCATTTTTCCATAGGACCTTTAGAACGAGCTACAGCCCGAACGGCTGAACAGAACTACTAGAAATTTGGTAGAGAGGTAGTCCCTAGGTCAAGGAAGTGCCTTTTGTAGGTTTGGTGTAAATCTGTTCAGTAGATTCTGAGAAAATAGCCTTTAAATCAATATATATATCTGAGCCCGCTTACGGTACGCTTACCGTACGCTTACCGTACGCTTACCGTAAGCGTACGGTGGCGTGCGCGAGCGCGATTCTGATTGGCTCTTAGATCTTAGTAAACATTCGAATCGGCCGAAACCAGGAAGCGGCGTCCGCCATTTTGTCTCTCGCACTGAGTGTTGTTTATCAAACATGATGGCCAAAAACATGTTACGGGGCTGTTTTGACAACTCCCTCCCACATAGTCATGTTGAGGGAGTCCCCAAACATCCCCCAAGAGCAAAAACGGTTTTATTTTTTTTTCGGCAATTTCGCGGGGTACACTTACCGTACGCTTACCGTACGCTTACCGTACGCTTACGGTAAAAAAATAAAAATAAAAAAAACACTATCCACACTTACCCCACCCCCTGTGCTTTTGGTGGCCGCAGGCCACCAAATGTGCAGGGCTTATTAATAGAGAAAAAAAACGTAATTTTGGCAACATGAAATTATAAAATCGAAATAAAAAAAACACTATCCACATTGACCTCACCCCCTGTGCTTTTGGTGGCCGAAGGCCACCAAATGTACAGGGCTTATTAAAGTTGATAAAAACCGTGCACGGAACGAACTGCGTTAAGTGGGCGCGCACGCCACAAATGGCGTAAAGTAACTTAGCATTTAAAAAACCGTACAAATTCACTGAAAAAACCATAGGTTTCACACACGTTATAGTTAGGAAATAGCATTTAAAAAACCTTGCTAATTCACTGAAAAAACCATAGGTTTCACACATGTTATAGTTAGCTGGACATTTTACTGATAAAAAACCAATGAAATTCCCCCGTTATAGTTACTGTAGGCAACTATAACTCACGCGACCGTAATCCTCTGCTGATGACATATGTGTCTTTATGAAAAAAAAATATTTGTAATATATGTATAGCTAAAATTTAATGGAAGAAGACATGGGCAAATAAGTGTCTAAATACAGTATTAGCATCAGCAGAGGATTACGGTCGCGTGAGTTATAGTTGCCTACAGTAACTATAACGGGGGAATTTCATTGGTTTTTTATCAGTAAAATGTCCAGCTAACTATAACATGTGTGAAACCTATGGTTTTTTCAGTGAATATATATATATATATATATATATATATATATATATATATATATATATATTCACTGAAAAAACCATAGGTTTCACACATGTTATAGTTAGCGGAAATTTTACTGATAAAAAACCAGTGAAATTCCCCCGTTATAGTTAGCGCAGGCAACTATAACTCACCCGACCGCAATCCTCTGCTGATGCTAATACTGTATTTAGACACTTATTTGCCCATGTCTTCTTCCATACATTTTTAGCTATACATATATTACAAATATATTTTTTTCATAAAGACACATATGTCATCAGCAGAAGATTGAAGTCGCGTGAGTTATAGTTGCCTGCGCTAACTATAACGGGGGAATTTCACTGGTTTTTTATCAGTAAAATTTCCGCTAACTATAACATGTGTGAAACCTATGGTTTTTTCAGTGAATTTGCAAGGTTTTTTAAATGCTAATTCCTAACTATAACGTGTGTGAAACCTATGGTTTTTTCAGTGAATTAGTACGGTTTTTTAAATGCTAAGTTTTTTTCCCTTATAATAAGCCCTGTACATTTGGTGGCCTTCGGCCACCAAAAGCACAGGGGGTGGGGTAAGTGTGGATAGTGTTTTTTGCCCTTAACATAAGCCCTGTGCTTTTGGTGGCCTTCGGCCACCAAAAGCACAGGGGGTGGGGTAAGTGTGGATAGTGTTTTTTTTATTTTTATTTTTTTACCGTACGCTTACGGTAAGCGTACGGTAAGCGTACCCCGCGAAATTGCCGAAAAAAACATAAAACCGTTTTTGCACTTGGGGGATGTTTGGGGACTCCCTCAACATGACTATGTGGGAGGGAGTTGTCAAAACAGCCCCTTTACATGTTTTTGGGCTTGATATTTTAAAAATCACTCTCAGTGCGAGAGACAAAATGGCGGCCGCCGCTTCCTGGTTTCGGCCGATTCAAATGTTTACTAAGATCTAAGAGCCAATCAGAATCGCGCTCGCGCACGCCACCGTACGCTTACCGTAAGCGTACGGTAAGCGTACCGTAAGCTGGCTCAGATATATATATTGATTTAAAGGCTATTTTCTCAGAATCTACTGAACAGATTTACACCAAACCTACAAAAGGCACTTCCTTGACCTAGGGACTACCTCTCTGCCAAATTTTGAGTAATTCTGTTCAGCCGTTCGGGCTGTAGCTCGTTCTAAAGGTCCTATGGAAAAATGCATGGGAAAAACGCGTTTTGGGACCCCCCTTTTATCTCAGCCCCCGCTTGACGGATCCCCCCGAGACTTTCAGGGTAGGAGCGGAGCGTAGCGCCCCACCTATTTTGAAAAATTTGCGAGGATTCGTCGACCGGCGCCAAAGTTATTCAAAATAGAATGTTGAGGTTTTCCTATGGAAACGTGGTCCTAACTATAACTACCTACTGGCTATCGCCAGTAGGTAATATATATATATATATATATATATATATATATATATTACCTACTGGCGGTCGCCAGTAGGTAGTTATAGTTAGGACCACGTTTCCATAGGAAATCCGCAACATTCTATTTTGAATAACTTTTGCGCCGGTCGACGAATCCTCGTGAAGTTTTCAAAATAGGTGGGGCGCTACGCTCCGCTCCTACCCTGAAAGTCTCGGGGGGATTCGTCAAGCGGGGGCTGAGATAAAAGGGGGGTCCCAAAACGCGTTTTTCCCATGCATTTTTCCATAGGACCTTTAGACAGGGCTACAGCCCGAACGGCTGAACAGAATTACTAGAAATTTGGCAGAGAGGTAGTCCTCAGGTCAAGGAAGTGCCTTTTGTAGGTTTGGTGTAAATCTGTTCAGTAGATTCTGAGAAAATAGCCTTTAAATCAATATATATATCTGAGCCAGCTTACGGTGCGCTTACGGTACGCTTACCGTACGCGTACGGTGGCGTGCGCGAGCGCGATTCTGATTGGCTCTTAGATCTTAGTAAACATTCGAATCGGCCGAAACCAGGAAGCGGCGGCCGCCATTTTCTCTCTCGCACTGAGAGTGATTTTTAAAGTTTAAAGCCCAAAAACATGTAAAGGGGCTGTTTAGACAGCTCCCACACACATAGGCATGTTGAGGGAGTCCCCAAAGATCCCCCAAGGCCAAAAACAGAATTTTTTTTTTTTCGGTAATTTCGCCGATTACGCTTACCGTACGCGTACGGTAAAAAATTATTTAAAAAAAAAAAAATCATCCACACTCTCTCCACCCCGTGTGCAATTGGTGGCCAATGGCCACCAATTGTGCATGGCTTATCACATATGGGATAAACTAACGTTTTTTTTAAAAAAAAATAAAAAAAAAAATTATCCACACTCTCTCCACCCCGTGTGCAAATGGTGCCCGAAGGGCACCATTTGTGCATGGCTTATAAAATATACGAAAAATTAAAATATTACCTTTCAAAACGAAGTGCATCATATGTCCTCCATGTGCGCACGGTGCGCGAAGCGCATCGTGCGTACATAGCCCATCTAGCGTAACGTGGGCACGCGGTGCACGTAGCGCACCGCGTGCCCACCGTGCGTGCATGGCACTAACTGCGTAAAGTGGGCACGCGGTGCGCGAAGCGCACCGCGTGCTCACTGTGCGCGCACGGTGCGCGAAGCGCACCGTGCACGCACAGAACGAACTGCATTAAGTGGGCGCGCACGCCACGAATGGCGTAAAGTAACTTAGCATTTAAAAAACCGTACAAATTCACTGAAAAAACCATAGGTTTCACACACGTTATAGTTAGGAATTAGCATTTAAAAAACCTTGCAAATTCACTGAAAAAACCATAGGTTTCACACATGTTATAGTTAGCGGAAATTTTACTGATAAAAAACCAATGAAATTCCCCCGTTATAGTTACTGCAGGCAACTATAACTCACGCGACCACAATCTTCTGCTGATGACATATGTGTCTTTATGAAAAAAAAATATTTGTAATATATGTATAGCTAAAAATGTATGGAAGAAGACATGGGCAAATAAGTGTCTAAATACAGTATTAGCATCAGCAGAGGATTGCGGTCGCGTGAGTTATAGTTGCCTGCAGTAACTATAACGGGGGAATTTCATTGGTTTTTTATCAGTAAAATTTCCGCTAACTATAACATGTGTGAAACCTATGGTTTTTTCAGTGAATATATATATATAATTTTAGGGATTTCCAATCACCTTTGTGTTCCTTCTCCATGTGTCTAGCCATGGCATTGCTGCGATCAGAATTGATTGTAGCACGAACATGCTCCAAAATCCGTAATTTAAGTTCTTTTTTGGTGCTTCCAATATATTTCCTTAGGCATGGGCATTCAAGGGCATACACAACAAACTGAGTTTTGCAGTTAATTAATTGTTCAATTTTCCATGTTTTGTTGTTTGCCATCTGTAGCTCCTTCGTTGTCTTCGCAATGCAACAAACTTTACATCCTGAACATTTGTAGAATCCTTTAGGTCTACGCCATGCCTCGGGTTTATTTGGTTCCTGAAAATGACTATGGATCAATTTGTCCTTCAGGTTTTTTGCCCTTCGGTAAGTCACATTTGGGTGGTCTCCTACAATTTGAGACACTGTAGGGTCCATATGGAGAATGTGCCAGTTTTTTTTAAGAATCCTCGTGATTGCATGGTTGGCCGTTGAATGGGTGGTAATGAAGCGTATTTTGTCTGATTCATCTTTTGTTGATTGTTGTTTATCCATCAATAAGTCAGTTCTGTTAATCATTGTAGAGCGATTAGAGGCAATTTGAATCCAAGCTGGGTTGTATTTTCGTTTTAAAAATCTATTTATGGATAGTTTTTTTTGTTCTTGCCAATCGTTCTCGTTTGAACAGATTCTTTTAATTCGGAGAAATTCTCCATACGGGATGTTTTGTAGAAGACTGGGTTGATGAAAACTCTGAGCATGTAGAACCGCATTTGTCGCCGTGCTTTTGCGGTGTAGAGTAGTATGCAATACATTGTCTTTAACAAAAATCTCCGTGTCCAGAAACACAACCCTCGAGTCACTGATTGTGTAAGTAAAGTTTAAACCAAAATTGGAGTTATTCAAAATTTCAAAATACCTTTCAAATTCTTCATTTGTTCCTTCCCAAATTAGAAATAAATCGTCTATATACCTTAGCCATGCTATGGTTTTTTGGACTGCTTGATCGTTTTCCGATCTCCATGCCCATGTCTTTTCCCATTGTCCCATTGTCAGGCAGGCATACGACGGGCTAAAGGAAAAGCCCATTGCGGTACCTTTTGCTTGCCGGTAGATTTCATTTCCAAATAAGAAGATATTTTGCTCCAGGCACATCGAGATCATCTCCAACAGCATGTTGTTGTGATCAGTCAGCTGTATGCTTCTGTCTTTAAGAAAGGATTTAACTGCTTCAATGCCAATTTTGTTTTCAATGTTGGAGTATAGGGATATTACATCCATTGTGATCAGTTTATACGTTGGTTGCCACGGAGTGTCCTGTAATCTTCTTAACATGTCACCCGTGTCTTTTATGTAAGATGTTAAGCCCTTTACATACCCCCCAGGTATACAAATCCAAGAGGAAGAGGGAGGGGAAGAGGACGGGGAAACATACCCCAAAACAAACAAGGAGAGGCAAGCGAAAATACGGCACAAGCTTCTGGCCCAGACCGCGTAGGGACCATGACACGCAACATGAGGAAAAAATGGAACGCATAAATCCAGATGATAAAAATCCAGCAAGAAATCAAAATATGGCAAACATCGAAACAAATCAACATGACACATCTATTGATCAAGAATTACAAGTCATCAATTTATCTTCGAAACAACTAAGTGAATTGGAATCACAGGTTCTCAAACGGGGCATGAATTTCTGCCCCACTAGTGGCATAAATCTAGCTGAAACCAGAATTGACCTTTACAAGTTTATAAGAAAGATCAAACTTGCCAAACTATTTATTGACAAACCGGACATGGCTATTTATAGAAAAAACATCATCCTACCGACCCTCCAAACTCCCATAGAGGACGCGGAACACTTTGTAAATCTGATGGAACTAAGCCAAACGCCCCAAGAAGGAGGTGGACAAGTACAAACATATTGTGTACAGTTAGGTGCAGGAATTTCCAACATAAAACCAAAATCCAGATTTTATCCACAACTCCCCCCTGGGAACAAAATTGATTTCTTTCAGGAATGTGTTGTAAAAGATCTTTACCAATTAAACATACCATTCACTAAGGATAATCTATCCAGACAAGAACGCCAGGCTCTTAACTCACTGCAAAAAGATGATACCATCGAAATCAAAATTGCTGATAAGGGTGGCAATGTTGTTGTTCTAGACAAGGAGGCATACATGCGGGAAGCTCATTCACAACTAGAAAACAAGGAATACTATGAAAAATTAACAACCAACCCTCTACCAAAATTAAAAGAAGACTTAGATACAAAATTGGATTTCTGGTTCTCACAAAAACTATTAGACATTGATGAACACAAATATCTTCAAACAAAACACCCCAAAATGGCAACAATTTACTTCTTGCCGAAGATCCACAAACACGCCACTAGACCGCCAGGAAGACCAATAATTTCCGCTAAAGGGGCATTATTAGAACCTATTGCCAATTACATTGATGTGTTTCTATTACCCTATGTAAAGGGCTTAACATCTTACATAAAAGACACGGGTGACATGTTAAGAAGATTACAGGACACTCCGTGGCAACCAACGTATAAACTGATCACAATGGATGTAATATCCCTATACTCCAACATTGAAAACAAAATTGGCATTGAAGCAGTTAAATCCTTTCTTAAAGACAGAAGCATACAGCTGACTGATCACAACAACATGCTGTTGGAGATGATCTCGATGTGCCTGGAGCAAAATATCTTCTTATTTGGAAATGAAATCTACCGGCAAGCAAAAGGTACCGCAATGGGCTTTTCCTTTAGCCCGTCGTATGCCTGCCTGACAATGGGACAATGGGAAAAGACATGGGCATGGAGATCGGAAAACGATCAAGCAGTCCAAAAAACCATAGCATGGCTAAGGTATATAGACGATTTATTGCTAATTTGGGAAGGAACAAATGAAGAATTTGAAAGGTATTTTGAAATTATGAATAACTCCAATTTTGGTTTAAACTTTACTTACACAATCAGTGACTCGAGGGTTGTGTTTCTGGACACGGAGATTTTTGTTAAAGACAATGTATTGCATACTACTCTACACCGCAAAAGCACCGCGACAAATGCGGTTCTACATGCTCAGAGTTTTCATCAACCCAGTCTTCTACAAAACATCCCGTATGGAGAATTTCTCTGAATTAAAAGAATCTGTTCAAACGAGAACGATTGGCAAGAACAAAAAAAACTATCCATAAATAGATTTTTAAAACGAAAATACAACCCAGCTTGGATTCAAATTGCCTCTAATCGCTCTACAATGATTAACAGAACTGACTTATTGATGGATAAACAACAATCAACAAAAGATGAATCAGACAAAATATGCTTCATTACCACCCATTCAACGGCCAACCATGCAATCACGAGGATTCTTAAAAAAAACTGGCACATTCTCCATATGGACCCTACAGTGTCTCAAATTGTAGGAGACCACCCAAATGTGACTTACCGAAGGGCAAAAAACCTGAAGGACAAATTGATCCATAGTCATTTTCAGGAACCAAAAAAACCCGAGGCATGGCGTAGACCTAAAGGATTCTACAAATGTTCAGGATGTAAAGTTTGTTGCATTGCGAAGACAACGAAGGAGCTACAGATGGCAAACAACAAAACATGGAAAATTGAACAATTAATTAACTGCAAAACTCAGTTTGTTGTGTATGCCCTTGAATGCCCATGCCTAAAGAAATATATTGGAAGCACCAAAAAAGAACTTAAATTACGGATTTTGGAGCATGTTCGTGCTACAATCAATTCTGATCGCAGCAATGCCATGGCTAGACACATGGAGAAGGAACACAAAGGTGATTGGAAATCCCTAAAATTTTATGGAATTGAAAGTGTTGGACCAAACAGAAGAGGCGGAGATCGCGAACTGGTGATGAGACAAAAAGAGTTCAAACATATTATGAATTTCCGGACCTTGAGCCCGTTCGGGCATAATCAAGATGAAGAACTACACTGCCACCTGTAAAGATGTACTTACATATCTATCAGATAGTGACTGTTGCTTACTCTTTACAAATTTTTATAACTTTTTTCATACAAAAATCTTTTTCATTTGGGACATGTTTGAATAATCATTTATTTGGCACAGTGAACACGTTGAAATAGGCATTGTGAGGTGGAATGGTTCGCCCACTAGAGGGCTTTATTTTATTTAATTAAGTCGTTTAAATAACACACTATCTGAAATGTATGATAACAATTTCAAAAAAATACTGGTGAACGCTTGCACTAGCATTTAAATTGACGATAAAAATTGCAATGCAAAATAGGTTCGCCCACTGGAGGGCCTTGATATAAACTCGTGGGTCTGTGAAATTAACTTTTTATGTTAACGAGGATGACAACTAATGCTTGAGTTAAATGCAAAAACTGCTAAGTTTGAAAGTATTCCTTTTTGTGTAAAAAGACATAAAATCAACGTTTTCGCACGTTTTCGGAATTTGTTGAACAAACTACATGTCCCATAATGCCTGTATAACTTACAGGAAGTGATGTAACCCTATTGGTTTTTCCGTTTGTCTTTTGATTTAAAAAGCACAATTTCGGCCAAACATATTACCTGTGAGCAAGGTCTCCGTAGAGACCGAAACGCATAAGGTTTTGCTGGATGCTGTAATAAACACATGGTAATTCGATTTAAACCCGGTGTTGGTTTCCTTGATCTCGTTACACGGGAGTGCACGAGGAAAAAACTTCCCCACGGGAAAAGCTGAATTCTTCTATTCGCAGCGGGTCCTGCTGCGCCTCGCGTGCACCGCCTTAGAGAACCCGGGAGCCTCCGAACTTGGGCCAGACTGAATTATATATATATATATATATATATATATATATATATATATATATATATATATATATATATATATATATATATATATATATATATATATATATCACTTGGCCAGAAAAATATGCCACATGCCAAGAATGGATTTTTACATTTGTTTACTAGGCTGGGACAAAACATAGGAAAGAATAAAGGGGTGAAGGACTAGTAGTCGGTTAACAGTATCTTCTATCAAAACTATTACTTTGGGTGGTTTGTTGCCATTGGTTGACAATGTTAGAAAAGCCAGATAGTCAAGCCAACCAAAAATGTTTTGTAATTGAGGGGCAGTTCTATGAAGATTCTGAGTCACTGAAGCACAGTGAAGGGGTGGAATAATGGTCAATGAAGGACATATGGTCTTGGTTGGGAAATACAGTAGGACTTCACACTTTCATACCATGCTGCACTGTCATCGATGATTATGGCGACTATTTAGTTTTAACTGTTTGAGCATGAGCAAGAAAAAGAAAGCCTTCTCAACAAACATGCGCGGTAAATAATTCTAGCTTACTTGGGACTGCAATCTTCACTGTAGAGTACCAACATTCTGTTCTCTTAATCTTACAGTACCACAAGATATAAAAGGTGAGTGGGAAAGCTTATAAACAAAGCAAAAGAAAGCTACAGACTAGTACAACAGGAGGAAGTCAGCTACAGAAACATGAAATAAAGAAAGAAAGATAATGCAGAGATAACAAGAATTTAACAAACATTAGATAGAGGAGTTGAAAAAAAGGAGACAGTTTCAAAAAACAAACAAGGCAAAATTAAATTGATTCTCATAGTGGCGGGAGGTAAAATGTAGGGAAATAAAAATAATAATAACAGGAATTATTGCGGCCAGCAGAACCATCAGCCGCGGCCAGTATGCTGGTGGTGGTGGTTCCACCTGCCACTGCACTGGTGGTGGAAGCCCTTCCTTTGCCCTTTTAAGATGCCCTCTAGCCCTTAAGTGCTTATGTAAGAAATATAGAAGATGAAAAAAAATAGATTAGTGGTACAGTTAAGCGCCCTAAAAATATTTTGACGGGCAATCGCAATAGTAGTAGCATTGTACTAGTAGTATTGAGTTGACCTATACCTAATTTCCTATACCTAAACCCGATTCCTTATTTCCTGAACCTAAACTACATTTAGAACTACTAATGCATTGCAACAAATGATGCTTGCGTCTCAAGCCCCTTTAATGGGCCAACTCAGTCTCCGTTTTAAATGCATAGATGCATACTGCACATTACTGAGAGATTGGGACTTTATGAGCTACATAAAGAAAGGCACAGAAAATGCTAACTCACTGATATTGCTACCACTGTTTAATGACAGGAAACAGGAGTCTGTATAACTTCTTAAATAATGAGCCCAAGCGAGCTCAAGCTGGATCACATAGTATTTATAATGTTACGTAAGCTCAACTTACCTCTGAGTGTGTCTGGAATGCTATTTGAAAAACAAAATATTAGCATTTTAGAAAACAAACAATAAATAATTACTCCCTGAGCCCTGCAACCTTGACATCCAGCAGGTCGAGCAGGTCCTATTAGCGGTCGTTGATTTCCGCTCAGCGGTGAAGCAGCTCCTATCAGCCAAAGTGGCACCGCTGCTCGCTACCTGCTGCTCCTCAGAGATGGCACTGAGTTGGAAAAGTAGAAAAGAAGGAAAAGTAGCAGAAAGGAAGAACTGACAGAAATAGAAAGTGAAAACTAAAAAAGTACAAAAATTCACAGAAAAGTAAAAAAGAAGTACACCGATAAAAAAAGGTAAATGAGGGATGGAAGAGTGGTATGGGGGAGGATTGAAATGGATCCAGAAGTTAGGCTGAGCACCATGCACAGAACAGAAAGCAGCTAAAACTAAATGGCTGCACCCACGCGGACTGCGTGGTGCCATTAACGCTGTTTTTCGTAGCGCGCCCTGCATCACAAAATGCAGTGCAGCGCGCGCTACGAAATTCATTTTATTTATTTAATTGTTTACTTACCTCCAATTATCCATATAGCGGTGTTTAGTACCCCCCACCCTGCCCCTCCCCCGCCCCGCCTTTCCACCCCACGGAACTCCCTACGCGGACCGCTGCTGAGGATTGAGTGAAAGTGAGAGTTAGTATGAATGGATCAGCGTAAGAATGAGTTAGTGTGAATCAGTGAACAGGAGTGAGTGAGAATTAGTGCAAGAGAGTGATTTATGTTTAAAACGTTTTTATTGATACAAAACAAACCATGGGGAGGGGGATAGGGGGTTAGGGTACACTTAATACAATCAAAGAAAAAAGGTGCAACTCAAGAGGGTTAGCGATGGATAGCTCGATGGGCCAGGGGAAAAGCACAATAAATGAAAGGCTAGAAATGCAAACTGTGGAATCCCTGCGTGCATATCCAACACCCCAAATCTGAGCAATGAAAGCCAGCAGCAACTCGACAAAGCACAATCCACCCCCCCCCCATCCCCCATCCCCCCAGTAAAGAAAGGAAGGAAGAAAAAACAATACCCCACCCCCCCGTCCTATGGTCCCGTGTCAGATTAGTCCTCACCAAGAAGCCCCGCACCCCCCCCCCCCGGAGGCCCCTGTCTCACATGTGATCTAGTCCGCCGGTATCACCGGCGGCGTCAGCCTGAGAAGCCTAAGATACCTCGGACAGGTGAGCTCCCAGAATTCGGTGGACAGCAGCGCTAGAAAGGGTTGCCACAGCTCTTCAAATTGGTCTATTTCCCCCGCCACCGTGAGCGACAGCTTCTCCATTCCCAGCACATGCCAAAGCCTATGCAACCAACCCGTGATGGAGGGGACAGTGTCGGTGCGCCAGTGGATAAGGATGTTCTGGACCGCAGACCCCAGCGCAATCGCGATCTGTCTGCCCCTGCGGGACTTCAGTGGGTACATTAGGTCATTGGGGAGGCCCAGCAGGACATACGCTGGGAAGCGCGGCAGCTCTATCCCAAAGTGCTTATCCACCTCATCCAAAACTTCCTTCCAGTAAGCGGTCAGCACGGGGCAATCCCAAAGAATGTGTGAGAGGGTACCCTCCTGCCCGCAGCCCCGCCAGCACCCCTTGTCAGTGTGTTTATGCATTTCATACAGTCGCTCCGGGGTGTAATACCAATAAGTGGACACCTTAGTGAAGGTCTCCGTAAGGCCCGTGTGATATGCAGAGTGCCGCGCCCGATACGCAATTTTGTCCCATTCCTTGTGGCTGAGTGTCCTACCCAATTCCCTGTGCCAGCGCTCCCTCCCCGGATTGTAATAGTGAAACGGCGGGGGTTGTAGGTACTTGTACAGATCGGTAATTAGCTTAGCGTCGGAGGTCCGGGTAATTTGACGAGCAGCGGTGTCACGCACCTGGGGCTGGAGGGCCCAATGCCGAACCTGCATGTAGCGCAATCTGTCCAGCTCCGTCAGGCCGAACTCCTGGCGGAGTTGCTGAAACGGAATCACTCCCTCCGGGCCATAGATCTGGAAGAGCGCCCTGCAGCCCGCCTGCACCCAATGGGAGAAAACTCCCGGCTCCATCCCTGGGGAGAAGTCCGGGTTGCCCGCTATGGGTGTGAACGGCGAAGGGAAGGTGGTGAGGCCCCGAGCCTCACAGACTGCGTCCCACACCCGCAGGGGGACCCGCGTAATAAAAGAAGCGTAAAGGTTAGGGGGGCGGTGCGCGCGACGCAAGAATGGAACATCTTGTAAAGTGCGGCCCGCCACTGCCTGGTCTTGAAAGAGCCAGTGTTTGTCGGACTCCCACCTGCTCCACTCCACCAAATATCGCAGCTGTGCCGCCTGAAAGTACTTACGGAGGTCTGGAATACCGAGGCCCCCCGCCTCCGGAGCAAGCGTGGAGAGGACCCTCTTCATTCGTGGCTTGCGGCCCTGCCAGACAAAGCGGGAGATGTCAGCCTGCATTTGTCGTATCCAGCCCACCGGGGGCTGGAGAGGGAGGGCCCGGAAAAGATACAGTATCTGGGGCAACACCGTCATCTTAACCACCGCGATTCGCCCCAACCAGGACAGTAGGCCTTTGCTCCAACGACCAAGCTCCTCCTTGATCTTCCTGCTGAGGAAGGCATAGTTAGCCGTAACCATCTCCGGTAATGTGGGCGCCAGCAGAATCCCCAGGTATGGCACCGTGGAGGAGGACCACTGCATGGGGAAGAGTCGCTGAAGGTCCCTCCTGGTGTCCGCAGCCAGGGACACGTCTAACGCCACCGACTTGCTCATATTCATTTTGAAGCCGGCCACACAGGCAAAGGCGTCTAGTTCCTGGAGGCAAGCAGGCAGCGACCTCCTAGGGTCGTCCAAGGTCAACAGGACATCGTCCGCGTAGAGACTGACAGTGTGGACATACTGGCCCATCCGGACCCCGACCGCATCCGGGTTATCGCGAATCCTCTGAGCAAACGGCTCCATGTAGAGGGCAAACAAGAGCGGCGAGAGGGGGCAGCCCTGCCTCGTGCCGCGTTCGATGGCAAATCCACCGGAGCTGCACCCGTTGACCCGCACCGACGCTGAAGGATGCTTATAACAGTTGAATACCATGGTGCGGAACTTATCCCCGATTCCCAATTTCTTGAGAACCAGCTCGAGATACGGCCAGTGAACTCTGTCGAAGGCCTTCTCCGCGTCGACGGACAGCAACATCCGCTCCCCCGGGATCCGCGAGGCCTTCTCCAGAACATGCGCCACCCGCTTGGTATTGTCAACCGTCTGTCTCCCGGGTACAAAGCCTGCCTGGTCCGCCTCCACCAATCCGGGGAGGTGTGGACCCAGCCTGGATGCTAGAATCCCTGTGTACAACTTGAGGTCGACATTTAAGAGCGAGATGGGTCGATACGAACCGCAGAGGGCCCGGTCCTTCCCAGGTTTCGGAATTACCGCGACCGTCGCCCTCAGGAGATCCGGTGGGATGGCTCCCGATTCGGAAAAGGAATTAAATAGCCGAGTAAGGACAGGGGCCACAGCCGTGCAAAAAGTCTTATAAAACAAAGACGTGTACCCGTCCGGTCCCGGGGCCTTACCATGCTTCAGCCGCGCGATAGCGGAAATCACCTCCTCAACATGGATATCCCGCTCCAGGTGGTCCGCCTGAGCCGGATCCAGCACCGGAAGGGTCACCGACTCCAAGTAGCCTTCGGCGTCCCGTGGCGAGGAGGGCTCCTCTGCATACAGCGCCTCGTAGAAGCCGCGGAAAGATTCCGCTACCGCTGAGTCCCCGGAGACTACCACCCCGTCCGCGCCCACCAGTTCCCTCACGACGCCACGCTGCTGCGTGACCCGGAGCCGGTGTGCTAGAAGCTTGCCACATTTGTCCCCCCCAGTGTAGAAGGCATGTTTCAAGCGCAAGGCGGCATACTCCGCCCTATCAAGATCCAATGCCGACAGGAGCTTCCTCACAGCCTTCAGCTGCCTCCACACACTTGGCGCCCCCGTGCGGCGGTGGACCTGCTCAAGCTCCCGGACCTGAACGGTCAGCTCGTCCCTCTTCCGTTGCCGCTCCCTATTTTCGGCTGTGGAGATAGAGATAAATTCCCCCCGGAGGACTGCCTTCAGTGCCGCCCACTGTGTCGCCTGCGAAGTGTCGGTGTTGCTGTTGTGAGTTAGGTAGTCCTGTATGACCTCCCCAATACGCTGCACGACAGACTTTTTGTGTAAAAGGGTATCCCGGAGGCGCCACACCCCTCGAGAGGGGGAGGCCGCCGGCCACTGGAAAACGCCGGTGACTGGTGAATGGTCAGACAAGGTCAGGACCCGGGACAATAAGTGGGTCTCCTGTAAAAGGCAAATGTCCGCCTGTGTGCGCTTCACGGGGTTATTCAGACCCTGAACATTAAGCCCCAAGACTCCACAAATGTCCTGCAAGGAGCGTAGCTGGTGTAGCACCCCGTTCCATCGAAAGATCAGGCGGAAGGGATGACCCCAAGAGTACGGCGTCTCGTGTTCTCGCAAAAAGTCAGTGGCAATCCTGAAGGACCTGCGTTTCTGCAGCGTGATGGTGGAGAGGTCCTGGTAAAGCGCCACCGGCCGTTCCCGGAAAGTCAGGGGCTGTTTCCTGCGGGCCTCAGTCATGATGCGTTCCTTCAGCGGGAAATCGGGCAGGAAGGCCAGAATGTCCGGTGGAGGTGCCGATGATTGGCGCTGCCGGCCAACCCTATGTGCCCTATCAATGCGAATGGGGAAGTCCGCAGCTTCCCCCAGGATCTCTCGGAACAGGTCCCGCAGGTAGCTCCCCAGATCGGACCCCTCGTCTGCAGTCGGCACACCACGCACTCGAATGTTGTTCCTCCGTGATCTGTTCTCAAGGTCCTCAGTGTGGGCCTGGAGCTCAACACACTGCTCCCGGAGGCAGAGAACGTCCTGTTGAAGGTGGACTATCTCCTCCTCCCGGCGTTGGGCCTCCGTCTCCACCGTTTCATCGCGCTCGCCAAGGCCCTCCACTTCCCTGCGCACTTCCCGGACCTCGCTGGCCACCTCCCGCTTCAGTGTCTGGAAGTCCTCCCTGAGGGAGCTAAACAGTTCCTCCATAAAGGTCCTCGTGACGGGTGGTTCCCCCCCAGTCACGTCCGCCGAGGCCTGGGAGGTCCCCGGCGGAGGCTGTGTTCTGTCCCGCAGTTGCTGGGCCCTGCCAAGCATGTCCGGCAGGGTGCGGTCCCCCTTCTTCGAGCCTCCTCTTCCAGACATCGCAAGCACTACGCTCGGGCACTGGTCCAGCCGCCCCAGGGATGCCCAGCTGCTGG
Source organism: Triturus cristatus (assembly GCF_964204655.1). Taxonomy (NCBI): domain Eukaryota; kingdom Metazoa; phylum Chordata; class Amphibia; order Caudata; family Salamandridae; genus Triturus; species Triturus cristatus. The sequence goes on along the minus strand of NC_140583.1, from coordinate 109,561,410 downwards.
CAAGCACTCTACGTGGGTGTCCCCCCACAAGCAGGGTCGCTGCGTCACAGGTGACAAAATGGCGGTCCAGCCCGGTCACCGCCAGCCGCGGGTGCCCATCCGAGACAGGAATGGAAGCTACAGTGGGGGGCTCCTCATCAGCACATTCCCCAAAAAGTCAGCCCGGCAGCAGCGGCGGTCACATACATCCGCCAGCAAGGGCTCCGGCGTAGGCCAACACCACTGATCCCACGGGGACAAGATGGCGGCAGGGCGAGGCAGGGCAGAGCGACCAGGCCCGACGCCACCACCGGGGCCCCCAAAACGCACAGCAATCATATAGGTTCCACCGCCGGTTTCAGTCTGGCACACGCAGGGGCCCAGATGGTCCGACCCCAACAGAGAGTCTGCCGTACTTCGGCCAAGGGACAGGGGCCTACACAGTGCGAAGTGTCGCCGACACAGGTCCGAGTGCCAAGGCACCCGTCCTAAGTCTTCCGCACCGTCGGGTCCCCTCCCGCAGGGCTCCTTCATCCTCCGTCGAGCGACGGGCCAGATTCCCTCCAGATCGCAACTTTCAGCACCAGGCCCAGCCGAGGCGCCCGGACAGCACTCCGATGCGCTCCGCCTCTCAGGCCCTCCTTCGCTCCTCGAGCTCGATCGGACTTTTTGGGGGCTTCCCCCGAGGCGATCAGAACCAAAACGGCAACAACGTGCGCACCAGGTGCTCCGCCACACTCCTCTTCCACGCTGAGCCTCAGCGGGGGGAGAAAAGCATAAGAAAAGGGCTCAAGCTTGGCCGGGCCGGAGGAGCTACGGGAGGAAGCGTCCGCTCACCCCGCCATCTTGGCCACGCCCCCCCAAGAGAGTGATTTAAAGTGAATGAGTGAGTGCAAACGACTGAGAATGACTGTGATAGTGGATGAGATTGGGTGTGAGTGAGTAAATGTGCGTGAGCACAAGTATAAATGTGGTGTTATGCTTTCAGTCTGCCTTTGGTCCTGGTGTATTAAAAGTAATTCATACCATTATGAAATACTAGAGGTTATTTTGACAGCCCATGGAATATACTAGCAAACTTCCAGCACATGTTATGTCATTTTTGACTTAAGGCAGAACCTATGGGATAGGGGGGCACCCATGACAAAATGCTGCCCTGGCACAATGAAAGTAATTTTTGATTTATAGTGGCACCTAAAGTGCATTTTTAAACAAGCATTTGCAATGCAATAGGTCTCGCAATGGCAAGATATTGAGCCATTGGCATTCTAAATGACAATGCCTTTTAGTTATGTGTTTAAAAAACCTGCAATATCAGAAGGCATTGTCATTTACAATACCAATAGGTCAAAGTTTCTAAATGCGAGACCTATTGTATTGCAAATGCTTGTTTACTATTCAGCCTCTTAACAGCTTCTTTTTTTTTCTGCATTGTGCCATTCAGGGCAAATATTGCATTTGGCTGGTAAATCATGCAGGCATTATTACTAAAACAGGACTAAATGCAATGAAAATGGACTACATAAAAATAATGGCACTTATGTAAAAGAAAGACCATGCTCCGGGTCAGATGCTAAATGTCAGCTAAATACTGCAGGATGTTATTTCCTTGTGCAAGTTTTGTTACCCACGAAAGACGGCAGACTAGTAACTCATAAATAAATGTATTCAGATAACGGTGGAACCCAGCATTTTTTAATTTTTTTTTATTTTAGTCAACCAATCCGAAACCTGGTACATAAGAAATTTTCCTGAGGCGGGACAAAGCAAGAATAGGGTGGAAAGCCACTACACAAGAGGCAGCAAACTAGACAAGAAAGCCATCCGATTCGAGCATCTGAGTGTCACCACTATACCAGCAGCCATTAGAACAGTTTGCACTCAAGAGCCCTTTCCTGGTCATTGTCTGTTTAGAAAGGGCAATCCTAGTGAGTATTTAAAAAAACATTTAAAAAAAAGAAAATAGGGCAGGCAAGATGTTGCAAACTGATAACTAGTGGTTCTGAAGAAAGAAAAAAAAAACAGCAGAAGAGTTTTCTTTTTCCCACCATCCCCACCACGACCAGGTTCTCTAAACAGTCAATCAAAAAGCAGCACGTTATGGACAGAAAGGATATCAATACAATTCTGTAAATGTGCGAAAACATTTGGTGGCGTCTCAAAGTATCGCAAGCCACAGACAGTCTATAAATAGGAAATCAAGTTATTAACATGATCATCTCAATCTAGGACACTCACAAAGCTATAAAAATGGTCAATACTGATGAGTACTGGTATATCTCCACAATATAAGCTTCAGTTTATACTTGTCACTGAGACCACAGTCCGTGCATCGGTTCACAGTCCAGTATGAACAATTATTATTTCCATGTAAACATGACTAACGGACAGAGAAAATACATCAATCTTCTGTAAAAGATAACAAAATATCTGCTTTTAAAATTAAGCTATTGCTTCATTATTTCAGTTTGATTAAAACAGAACCCATTTGGAGCTCCAATCCTGAGATCGTTGTAATAACAGCAAGAAAGAAGGCCATAGTTCCCATTTTAACGATCGGCAACCAGTCCATATGTGGCAGAAACCCTTTCAAGTTTTTGACTGTCCATTGATAAAGTTATAAACTAGAAACTGGCTCGTTCCGCAATACTTGGTTGCAAACACCTTTCCATCTGGAGTTGGGTCACTGAAAGCGATTTTTTCTTTTCCCAGATACCATCCATATATAAAGGAACCCAGCATGCTTTGTGGGTGAGGACACTAAGAATTACCTATCATTGCAGCTTGTTTCATATTTAGATGTTTATAGGTTAAAATAAGGATTATTTAAAACACAAATGTAACTGTGGAAAGTCAGATGAGTACAGAGCACACTAACCCAGAAAGGGAGCCACATTTAGTTACACTCATAAGCATGTGACCATTTATTCTATTGAAATCAGTACGGAATAACGTAGTTTAAAGTATATTGACTTCCGTAACATTGGAGTAAGTAACATTAGAGTTGATATAGCTGCCTGGGGTAACTGCCCATTTCATTTAGTGGTAAAAGGAAGTAGAACTGTTTCATAAATGTCAGTCACGGCTTCGCTCAGCCAGAGCCCTGGACTGGAAACATAAAGCAAGGGGGAGAGGGGCACATCGCGGATGCGACGTGGGCTCTCCATTTCACATTAAAAGCAGTGCTCCCCGACAATCCATTAGCGTAGACTCCTAAGTGCCACCTTTATACCTTCTCCCAGCGAGCTGCAAGATTTGTTTTAGAAATGCTTAATTTCACTGGCTGAGACGACCGGTATTATACATTTCAAAATATTACCAACAGAGGAAGAGAGAAAAGCCACGTCTTTTCAAAGGTGTACTATGCTCTTGACCAAGTCCTAAATAAGTGTCAGAGGCACAGATGTGTGTGCATCTGACGGCAAGCTTTAAGTCGAACCAAGACCTGATTGACTCAACCAATATTTAAATAATGAATATGGAAGTGCAGAAATTAAAAGACAGATGCACGAGCGCCTGGTAATTCCTGATCCAGACAGTAAATGTGTATTTGGAGTTAAAACGAAACGGAGCCATCGTGCATTCAACACGGAAATTTCAGCTGCCCAAAGTACTGGAACCTCCTGGGTAAAGTGCAGGGATGAATTTTAAATTACCAGGGAAATCTGATCCGGAATTGTCAGCGCAGCGCTCGTGATGAGCTCCATGCTAATTATGTATGCAGGTGAGCATGCTGGGCTGCAAAAATCCTAAAAAATTTCTCCTCTGACACAATTAAAACATGAAAGCGGACGAAAACTGTGGTTAGGCGGTGCTGCTTCCGGATACAATGGAAGTGACTTATTGCATGCACAGCCAACCATAAGCCTGCTAAGAAGAACAATTCCACAGTTAACAAATAGCAAACGGCGAGGGAAAGTACTCAGAAGTTTCACCCTTGATACTTATTACTTGAAGTCTCGGCGAGACAGCGCATGCGCGCTGCCAAGCCGAGACCTAAAAATGGGGTTAACTCCGTGAGAGGATTTGCTTCATTGGTTTGAAACATTGTGAAAGAACTTGAATATTAAAAGGTACCCTTTCAGAGCCCATTGTTTTTAGCAAATTTATGTGAAAGTTGTGCTTCAAAGTGCACTATTTTCCCCATTTTTCAAGCTTTTCTTGGGGGAGAACCCCTGTACCTCATTAGAAGAGTTGTAGTTCACTTGCTACGTTCGCTTGCTACAACTTAGGTCAAGTATTGTATTACTCCCACCACTTTCAAAGATCCTGTCAGCACTCTTATGTAGGTGGTATTTAAAATAGACGTGTATTTATATTAATTATGTACTTACTATGAAAATTCAGAAATGTCAATAAGTATAATGTCATCAGGGTTAAGGTCCTGTGACATCACTGTCTGGGAACATTCAGGAACAAAGAGCAAATGATGTCACTTCCTGTGATGTCATTAAGGTTAAAGGGTGTGTGATGTCACTACCACTGGCCCTGGCATATTGGTGAATCAAAGTCCAAGTGTAAAATATTAGATTTTTGTCTGTTACCAATATTGCTTTATTGTGGTAGAACTAAAAGCAGCTGCTGAGCACTTCCCCTGCCTACCTGTATCCTTTAACATAGGGGAGCAGAGGAAGCTGCCCTTGGCTGAAGGAAAATGGAACAAAACATAAGATCTGGTGTCTAGAGCACAATATTCTTCTTTGAGAATACTGGTTCAGACTAATACTAATTCTGCCCAAAAGCTGGCTTCACCAAATGCCAGTCATATCTCATTCACAGTGCTCAAATTTATAAATGTTAAAGGGGGAAGTTATCGACCGGGACGTCCTGGAGTGCGGTTGATGAGTGGCAACGTCTACATTTTACAATGGATGCGGGGCTAACAGGTGGACGCGTCCCCTTCTGGTGTGTCGCTGGTATGAACCTTGGTAGCAACCACCGGGTGTGTGACGCATCAGTGAGGTGGAGACTTGTCCCCTAGCCCTGATGAATTTGCCGGAAATATGTCTCAATGTAACATGTCGGATTTTCCAAGTGAAATGGTCTAACACATGCCGTTCTTTTAATCTCAGTGTGACCACTACGATCAATAAAATATGTATACCTGCAAGTGAGTCACAACTCATTTTAGCTCGGAGAAGCAATTCTTCGTTTCCAATCTTTATTTCGACCATTTGGTCATAAAAGATACACATGCATAAAAATCACAAAAATTCTGTCACATCTGATAAAACATCAGTACATAGTTTAAAAATCCACTTCAAACATTATTGACAATGTTAAAAATAGAACAATCTACAGACTACCCAGCATTTTTTAAAAGACGATTACGCGTAGCAATTCTTTGTTTTTCACTATGGGGTCCGATTGATTGAGAATGACAGTAATGACAATACTGCATTCTCTGTCACCCTTCACCTCTTTCTTTTCCCTTCACCTTCAAAATTAGGACACTGCCTGCCTTTTGTTCTTTTTCACGGTCATGAAAGTTAACAGTGATGATAGCGTGAGCAAACTGGTGAGTATCAACCAGCAGCTCGCTTGGTGATGCTTACATGCGGTACTTTCCGACCTTTTATACCCTTTTATACCCTTTTTTAATAGTTTCCAGTTCTCTTTGGTGTTTCGACAAACATTTATAAATTTGAGCACTGTGAATAAGATATGACTGGCATTAGGTGAAGCCAGCCTTTGGGCAGAATTAGTATTAGTCTGACCCAGGTTTCTCAACGACGAATAGTGTACTCTAGTCGCCAGGTCTTGTGTTTTGTTGTTTGTTGTTGTTTCATGAGTGGAGGGCGACCTGGCGACTTTTCCTCTTTTGCTCCCTTTTATTTGATGAAGGAAAAGGGAACCTGCTCTTACTTATTGCTCGCATGCTTACCTCAAAGAAGGGGTTAAATGGATTGGGATTTCCTCAAAGCGGGAAAAATAAGTGGAATTGGACCTGACACTCCTGGATTTGCCTGTTATTCCCCATCTCCAGGGAAAGAACTTGTAATTCACATTATCCCATTAGGAGATACTGCCTACTAATATAAATACTGGCACCGGTATCTACCTGCTGAGATAACGAGGAACTCAGAATGGAGCACTTTGTGGTCAATTTAAGCACTGGGAGGAGTTTAATCAGTCTGGTGTGGGGTTTAAGTCCTCTGGAACCAGGTCTATATACTCTTGGATGCATATCCACAGCTGGATGAGATTTATGGGCAAATGTAGCACTTGGGGTTGGATGTACCCACTTCAGTGTTTGTTTCCCTGACACAATGGCATGATATAAGCAGTTGGGTGTGTGTGTTGACGTGCATTAAAATGTTCTGGCACAGGTATCAAGAGCTATGTGCAGGACTTTAGATGCTTTATGTCTAGGGCTAAATGGCTTTATTTCCCCAGGGTGGGGCTTAGGCACTCTGGTATTGGTTTCTTGTGGTGCTTTTTAAGGACTCTGGGATGGGATTTAAGTGATGTAGGATGTAGTTTAGGCTCTACATTCCATGCCAGCTATCCATATTAGACTAATTAAATTCAAGAACAGAAAAACACCACTGGGCCCGTTGACTCCGCTTGTGCGTGCCTACTGCAGCACTTGGAACTCCTATGTAATTTCTATCTTTACTCAGGAGGTACCCCAAATCTTATTTATGGGAATCATGTAGTCCACCTTGTTTAGATACACTGCATCATTACACTTGATCAGGTATTACTGTCTTCTCTTTGCTAACTAGAGGCATGTAGGGTATGCAGACTGTGCCCTCCTCTACCTTCCAAACACACTCAAACATGCACCAGTTCCTCCCAGGTAAGTGGTCACCAGATTCCTTCTCCTTGCTCAAGATTCTGAACACATTCCACTAGTATTCATCATAGATCGCAATCCTTTACTTGATTTGCATTCTGTTTAGTAGACCCAGATTTTACTCAGCGGAACTCTACTTAGTGCCAGAAAAACTCTGTGCTTTGTGGAGTTCTGCTAGCAGTGAAGTCCTACACAACACATAGTTGTTTTGAAAATCAGTGCTCCCACGTAGTCGTAGGTCGTAGCATGCCCCGTCCTGCAGCAGGGCGGGAAGACCCCCATGATGAAGCATGACACCAAGGGCCCTTTTGGTGTGTGAGTAGTATCTAAACCAGGGGTCTCCAACCGGTCGATCGCGAGCTACCGGTAGCTCGCCGAGGCCCCGTGAGTAGCTCGCGATGGCATTTAAATTTTTTAGCCCTTCATAGTCTTTATAATGTTTTGGGCCTTTTTTTAAGAGCCGTTGCCCGCCCTCACCTCAACCAGGTGCTCTGATAGGCCTAAGAGCTTTGCTGGGGCGGGGTGGAGTGAGCTGAAGAGGATGACGTTGTTTGTACCATCCTAGCGTCGCCCATCTGCTCCCCCTACCTTCAAGAGTCTGGCACCGCGCTTTTCATTGTGCGCAACGTGTTCACTACTGGAACGAAGCTGCTCCCACTCCCTTCAGGAGCGCTGCACAGCGCTTACATCCTGCACGACGTGCACACTGCAGGTGCGGAGCAGCAGGGCCGAAAAGCTTGTTGGCGTGCAAGTGGCGTGGCACAGGCAGTATTGAATTGCTTCTGCCGTATCAGTGCCCGCGCCACTTGCCTTTTCCAGTCCGACTCCGAGTCTTTCTCTAGGTAAGCCTGGCCTGATCTAGTTGCTGCGCCCTGGCCACTGATTTAATTGTTAGCCCCTGCCCTAGCCTTTCCAAGCCCCTGGCGCCAAAAACATTCTTGCCCAGAGTCAGTCAATAAAGAGAAGAGGGCATGCCGTGGGGAGGGTGAGGAGGAGGAGAAGAGATCAATAATGCACTCGTAATTTATATATAGGAAAAAAAATATCGTGACAGGTATGGAACTGAACGTTTTAAAGATGCTGTTTTGCTTAATTTAGATTGGATAAAAATCTCGCAATTTATATATAGGAAAACAAATATCGTGACGGGTATGGAACTGAACGTTTTAAAGATGCTGTCTTGCTTAATTTTTTAAGATCGAAAAAAATCTATTTGAATTTTTCTTTGAATTGACGCGTTCTCACATTAGAAAGTTCATGCCTCCTCTCTTGTAATTTTTTTTTACATGTAGTAGTGATGTAGAACCGCCACAAAATCGTGGTGATTGTGTGGTGGTTCCGCATCACTACTTGCATGTAAAAAAATATTTCGAGTTTGGAACTCTGCTCCCCCACCTCTGTAAACTCAAGAAGATGGAGCACAATATTACAAAGACGTTTTTTTCATTTTACTTCAGAAGGTGCGTTAATCCCTTTGTCACTGGCCTTTCTAATGGCAAAAAAGGGCATGGGTTTGGTAACTTCTAATCTACCTTGAACATGGGTGTCCACACCTGCTCCTCAAACCCTGGATCCATGGCACATTTTCAGGACAGTGATTGAATTTGTATTTTGATTCATGGTATGTTTCACCTGTTGCTATTCCTAACACCCAGCATACTGGACCTCATGAACTCATACGACGCCCCTTCCCTAAAAAATATGTATGACTTCCCACTGACATCCTCTCAGTCCCTTCTTAAGAGTTAGCTTTTATGCCTGTTGGCAAGGCAATATTGATGAACATGGTAACCAAAAGAGTTCAGTTATATTTGTTCAGCATATTCATCAGCAATGAATTTGCAGTACACATCTGGTGTCCTTAAAAAAAATCTGTCACATATGCTCCGCTGTTAAAGAACATGCTAATAATGTATTCAAAATAAGAATATCGTATTTCCGCTGTGCAGTGTCAAGTCTGTTGAATGCTCTGCTGCTTTGGAACAACTGTTTATGGCAAATGCCTTCTTATGTTTCCTACCTTCACAAAGGAGTCAGTTAAAAAAATGTTTTTACTTAATGCAAAGAATTCATATTAGGCTAAGTCAAAGGCTCCCGGTGGGGTGGTATTCTGCTGTTAACATCTGCTTGTGACAACAGGTGTTACAGTCGATCGGTTATCCTTCTATGTTTATGATCAGCCTGGTTGTCATCCAGACATCCTTTCATTTTCAATTTCTGGTCTGATTATCAAATCTAATCTATATATATATGTATTGAGCAATGAGGAGGCAGGCATGCCACTCTGCACACGAGGTGCTGGCTTCTGAAACAGGCAGACATGATGGCTGAACATTTGAAGTGCAGCAGAGAGCGGAAGCTCTGTATGTGAGGTGAAGGGACAGATAAACAGGAGTATAAGTGAGGTGTAGGGAACACACTGAAACTGCGAATGTTGGGCACGGGGGGGTCACTCAAGAAGCTGCACTTTTGAGGGGCTGGCTGGCACACATGAAGATGTGCATGTGAGGTGCAAGAAACAAGCAAATATGACACTGTGCATGTGAGGTGCAGGGAACAAATTTACATGACAGTGAATGTGAGGTGCAGGTACAGAGGCTGTACATGAGAAAAGCAGAGAGGCATACATGAGGCTGTGCATTTGAAGTACAAGGACAAGCTGGTATGATGCTTTGCGTGTGAAGAGCAGGGAGCAAATAGATGACTGCATGTAAAATACGGGGAACAAACTTATGACATTGCATGTGAGATGCAGGGAGCAGGCACTCACAAGGCTGTGTATGTGAAGTACATGGAAACCCCTGTTTTTCTGCTGTTCAATAAGTGCTGTGCTCCAAGGTATTGTTTTTGAGAGCACATTAAACTCAATATGGGAATACTGAGACACCTTCAGTACCAGCCTCCATCTTCCTATTGCTAGGGATCAGAACCCCATACTCAGCTGCCCAGTCTAGTCAGGACGCAGCTTCTGTTCCATTTATACCAGCATTCAGGTGTTTTCCTTTCCCTTCCAACACTCTCTGCTTTGTTTGTAGCTCAACTAGAGAGTGCCCTTCAGAGACCGTATCATCATGGCATGTACCGCTTGAATGTGAGGGTGACTTGTGATGTTTTAGTAATCAAAGATGGAATGAGTACTATGGAATCATTGAAATAAAGCAGACTTTTTTAAGCGTTTAATGTGCCCTAGAGTAAAATTTGAAACATGAGAATATATTCTAGGGAACTTTAAGTATTTTGCTCAAACCACAGTATGGGCTCCAAAGAAATTAGACTTAAAGTCAATGAAAATGGGTGTGGGGGGCGTACCTCGAAAAAATGTGCGTGATGCTTCGCCTTTAGTAGCTCACGACGATTTTCACTGATCAGAAGTAGCTCTCACTACAGAAGAGGTTGGAGACCCCTGATCTAAACAAATACTGTGTGCTACCAACCATTGTCAGAAACACACACTACCTATGAGTACATGATTCTGAATCGTCTGAAGGTGGATCTTTGTGTTTTTAAAACATTTCAAGAGGAGGACGTATCCACCTCCAGTGCCCCTTTGTGGACACTACCTCTTCACTCTCCATTTTGTTTTTGTGGTAATCATTTCACTACCATGGTGAATGCCAGAGGTTTTTCCAACCAATCTGTGTTAGGTTGTTTAAACACATGTACCTCAGTGGTTTCTTTATGCATCCATGCAAACTATTGGTTCAGCATATTCAGGGCCATGTGTTGGTGAAAACCCCACATCAGTAACTCATTGCACCCTGAAGATATAATAAAACTTGTGGAGATACTTACTTTTTTGGCGACAAATTTGCTCAATGTTTTGTTGCATTTCTCAAATAGATAAACATAAATCCTGGAACGGTAATGAAGGAAAATTTTACTATGAATTTAAAATGTCTTCAGTTAGGAAATAGCAAACATGCGTGGATTTTACTGCGGAATGTAGTGCGCACAGTCATTTATGCTGTATTAATGCAGATGACAATATAGTGCCAGAATCACTGTTTATGGACATATCTGTCATATCAACTCAGGGCTAAGTATTACTCTACATATTTTCCATATCTGTATGTCCTGAGGAATAAATCGATGCAAGCCAGACCTCCCTTTCCTTTACTGGCTGGTCCATGATAATTTCCACCAGTCTCCATCATGCAGGAACACATTCATGCTGAGACTTGACCCATAACTTTTTTCCTCTGATCTTTTAAGGGGGGAACGGTTGCAAACATCTGTGTTTTCAATGGGTACAGGGAGCCCAGAAGTGATAGAGTTTTTTAATGTGGAAAGCTGCAAGCGAAGTACCCTGGCCTATATAAAAATATACTATCAAAGGTGGGAGGGGAGGTTGAAAGGTCCAGCATAAGTCCTCCTGATTACAATAATATCTGTTGTGCAGTTCCTTTTGAAAAAGAGTGGTTCTGATCACATTTTTTAAAAGACCAGCTACCCATAGGCCAAAGGGGAGAATCCTATTTAGCATGAATTAACTGTCACCCACTGTAGTCGCAACCTTCATCATCGGGTCATGCGCCTTGTTAGGCGGGCGTTGCAAAGCCCGCTAGCCCCACAGTCTGGTCACTTTGTCGGAGATCTTTTCTCTTGCTGACCTGTCTGGAAATTAGCCAAATCGTCTGCGAACTGCCCCTAGGTATACTAATCAGACACTAGACAATAGTAGACTAAATATCACTCTAAAAGAAATTCAACATTGGTTGTCGCTTAACCACCTAAAACTCAACCAAAAAACAAACAAATCCTGAACCCTCATATTTCAGAATGGCTAAAAGCTCTGGATGCTCTTAACGGCAATCACACTCTGACCCACTCCGCAAAATCATTAGGAATCACCCTAGACTCAAAACTCGACATGGCCAAACACATCAAGAACTCCGCACAGAGTGCTTTCGTCAACCTGAAGCTACTTAACAAAATAAAACCATTCATCCCAACCAACGACCTCAAATAAGCCACCCAATCACTGGTGCTATCCAAACTCAACTATGGGAATGCCACCCTCACTGGTACAACAAAATCTCACCTAGCTCCCCTCAAAACAACTCTCAACGCAGCAGCTAGAATGGTCACTGGAATTAGGAAATATGAACACATTTCACCAGCACTCAGAGAACTGACATGGCTCCCAGTTGAATTGCGGGCCAGTTTCAGAACTGCCTGCCTCACACACAAAGCCCTGCGCACAGGAAAACCTGACTATTTGGCTGCTAAGCTCAAGAGGGCTGGTCAGACAAGGAACCTCAGGAGCTCCAGCACCCTCCTCCTCATACCCATGAAAACACGCATCAAAAAACTGCCTCACGGTCCTTCGCCGGAAACACGCCCAAAATCTAGAACGCTATCCCAGTCAGTATCAGGACTATCTCATCCTTCACAAAATTCAAAAACCAACTAAAAGTCCTTTTCTCAACTGCTCTCTCCAGAATGGATAGCCACCATCCAAATGCAAATCCCTGCTTGTCGCCTCTCCCAGACATTGCTGCTATAAGACTTACCTCCTCCCTGCTATTGGACCCCTATCTGCGCCCCCCCACTTAATTGGTTCAACCCCAAGTTAATGTGCTCTCTATGAGGTTATCTCAGGACTCACGGACTACCTCAATGCTGCTCAGCACACTTGGACTTCTGAACCCATATGTAGAATCCTGCTTTATTGTATCGTCCCTAAGACAACGTGCACTCTATGGGGTTATCTCAGGACTCAAGTACTACCTCAACGCTGCTCAGCACATGCGGACTTTCCGAACCTATATGTAGAATACGGCTTTATTGTATGAATCCTACTCAAAAACTGCTGTGAAGCGTATTCTAAAACTGGCGTGAAGCGCTCCAACACCCTCCGGTCAGGCTAGCGCTATATGAAACTCCTTAATAAATAAATAAATAAATAGACCAGGTTGTAAAATTAAAAATTAACTGAGGGCAACCCAAGACCTATTTAATATTATTTGGGAGCCCTTGTTAAGGTTAAAAACAAGGAAGAACTCTTAAGTATAGATAACCCCTGAGTTCAACAATTGGTCAACATGTTTCATGCCCTTACTACTCTACAAGGGGTCTACAGCGATTCATTAGGACATTACGAAATTATTCCAAATCTACTTCCTTCACACCTATCCATGTGTAATGTGTACCCAGGTGGTACAAAGAAAAAGTCAAATGTTAATGCAGCTGACACCGCTACTACACATTTATGTGCATTAATCAAAACTCCCAGACTTGCAACAAGGAAAAAATAAAACATATAAAGAGTTTTACACCAATTAGAAGGTCATCGTTAGTTCATAGTGTACCTCCGGGTTTCCGAATATGGATGAATGGCACAGTGGCATGTTTACAAAATGTTCAAGTAATGCAGATCAGCAAACAAATTTGCCTAAATAGGAGAGAGCTAACAGCGCCATAGCTATTAAAATATGATACTCTTGACCTCTTTACGTACAGTGGCACGCTTGAGGCTGTATTAGTACAACATGGTGCAAGGGAGCCTGCAAAACAGGCAGGATTGTTTTTATGCAGGAAAGTATACCTTCCTGCATATTTCCTCTTTTGTATGTGAGTTGCAGAATGCAGCACACATAGAAAAATAAAATAACGATGAAAAATAAACGAAGCTCTCATTGTTATGTCAAAGTCGGACTGGTGTACTGATTCCAGTAAATCTGGCATTACATCACATTACATTGGTGAATGCACAACAATGCCCATTCTTCATCCACAGAATGTCTACCACTACGAAATATGATGCAACGCAGAACAAGCACTACATTTCTTTAAAAAGTTGTGTTCCATTTCATTATGAAGTCCGACAAGGAGGCGCAAATCGCCCCTTGGGTGGCTTTGTAAATCCTACTTAAGCTTTTGCGTTGCCTTGCATCGCCTTGCGTGTCACAAGGACAACCCAACAATGTAGTTAATCTGGGTCAGAATGTTTTAACCAGAACACCCCAGTTCTTTACACTGACGTGCAGATGCCCATGAGGAGCATGCAGAATAAAAACAAAGACACCCAAGTCTGGAAGGATGGTTCACGTACGCAGTGGACTCTCCATTTCATAATTTGCTTCTGACATTTCATGTTTACAGATCAGCAACCAATGTGCCTGATGGTGCTTGTTGTAGGGCAGCGAGATGCACTCTATTTGTGATTACAACTGTTCACAGTAAGTTTTGACCTTCAAAAATGTAACCTACTTTTGCTACAAATTATGTAAACTGCAACAAATGACGTTTAGGGAACTCGTGTGTCAACATAATCACTTTGTTTTTTCCTCAGCTCCCGTTATATGTTTATTTTCCCTATCAGTAGGTTCCCTCCTGTACCCATGAGTTTCCTCTAGTTACCTCGTCATATTAACTAAGCATTTAAAATCATGACCAGTTAGTTTGAGTTTCTCTCAAAGGCCTTTTTTTAGCCTGTTTTAATTTGAAAAAGAAAGGCGGGGAACTACTTTTGCAGAGAATGGTTGCTAATTAAATAAACAATTTGATCACAAAGGATGGCAGAGTTGTGTTGTGAGGGCTAAAATGTAAGTATTTTGTACAAAACAAAATCCTCTGACGTAAATATATGCCCTTAATAATGTGAACCGAAAATATGTTATGTCAGATGTTTTTCTGGCTATGAAATGCAGGTACCACATCTACAAGGCCATATGCATTCTGTTGACCCTAACCTCTTAAGACTGCATCTTTAACCAATGCTTAGTCAAGAGATTGTACAGATGTGTTTGATTATATCGTTGACTGGTGTTAAAGTAGAAGCTAAGGTACCTGTGTACTGACACTGTTACTACAAATCTATAAGGGCTTCTTTATTTCCAACAACCTTTTACCATTGTTCGAAACCATTTCATTAATAAAATACTTGCCATTGAGTAAATTGTGTGCCTGTGTGGGAGAAGAAGGTATATCTGTGCACGGTGTCCAAAAATATGTAAGGCACCAGCCACTCAAGACTTTATTTGTTATCAGCTTTAAGAAATTGATACTTGTATAGGCCACTACTCACCCGCAAGGGTCTCAAGGCGCTTGTACAAATACCACTGTGGAACCCATCCTGGGTTTCCCTGTGAGGCATCCTTTAGCATTGTGGGGGCCGTTGAGAAGATTAAGCAAGCTATTGCCCAGAGTTGCACACCATGATTGGAATAGGCACCGAGGCAAGAATTATCAGGTCTGTGGAATTTTTGAGCCCAAGACCCGCCAGGGTAGGGAATTGAACCCTGGTCCCGGGCCAGACCTCTGCATCAGGGTCTGCCGCTCTAACCATTGAGCCACACTTCTCCACAGTGTCTGATCCCTCTAGAAGAAGGTAGGGTACCTTCATGTTGTGAGTATGAGAAAGTCTACAGTCTAGGAGTTACAGAGACATCATAAGGTAACTTTAAGTCACTGTTACTTGAAATGTATTGCTGTCTTTTCCAGATGTCCCTGTACCATGTAGTGGAGTCACAATATGTCCTGAACTACTGTAGTCTATATACTTTATTACCATCCAGGCCATGACCTCTCAGTCCCACCCCTGACGTCCTGTGGTCCACTTCCTGCCATAGCTCATGTATGGTGGGTTCTTGCATTAAATTCTTTCCATTTTCACCACTGGACACAAATACATCACTATAGGATTTCTTAAGAAGAGAAGAGTATGTACAAAAGTATGAAAGCTCATTCCAATCCAGTAAAACAAGCATCTACAATAACTACAAACAGCTCCTGCTACACATCCTCAAGACACCACCTGCTTCCAAATCATCTATATTCAATACAATTTCTGTAATCTGAGCACTGATGGTCTAGTATAGCCGTGTGGGTGTTATATCTGACAGCCTTAGGGTGGTGTTCGCTCAAAAATGTTGTCTTACTCCTCCATTTTTGCTGATCTACATTCTTTTTTGCCTTGAGCCTCAGTGAATGTTACTACTGCTGACCAGTGCTAAAGTGTGTGTGCCCACGCCTTTGAACAGAGTGAAATTGCCTTACACCCAATTGACACATTTAATTTACTTCTAAGTCCCTAGTAAAGTGATACGACATGCATCCCAAGCCTGTGAATTGAATGCTACTAGTGGGCCTGCATCACTTGTTGTGCCACCCACTTAAGTAGCCCAAAAAACATGTTTCAGGCATGCAATGCAGTCTTTTGGTGCAGTTTTAAACAGCCATTCCGCCCTGGCAATGTAAACCTTTAGCCAGGCCTAAACCTTCCTTTTTTTATAAATATAAGTCACCCCTAAGTAGGCCCTAAAGAACCGATAGGCCAGGGTGCAGTATATTTAACAAGTTGAACATGTACTTTTAACTTTTACATGTTCTGGTGATAAAAAACTGTTTAATTCATTTTTCACTACTGCAAGGCCTACCTATCCCATAGGATAACCTTCTGTTAATTTACTTATTAATTACATTTAATAAGGGATAACTTTCAATCAGGTAAAGGTAGAACTTTAGAGTTTGGTGTCTAAAGACTTGTAATTTAACACCTCTTTAATGGTAGAGTGGGATTTTAAGTCACAATTCTGAAAATGCCATTTTTCAATAAATGTCCTTTTCTTCCTCCAACCATTGGTGCCTGCAGCCTGTAACTTGGGTCACATGACTAGGTTCTTTTGTGTTGCTCACAGACTGTGAGACAGAGGGGAATGGTAGCTAGCAAGATGGACCAGGGATGCAGGACATCCAAACACCTCTGGGGGTGAAAAACTCCTGAACCTTCTCTTACTTAAAAAAGGGCACCAGGTTTGAATAATTGACTCTCAGACACAACTTTTCAGTACCCCCATTGACCTGTAGGAGACATAGGAGGACTGCTGTGCTGCTTTGCAAGAAGCACTGCTACTCTGTTGCCCTGCTGCCCTGCTGCCCTGCAGCCGTGCAGTCCTGACACCCTGTTGCCTGAGTAAGAAGGACTGGACTGTCACCTCAATCCAAACCCAGGACAACCAGAGTGATTTCAAGGGCTAGTTCGCTGGCCTCCTGATGAGAGCCTCAGGGACAGAAAAGGCTCCAACCATCTTAAACCCTGCACCTGGACCCTACTTGCTGTGAGTCTTACCCCCTAAGTGGCACCACCCCAGTCCTGGATCCTTGAAAGAGGGCCTGAAGCTGCTCTACCAGTACAGATGTGGTACTGTAAGCAGAACCGACGCAGTGCAACACATTGCCTCGCAGACGCATGGGAACCGTCGCAGTGTCACACATCTCCGATACTGGATCTTGGATCGAAGCCTACAGATCTCCTTGGAATTGCTGCTTACCAATGCATCCTCGACGCAGGCTTTCGTATCTCTAGCCCCTCCTCAACAGCATCGTCGATGATGACACAGGACTCACCATCGCAACCCCAATGCTTCTTCAGAACCGCTGGTGCACAACGCATCCTCCACGGGCGACTTTGCATCGCAAGCCCCTCCTTTTGCATCCTTGATGAAGATTGCAAAACTCCACAAAGCAACCTCATAGCTTCCTCTGAACCACTACTGCATCCTCGCCGCGAGATATCACAACGCATTGCAAACCAGGATTTAAAGTACTTTGGGCCACATGTATGTAGCTATTTTGTGTTCGCAAACAGACCGATTCGCAGAATCGGCCAACTTGCAAACAGAAAAAAGTCTTTTCCCATTTATCAAACCCTATGTTGCAATGGGTTTGGGATTCGGTATTTGGAAGGGGCATCTTTAGGGCATCCCTTCCAAATACCGATTCGCAGCGGTATGTATGAATGTTTGTGACCATGAATGCGGTCGTAAAACATTGGCATTTTACCACTAACTCCAGATGGGAAGGGGTCTCACCTTTCCCATTTGGGAATGGTGGCGAAAACATTTTTTAAGAGCGGGCACTTTTCATTTTTTTCTTTTAAACACAACCCATTTTCTTATAAAGAAAAAGAGCTGATTTTCAAAACAAATGATTGCTTTATTGCAAAGCAATCCCGGACATGGTGATCTGCTGACCCTAGCAGGCCACCATCCCTGTGTTTTTAGCGATTCCTATGGTGTCGGTTATTGCGATCTACCTCATTCATATTAATGAGGTAGGTTGATTTGCAACCCCCTAGGAATCGCTAAATGAAACTCTAGGAGTTTCATACATTTGGAATAGAGATTACCTAATTGCGATTCACAGAAAATAGTAATTAGGTAATCACTATTACAAATGTTGATACATGTGGCCCTTATTCAGCAGGCCTAACTTGGTCCCTCAATCCGGCCCGCGCTTTACCACAGTCGGTCTGAAATTTTGCCTTTGTCCTGGTCCGGAGCGACCAATTAACTGCAGTTGGCGCTTTTTGTGCTTTTAGCCACTATTTTCACTTAAATCTTTAAAATTGCATCTTCGGTTCTACTGACTGGATTTCATTCTTTTCTATTTCAAATAATTTATTAAATTTTACTCTATTTTTCTAAATGAGTGTGGGGTTATTATTGTGTTGTGTTTTCACCTTAGTACTGTCTGAAGTGCTGCAAACATATTTGAAAATTGCCTCTAAGTTGAGCCTGGCTGCTCTTGTGACAAGCTGCAATAGGGTTGAGCAGTGGTTAAATTGGGCTTTGCTTGTGACTTCAACCTAACAGAAATTGTGGTTGCTGTTTGAGTAGGGGTTCACCCCCTTAAACCAGTCACCTAATTTCCGACAGCGGGAATGTGAAATTCTCCAATTTATGGAGGAATGTGCAATTTAGAGGAGAATCCACTGAGTTTATCTTCACCAGAGGGATTTTAAGGGCAAGGAAATTCAGACAGTGGATTATTATTTAGATTTAACACTTTCTCCAGAATGTTGTGGATTTTCCATTATCATCTAACTCTGACCCAGGTACTTAACTGACAAGTGTGCTGAGAGAACTTGTGAAACCAGAGCTTGTTTGAGGCAGTTCCTCTACCTGCCAGCTAGTCAGGTGGGTTGAATTACAAATAATAGCAGCTTGTTCTACATTCTCAATTGCACACTCAGCTGTGAGGGAGGAACCAAACTGAAAGAACTAATCTCACAATAAACATCTAATGGCATCAGTGCCTGCAGGATCCTATGGATTGCACCTGAAGTTACCTTGGCGCCTATGTAGGATACGTGTAGTCCCAAGAATGCTTTTAGCCAGTGAGCCACCCACCAAAGTTCTCAGCTCACAAATGTAGGAATTGTTTTCACTTTCGGATAGCACAGCCCTGAATCCCTAGTGAAAGGGCAGTACACCACACATTGTTCCTTTCATTAAAGGGAATTAGCTCAGCAGAACAGGTGTGACAGGTATGGAGGATACAAAGACCATGTTATCCTGTACTCTGAGTTCAAGTTTTATTTTGATCTGCATATAAAGCCAAGATATGATGAATAAGCCACATTGTTCCTCATCATCTCTTAAAAAAAGGCAAAGAAATATCTGGTTTGAAATTTATTTTATACTTCATGATGAGTGTAATGTGCATCTTTTATTTAAAGGCTGATAGTAGTATACATGCTACTCTCAAAGAGCACTTGTGAAAACAAATTGGAATTGTGTTACTTTTTGTAGAACATATTTTATTTACATTGTGAAAGTCTGAATTTTGGATTAGAAAATATTTTTATTTTAATCAACTACGATTTGTACATACTTCAAAAACTACTGTGACACCCTCTTTAGCCTTTCTAAGTGAATGTTGAGGGGAAGGAAGCATTTAAACCAAGTAATCGAAGTAGCCTGCATCACATAACCATGAGCCCAGGAACTACATTTGATAAAAGCATTGATTGCCCTAAGATTATCTTGAGTAACAACACTCAGCAATTCTGCAATACATTAGCTAGTTTTCTCATGGATTAAATAGTACAAATTTACAATATTTTTGAACAGAAGCAGGCGCTGAGGTCTGATGAGTTTATCCCAGAGTTGCCAATTCCAGAAACGACTATCTTTTCCAATGTTTCCCTCTTACCTCACAGACAGTTACCCCATTCATTAAAGCTACTAAGTTGCTCAGGTTCAAAGGTTAGATCCATGTCCTCCTTCCTTTATTCACATGGTCTGTGAAATAGGTGGCAGATTTCCTGACCATCATCTTCAACTCAATGTTGTCTTCTGGAGTCTTTCTTTCAGTCTGGAAAGAGGCTTCTATCTGTACCCTGTTTAAAAAATCCAACCTGAATTCAGGAGATCCTAATAATTACAGACCTATCTCCCATTTACCCTTTTCTGCCAGAATCATTGAAAAATCATTGAACCAGCAACTAACTCAATTTTTATTTGATCATCAGATACCAGACACCACCCATTTCAGTTTTAACAGTGGTCCTGTCACCGAAACAGCCCATATAAAAACTACAGAGGAAATCAGAAACATAGTGGATGGAGAAGGCAGAGCTGCCTTGGTGGTGATTTATCAGCAGCTTTCGATACGATCAACCACAAGATTCTGAACAACCCTCTCCAGGCTATTGTTATCAAGGGTCCGCTCTCAAGATTTTGGGATCTTTTCTTTCTGAAAGGATACAGATGGTGGCCATTGATCTTTTTGTATCTGAATCCATTAGTCTGGCATGTGGGAATCCGCAGGGGTCTTCTTTAAGTCCCACTCTCTACAACGCATATATTAAACCTCTGGCAGCCTTGATCAGATCCTTTAGTCTGAATTTGACTTTAAACGCAGATGACACTCAAATTCTAGTTGCCAAGTCTTCAACCAACAATCATACCAGCCTCAATTTCAATGATTGCATGACAGCAATTGGCCATTGGATGAACCGAAATTAGCTAAACGCCTAATTCAGGGAAAGCTGAAGTCATCTTGTTTGGGAACAACCTGAATCTATGGGCCCCATCTCGGTGGCCTCAAGAGATGGTTCCCTTCCCACTCCAGTAAATAAGCTTAGAAACCTGATTGTGGTTCTGGATACCCAACTGACTGTCTGGCCCCAGGTTAAGGCAGTCACAGCTGCTGCCTTCCTTATTTTGTGGATGGTCAAAAAGATATTTCCTTTTATGCCAGCTGATGCAGAGAGAACAGTTACCTCGGAACTAGCACTTTTCAAAATGGATTACTGCAACACCTTGTATCACAATATACAGGCACAGCACCTCAATAAACTCCAGGTACTACAAAATGCAGCCGCTAGAGCTCTAACTAAGATACCTAAACATAAATCTGCTACCCCGGCTATCAAACAGCTTCACTGGATTCCCATCAGACAAAGGATTAAATGCAAGGCTCTCTGCTTGGCCCACAAAGCCCTCATGGGACTGACCCAGAGTTCTTGAAAAAATCATTCAGGTGGTATTCTCCTGGAAGAAACCTTAGGTCCAGCGGTTTCTGACAATTGGTAATCTAGAGATATAAACTTACCAACTGGTGAGGCAGAAGCTTTGTCAATTCCATAGCCAAGAAATTGAATAACCTTCTACCATATATCAGCTCCATTCACAACTTACTTAATTTCAGGAAAAGTCTAAAAACCCTGGCTTTTTCAAAGTAAGTATCATCTGTGCTCTCGCCTTCTTTTCTCTACCACAGTGTCAGCACCTTGACACCTTCGGATAATTGTTGTGCTTTACAAGTTTAAATACCATAACATAACAGAGACACAGAAGAGTAACAAAACTAAACAACACAAATGATCCGAAGAAAAAGTAAAACCAGAAGATCTTAACAAGATAAACGGGTGAAGAAGCTGTGTAATATTTTTTCCCAGTGAAGTTCGGAGAGGATGTAGCATAACGACCACAGTGGCCGAACTTGAAGCTAGGGAACCAAGTTCGAGTCTTGGATGAGGCTCAAGCATCCTTGAATTCTGGGCAAATCACTTAAACTCTTCGTGCCTAAAAAATGAATGTGCTAGATTGTAATGCGACTGGTGCTCATGTAAAGCTCTCTGATACCTTTGGGTCCAGTTTGCGCTATATAAAATTGCAAAAATAAAATACTAGGAATTTTAGTAAAAAGTTACACTATGTGGTTTACACTTGGATGGGTGCCTGTGCAAAAAGTTGTTAAGATGTACTCACATAACCAAATGTCACATGAGATGCTTGCTGAATATTTTGGGCAATAGAACTATGACCTCAGGCACAAATGTCAGTTAACTTACCTTCCTAATGAATTTTGCAGTAGACTGCATAAAAACTGTACTTGAACTATGCCCTCAGGTTCAAAGGTTAGGCAAGAATGTTTGTTTAACGTGTTCGTAAGGTGTGTGCATTCCTTCTTTTGGCAGCAGGTTGGAGATCCAGGCAATAAACTAGGGTTGATGGCGACAGGGCTACCTTTAGACACTATCTGAAGAGTTTTGTTAACAAGGAGAAGCTGATGAGTTCTTACTAAGCACTGCCATATAGTTAATGGTAGGGGTGAGGGGTAGGACTTCAGTTGCTGTTGAGTAAGACTCTCATCTATCCTTGATTACTGCTTCAGAGAGGATGATAACAACAGGTGTAGTGTCTCACATTTCATTGTGCCCTTGCTCTGGCTGCTCCAGTATGGATGACAGACTCAGTGCTTCCTGCTGTAAGAAGCATTACTCCATACAAAGGCTGTGACTGGCAGCCTGGGGAGGACACTTGAAAAAAAAATCACCCTGTAACAAACTGGTTTTTCGATTGAAAGTGGTGAAGACCCTTCTCAGCCAACAACTACAATCCTTCCCCGGTCAACCTGCTCCATCAGGCGAAGCAAACATCCATTCCCACACCCCTTGCGAGAACCTTCAGCCTCCCCTCTCGAGTCTCCACTCACCCCTCTGCCCCCACGAATCGTGACCTCCAACTCCCGGAGGAACGTCAGACCCTTCCACCCCCCCCAGACTCACCATCTTCAATATCATAACCCTGCCCCGCGGGCACTGTCCACTGACCTCTATTCCACTCCCGCAGAAACCATGAGGAAGAACTCTCGACACGACCCTTTGCACCCCGTACCGAGGGTCGCAAACAGAGGCAGCATGGCCGACACAAATAGCAATAGACTTCAAAACATGGTCTTTCCCTCCAGCCCTCCAGCCCACCAGACTGCCCTAGCCAAGACTTCATTTCCCCAGGCCCGGAAAACATGGTGCACCGTCTGACCCTATTAGAAAGCCAGTTAGAAATAATATTCCTGGGCCTTAATGAATTCCTAACTAACCTTGACAAGGCCCGAAAGCCCCGGCAATCCCGGCCTAGGGCTTCCACACCGACCTACTTCATCCTCCTAAAACACCCTATCGGGTCCTCAACCTCCCACGCGACCAATTTACAGAGACACACTACAATTTACGCAGAGACCCTGTCACAGAGTCACATAAGAACCAAAGCCCCCACGTCCCGGGTACAGAGTCTCCTAAGAAAGGATGCTGAGATCCAGTGACAAAGACCTACAAGAACCAAAGCAGCAATGTCCGCAGAAGATGCAGCAGAGCTAGCCTCCACATACGACTCTCCTCCCACAGCCTCCCCTAAATCCAAAATTCAAGTAATCACGAGCTTCAGAAGAGATTACCCCCACTAAAACCACAAGACCCCGCCCTTCCTCACCACCATACCTAGGACCCCATCTGGAAAGAATCTCAGCAAAAAAGGGCTCTCCACTAACTGCATGCTCATTAACTATAGATCAGCCTCTAAGCATGCAACGGGATTAGCAGAAGCCATCCTCTCTCAGGACATAGACATTGCGTTCATCACGGAGACGTGGCTAAATGAGATATCCCCACCATGCTTGGAAATGCGTGTGCCCCCAGGTTTTACTATCATCAACAAAGATAGAAAAGATCAACGAGGTGGAGGTGCAGCTATTATCCACAAGAACGACATGGACATCATTGAAATGGACACTTGCAAGTATAGCTCCTTTGAAAGTCTTACTGTCAACATCAAGACTAAGGATAATAGTACATTACTCTGTCACCTTCTCTATCACCCACCAGGCAACATCCCCACAGAGCTATCCCTGCCACCCGTACAAGACCCACCCAATGGTCTAGATATCTCACCCAGGTTCCCCTTGGCGTCATGGAAGAAAGACTAAGTTCGCTCCTCTCCAGCGGCACTGACCACCTCTCCACAACCGATCTCACCTCGCTCTATAACTCGAATATGGTGCCCTTGCTTGATCAACTAGCACCCCTGAAATTACAAAAAAGCAGAGCTATTCCGTCCAGATCATGGTTTGACTCAGACATCAACGTTGAAAGGAGACAATTAAGAGCCACTGAAAGATGCTGGAGGAACAATCCTACCACTATCCACCACGATCAACTCAGAACAGTCCGGAAGAAGTACAACAGTCACATCAAGAACAAAAAATCCAAGTATTTCCGCTCTGCACTTGATAGCGCAAAAAAACAGACCGAGGAGCTCTTTAACATGATCAGACAACAAACCTCCAAACCCGCTATGTCCTTAGTGCAGGCATCCAAAGAACTTTGCGACTACTTCGCCAACTTCTTCATTGACAAGATCTCCAAGATCGAGCGCTCTCTGGACATCAATAACGCCCCCCTTTCCAATAGCAGCCCGTCTGGGGCGTTCGGTAGCGCTCCCTTACCCCACACTAAACCCTGGTCACTCTTCCATCTCATTTAGAAGATGAGATAGTCAAACTGATCTTCACCTACAAGCCTTCATCTCACGTCCTAGACCCTATACCCACATGGAACCCCTCACCACCCTACTCAAAAAAGCGAACATTCCCTTCCACCGATATGCTGATGATACTCAGATTTACTTGGAAATCGCCTCTGTTAAAAACATTTAAAGACGCAACGGCATACTGAGGGAAGTGCAACTATGGCTTTCAAGTAACCACTTAAAACTGAATCCTGACGAAACCAATTTCTCCTCATATCGAACAAAGAGGAAGACCCCCAAATGGTCGATTCGTTAAAAGCTATTGATGCACTCAATGGGAACCTCACCCTGGCCGACTCTGTTAAATCACTAGGCATCACGCTAGACCCAAAACTGGACATGACCAAACACATTAGGAACGGGGCTAAGAGTGCCTTCCTCAACCTGAAGCTACTGAACAAAATAAAACCTTTCATCCCGCCCAAAGATCTCAAACAAGCCACCCAATCTTTGGTGCTGTCAAGATTAGACTATGGAAATGCAGTCCTCTCGGGAATAGCTAAATCACATTTTGCTCCTCTGAAAACAACTCTCAACGCAGCTGCCAGAATGGTCACCGGAATCAAGAAATTTGATCACATCTCACCTGCACTCTGAAATGCGGGCGAACTTCAGAACAGCCCACCTCACACACAAAGCCCTACACACCGGCAAACCCGAATATCTGGCTGCTAAATTCAAACAAGCATTTGCAATGCAATAGGTCTCGCATTTATAAGAGTTTGAGCTATTGGCATTGTAAAATTACAATGCCTTTTATTTATGTTTTGGTTTTAAAACAAATAAAAGGCATTGTCATTTACAATGTCAGTAGCATAAACTCGCATTAAAGCAGTGTGTGGAGTGCAGCAGTATGAGGCGTGCAGCAGTGTGCGGCGTGCAGCAGTGTGCCGCGTGCAGCAGTGTGAGGCGTGCAGCAGTGTGCGGCGTGCAGCAGTGTACGGCATGCAGCAGTGTGTGGCGTGCAGCAGTGTGTGGTGTGCAGCAGTGTGCGGCGTGCAGCAGTGTGTGGCGTGCAGCAGTGTTTCGTGTAGCAGTGTGAGGCATGCAGCACTGTGTGGCGTGCAGCAGCGTGCAGCAGTGTGCGGCGTGCAGCAATATGCGGCGTGCAGCAGTGTGCAGCGTGCGGCAGTGTGCGGCGTGCAGCAGTGTGCAGCAGTGTGCGGCGTGCAGCAGTGTGCTGCGTGCAGCAGTGTCATGCAGCATGCAGCAGTGAGTAATGCAGTAGTGTGCAGCAGTGTGCGGCGTGCAGCAGTGTGCGGTGTGCAGCAGTGTGCGGCATGCAGCAGTGTGCGGCGTGCAGCAGTGTGCTGCGTGCAGCAGTGTCGTGCAGCATGCAGCAGTGAGTAATGCAGCAGTGTGCAGCAGTCTGTGGTGTGCAGCAGTGTGCGGCGTGCAGCAGTGTGTGCCGTGCAGCAGTGTGTGGTGTGCAGCAGTGTTTCGTGTAGCATTGTGTGGCGTGCAGCAGTGTGTGGCGTGCCGCAGTGTGTGGCGTGCAGCAGTGTGTGGCACGCAGCAGTATTTTGTGTAGCAGTGTGCGGCGTGCAGCAGTGTGCTGCGTGTAGCAGTGTGCGGCGTGCAGCAGTGTGTGGCGTGCAGCAGTGTGTGGCATGCAGCAGTGTGTGGCGTGCAGCGGCATGCAGCAGTGTGTGGCGTGCAGCAGTGTGTGGCGTGTAGCAGTGTGCGGCGTGCAGCAGTGTGCGGCGTGCAGCAGTGTGAGGCGTGCAGCAGTGTGAGGCGTGCAGCAGTGTGAGGCGTGCAGCAGTGTGAGGCGTGCAGCAGTGTTTCGTGTAGCAGTGTGAGGCGTGCAGCAGTGTGCGGCATGCAGCAGTGTGTAATGCAGCAGTGTGTAATGCAGCAGTGTGTGGCGTGCGGTAGTGTGTAGCGTGCAGCAGTGTGCGACATGCAGCAGTGTGTGGCGTGCAGCAGTGTGTGGCGTGCAGCAGTGTGTGGCGTGGTTTGTAAACAACAAGAAAAGCGGACATCAAAGGAAGGGTGGGAGGGAACGAGCATATGGGGTGTGAGTTATAACAAAAGTTAATTGTTGTAAGAGGGGATGCAGGAAGTGAGGCCAAGCGCGCGCTGGCGAAAGCAGTCTGCTGCTTTCAAGTCCGATGGCAAATGCCAGCTTCGCGCTTGAATGCCTCACATGCACTGGCCATAAACCGTATTCCTAAGGTCTTGTGCCCCTTACTAAATCTCTCTGAATGCGTGAGGCGGCGCACGCGCAGGAAGTAGCTGGTTGCAAATGGAATGCGTGTGGTTGTGCGCGTAACCGCCACCCGATCCGCCTGGGAAGCCTTTGGGAGCATTTTCTGAAGCCCCTACAGAAGTCTCGCTGAGCGATCGCTTACGCGATAGCCAGTCGAGACCTAAAAAGCAGGTCAGACCAGGAAACTCAGAAATTCTAACACCCTACTACTCATCCCGCTGAAATCACGAAAACAAAAAAACGCGGCCAGGTCCTTCCCCGGAAATGCACCCATAATCTGGAACTCCATTCCCCTTCACATCAAAACTATTCCCTCCTTTGCTAAATTCAAAAGTCAGCTCAAAATCATGTTCCTCAATCGATCCCTAGCGAGCCGAAAGGAGTAGTAGGAGTGCTGAAGTAGACACATCGCTCCTCTCCGACGCGGCGTCAGCAATACCCATATCATTGACATTTATTAATATTTTTATTCGGGACTTCCCGCTTTATTGTATTATGTTTTGTTCTGCTCTGTAACCGATGTATAGCGCTCCGATACCCTCCGGTCAGGTCAGCGCTATATAAAACTTCTCAAATAAAAAATAAATCCTTGTTATGATGAACCACAAAAGTCACTAAATTAACCAGTGTTCAACCCTCTTGTAGCTTGGCACAAACGTAGTCAGGCTTAACCAGGGAGCATTGTGTAAAGTATTTATGCAGCAGTCAAACAGCAATAGAGTGAAAATGCTACACAAGAAAAATTCCACACCAATGGAAAAAATAGAGTAAAATTTAACAAATAAACTGACACCAAAACGAATTAAATCCAATCATTAGAACCAGAGTTATACATTTTTAAAGTTTTAAATGTAAAATAGTGCCTAAAAGAGCAAAGCCCCAGCCGCGGGTATCTGGACACGCAAAATCGGAGCAAAGTCTAAAGTTATGGTTGACCGCGATGGAGCATACCTTTGGACTTATAAGAATTTTTTAAGAAAAATTCCTGAGAAGGTACAGTTCGGCAGTGCAGGATAGCCAACAGTGTCCGAGGAGAAGGTGTCGTCATCAGGGAGCCACTGAACGGAGTCGCAGGGAAGACTTTGGGGCAGATTTACATGCCTCTTGCGACACTTTTGCACTGCTGTTGTGTCATTTTCTGTGAGGCAGCAGTAGTGTGAACAATGCACCACGTTGCAGCCAATTCACAACGTAATGCATCTAGGGAGATGCGTCACCTTGTAAAGCTCTGCACCACATTATACCTGCGTCAGGTATAATGTATGCAGGGTGGGCGATCCCACCGAAAAAGCCATGTAGAGCTGACGCAGTGAGATTTTCAACATTTCACTGCGTCACTCTACGCCTTCACTGCGTCAAAATCCCTACGCCTGCTTAGACCAGGCATAAGGAATGAAGCAGGGCTTTTTCAATGGGACTCAGCTATCTGTTGTGGTGCATTGCTGGAGTTGCATCACTTTCATGAGCAACTCCAGCAATGCGTTACTTTTGGGCCAACAGATGCGTCCCTCCCTGTATGGAGGGTTACCCAGACAAAACTAACAGCCTGAACAAAGTCCAGAATAACTTATTTTGCAGGGGGTCTTTCGGTCTTTAAAAATAATCCTGGCAGGAATTGCAAAAGTCTATGATGGCTGTGTAAGGAAAGCAACCACTTTGGTGATTGTGATGGGCTGGTCAGGTTTATTGCCTTGGTGATCATGTCAGACTGGTTGTGCCTGCAAAAGCAGTGATGATTGTGTAAGCCAAGTTGTGGCTGCACCAGCCATTGGGAACACATCAGCTCAGTCACGGTCGCAACGGCCCTGGTGATCATATCAGACCATGCGTACCTGTGCTTGCCTGAGCGTCAGCAACATTTCACTGGACAGAGAGGTTGCAGAGGTTGGGAGCTAGCGCCAACGATCGATGCTGGGCTGAAGATGAGAATGCTGCTGCACATGGCCTCCTCTACAGCTTCCAAGGACTGCCTCCAACTACTGCACGTCTCAGCCTACAGGTGGAGACTGAGCCACCGGCTCCACACTAATTGGTTGAAAAAGACTAAACTACTACCCAACAGAGCACCAGTGTACTGATTTAACATATGACTTAAGAAGCACCAGAATTAGCACCTGAGAGTGATTCATGCTTCTTTTATTATTTCTGGGATGACAGCCTTATAAAGGGTCTCCTTTGTGGGTGATGGCTTGAGTCCAGACTCGCTACCTTGTACATTGGATTAAATTGTGTAGTATTTATCACTGCTGTGAGATTAAAAAGTACTTTTTTTAAAACAAACACTAGGCTGGACATTAAAGTTATTTGGTCTCTTGGTTGAAGGTTGAGTTCTCAACTCTTGCCCCTCACACTACCTATTCAAGAAGCCTGTGACGGTTCTCTCTAACTTGAGAGTAAAATATGGAAAGTGTGGGAGGTGTCATCCTTGGTCCAGTTGGCAGAGCCCTAGTAGGCTGTAACCCAGGACACCCGCAGCAGGTGAACTCTATCCACTACAGTCTGGTCTGTGGCGTCCCAAATGGGATCTGACACATAATGGTATAGAAATTGTGGCACATTTACGTTTGTACTCACTAAGTGCACTCTACTTGTTTGAAAACTTTACATAAAAGAAAGAGTGCAGAAACCTGATCAGTGCACATAATAACTGGAAAGGGGGACACGTGCTATTTCTGAAATCCATGTACATTTGCCTTGAACAAACTAAAAATTAGCATAGGTCAAACAGAAATATACAGTGATTGGCCCAAATATTCTTAATATATTAGTTCTGGAAAGACCATCAACAATCATGTAAAACAGCCAAATCAACGTACCTCAAAAGCTCCTGTTCTCATCAAGGTGTCTCCTTGTTTAGAAGAATAGGTTAAAGGGCATGTAGAGCGCATAGAAGCATTTTTACAAGAAGGGACCATCTTCTTTTTTTGATAGACAAATTCTTATTGATTTGACAAAAAAGCACCAACCTTACATCAAGACACTATAAAAGCACAGGAATATATGCAACATTCTCGTTAACCGATATTATAGGGAAGGAGGAACATACAGCGATATACGATCAAATATTCCAGGTGAGACTAAACCAATCCCCCCAACCACTTCCCCCAGACCCTTCTGTATTTCTTGGGACACCCACATGCTTCGTATATGTTTTTTTCCTGTGTGGCGCACAAGTCAACCCCGGCTCGCCATTTCCCAACACTTGGGGGATCGGGGCACTTCCAGGAGGCCACCATTAACGTAGTAAAAAACAGCTTCTAAGTTCTAGACCCATCCAGCCCGTCCGTGATGCCCAGAATCGTGTGTTTTGGGTCATTTGGGATCTCCCACCCTAGTATCTCGGTAAGTTCCTCTTCAATGTCCCCCCAGAACCGCGTCAAGCGTGGGCTGACCCAAACCATGTGAAAGAAGTCGGCAGGCTCATGGCCACATCGAGCGCATGCAGGTGTCGGGCAAAGTCCTACTCGATGTAGGCGCACAGAGGTCAGGTAGGCTGCATGTAGGTAGTAGAGCTGCACCATGCGCAATTTGGCAGAGGCGGTGACTGTCCTGGGGGCCATTAGGGCTTCATGTCAATCCTCCTCCTCCATAGTGCCCACCCAGTCCTCACAGTGGGCACGTAACTGATCTAGAGATGTTGGGGTGTTATTGATTAATGATCGAGAAATGCCCCCCCTCCCCAGGTCCCCAAACATAATCTGTGCCTCAGGTAGGCTGTAGTCAGGAAGCTGTGTACCCATCGTGAGGTGTACTTTAAGAGCATGGCGCAGCTGCAGGTACCTGTAAAACAGCGACTGGTGCAGGGAGTGCCTGGTTTGAAGGTCCTTGAAGGAACGCATGTGGTTGCTTACCCATACGTCACCCAATTGTGAAATTCCTATAAGATCCCAGGCTCTGAAACCCCGCAGCCCGTTGACCTGCCTGAGCCAGGTACCCTGCCACAGGGGCGTGCATTGAGTCAGTGTATGCGTCCACTTAGTGTGTCACAGCGTGGCTCGCCAGGCCAGCAGTGTGGAGTGCGTCACCTCCGGCAATTGGGACGGAATAGGTTCGCCGTATAGCATTGACTGAACTCTGGGCAAACCCAAATCACTCAATTCCACCTGTATGCCGGGTCAGACCAGCCCCCATTGAACCAGTCGTGGATAGATAGTAGATGTGTGGCTAAGTAATATAGATATAGGTGGGTCATCCCCAGGCCCCCGTCAAAGGTGGGGATCCTACAGACACTCAGAGCTAGGTGGGCCATCCCTTTCCCCCTAAAGAACTTAGAAGCCATGCTATCTAGGTCGCGAAACCAGGCCCTCGGGAAGCTGAGGGGGGTGTTCTGAAGAACGTAAAGGAACCTAGGAAGGATCATCATTTTGAATAGAGCGACTCTCCCCATGAGGTTTAGGGGCAGCGCTTGCCACTTCTGGAGGTCTGCCTTGGCCTTCTTCACCAGGGGAGTAACATTGAGGGCCCAGCTAAGTTCGGGGAGTAGAGTAACCCATATACCCAGGTATTTGAACGATTGGCAGCGGAGCGGTATGCTTGACTGCCAATAAAAACACTCCCGAGACATGTGGAGAGAGACCAGGACCGGCTTGTTAGGGTTCAGCCGGAGACCAGACGTCTGCTCAAAGGAGTGCAGGATGCGGAGGCAATAAGGGCCTGACTGCGCGGGGGCCGCTAAGTAAATGAGGACATCGTCTAGTCTTAGGCCATTCCCATCCCAGCACATGTCCACTCGAGCGTATCAGGGCCACCAGGGGCTCCATCACCAGAGCAAAGAGCAGGGGGGAAAGGGGACATCCCTGCCTCGTTCCCCAACAGATCTAGAAGGGCTCTGATAGGGCCCCATTCACCAGAACCCCTGCCCTCGGGCAAGCATATTAAACGCGGACTAGACCCCTAAAGTGGGGTCCAAAGCCCATCACGGTCAGGATATCGTCCAGAAACCTCCAGTCCACTGAGTCAAAGGCTTTCTCGAAGTCGACAAGGAGGATCGCTAAGTAGGGGGTAATCAAATGACGATGGGCCAGGGCTAAATGCAGCCTCCGGAGACAGTGCCGGGTACCACGCGAGGCCATAAACCCACATTGGTTGGGGAGCGAACCAATGTGGATAAGTGGGGTTTGAGCCGTTGTGCAAGGACCGTGCCATAAAGCTCCATTTCCGTATTGATAAGGGAGATGGGGCGGTAGTCCGTACATTGAGACGAGGCTGGCTGGGATTTGGGAAGGACCACAATGGTGGCCATATCCATCTCAGGAGGAAAGGAACCCTTCTCCATCACCTCCCGGAACAGGCTTACAAGGTGGGGAACGAGGGTAGCCCGAAACAGCGCATAGTATTCCTGGGGGAGGCCGTCTTGGCCTGGTGTCTTGCCGGAGGAGGTGAGGGTGATTGCCTCTCCAATTTCATCTTGGTAATGGGACGTTCCAGGTCCCTCCGAAACGTGGAGTCCAGGCAAGGTAGGCAGTCGTTCCAATCTCCAACAAGACCGAGAGAGAGAGGGAGGGAGCTTTGGCAGTATACAGTTGGTAATAATAGAGTGCAAAGGCACGAGCCATCGCCGCTGGGGAGTGGCACACCGAGCCCTCTGGAGTTAAGATTTCTGGGATTATGTGGTTTGCCCTGGGGTAGGTGGCCAGACTGTGGAGAAGTAAGCCGTTTTTATCACCCCAACGATACACCCTAGCAACGGATGAACGCCAGAGGAGCTTGGCCGCGTCCAGTGAGAGCTGCCTAAACTCTGTATGAATATGAGTAAGGAGTCTTATTTCGGGGGCGTCTGGGTTCTGAGTGGAGGATTGTTCAAGGCGTAGAGCCTGCGCCTCTCGCGAGGTAATTTGCTTCAGTTGCGCTTGCCGCTGGAGTTTGAGCTGGCCCTTGGCGACTCCCCTAATTATGGCCTTGCTAGCCTCCCACAGGGTGCCCGGTGAGGATACAGACCCCTCATTAGTCTGAAAATAATATTGAGTTCCTGCCCCACCACCCTCCGGAACTCCCTGTCCTGAAGGAACCAAGCATTTAACCTCCATGTCTGACGCATTAAGGCGGGAGGAGGGCCGGTAGTAAGTAACACCGGGGAGTGATCAGATATCCCTCGAGGGAGGATAGCCACATCTTTGATCATGAGACAGTCGGTCAAGGGAACAAAAATCGTGTCGATACGAGCCTGCGTGTGCTGAGCTGCTGAAGTATGTGTAAATTGCTTGGAATGTGGATGCCAGGTGAGCCACGCGTGGCATAGACCCAGTGATTCAGACCAAGTCGTCAACTGTCTCGCCTGCGCAAGCCTAGTGTGGGAAGGGGGACCTGTCATGTCTAAGTCAGGGGAGGAGACGGCATAGAAGTTGCCCACAAGAAAAGTAGATCCCAGTTGCAGAGAGGCCAGGAGGGCCGCAGAGTTAGTTAGGGTCGCTGTCAGCATCGATGGGGGGGAGTAGAGGGACACCAAATTGAGGGGATCACCAATCAAGGAGCCGGACAGGGCCACAAAGGAGCCATGGACGTCGTGGACGTCGCGTCGTCACGAAAGGAAGGGAGCCTTTCATTAAGATCGCCACCCCACAAGAACCCCGGGTGAAACCTGAGTGCCAAACCCAGTCGTACTCATAGCGCACTAAAAAGGGCCAATGATATTGATTACCCATCAAATGTGTTTCCTGTAACAGTAGGACCTCCACCACAAAGCGTTGCGCGTATCGCAGTACAGCCATGCGCTTGAAGTGGTCCAAGTGGCCATTAACTTTCCATGACATGACGCGCAGGGAAGCGTGTATGAGCCGTGTGTCAGTCATAGTGGCAATCGGTCTTGATAGCGGGATAAAGTCCCACAGGGAAGCTCAGCCAGAGGCTGGGTCTCCTGGAGGCAAGACAGGCTGTCCAGAGAAGAATCATTGTGTCATCACGAGAATAGAGCAGGGGGTCATGTGAGTGCTGGTGCATCAAAACACAAAAACAAAAACAAATAACAAAAAAGGGAACTTGGAACAATATTCCCCCCATCCTAACCCCCCCTCTTCCCCCACCCTATACTTCAGGAACAGAAGCATCTGTTGCCCTAACAGGAAAGAGTTAACAAAAGACCATACTAAAATGCTTGGAAATGGGGAAGTGTGGAGGACCCCTCCTCATTGCCGGATGTACTTGATCGAGTCCGTTGGGAGTGAGAACAATGGTGAACCAGTACGCCGCCTTTGGCAGGAGAGCTAAGCCCGGCAGGCAGAGATGACCTCAAGCTGGGTCCCCAAGAAGCGCCAGGCTGCGTGAAAGGTCTGTGTCCGGGAGATCCAGCAATGAGGGGCCAGGCGAAGCATCCCCAGAGTTCAGATGGCCGGAGAAGCCAGAGCGGCTCGCAGGCAGAGGGTTTCCAGGGGGCCGCGTAGCCTGCCGCGAGGAGTCCCGAGGGGAGTCGGAGCGGGCTCGTCTCTGGCCATGGCACCTACAAGAGCGGTTGCGCTGGGACCGGGGTGCAGGATTCTCTGGGCGGGCGGGACCACCATCCGCGCCACCCGGTGGTGGATTCCGGCCATTGGCCCAGAAGGGGGCGCTGCTCCGTAGCCCAAGTCCAAGCCTCCTCAAGAGAGTCAAAAACATAGAGTCTTGTTGGAGAACACCACTCGCAAGGCGTGCCGGAAAGAGGAGCCTATATTGTATGTTCAGGGCACGCAGCTCTTACTTGACTTCGCCAAACGAGCAGCGCTGACCCTGGACATCACAAGTGTATTCTGGAAAAATCATAATTGTGTGATTGTCATATCTGAGACTCTGCCGTTTGCGGACTTCAGCCAGGATAGAATCTCGGTCTTTGAAGTTGAGAACCCGCATGATGACCGGTCTGGGTGCTGCCCCCATTGGTGGATTTGGCACCAGGGAGCAGTCGGCTTGTTCGATCGTGAACCACGGAGAGAGGGAGCCGTCAGGGATCCAGGATCGAACAATTTCTCCACAGAGTCCACAGTGCGGCCCTGCTCCTCCCCCTTTGGAAAGCCCACCAAGAGAAGGTTGTTGCGACGGGATCTGTTTTCTGCGTCTTCAGCCCGCCGGTGCAGTTCCTGGGTGTGCGACTGGAGACGCATGACTAGGCCTTTAAGTTGCTGGACATTATCCTCCATGGTGGAAATACGGGATTCAGTCTCTTTGATTTGGGCCGTGGCGTTTCAAAGGTCCTGCCTGATGAGGGTCATGTCCACCCGAACCTCTGAGATCTTGCCCTCCACAGAAGCCTGCGAGGGGTGGATGGCCTGAAGGACGGTGGACAGATCCGCCACCAGCGGGGCATCCCTGTCCGTGGATCCCGCGGTCGCCCCAGCCTCAGCAGTGGTGAAACGGTTCATTTTGGTCTGGGTGGCTGGGTTCCTGGCTGGGTTGGCCGGTTTGGCTGGTTTGTGTGGTTTGTCTGGTTTGTTCGGTTTGTCCAGTTTGTTTCGGCCCATGGTGTTCTCCAGCTGTGGTGGGGGCCTCGAGAGGTGTCGTGCTGGGTGACGGAGCCAGGGGGTCCAAGGGATTATCCCAGAAAGCACAAGAACGGAACGGCCACTGGGGATTGAGGAAGAGGCCTCTCCGAGACCCTCCGCCGCTTGATGTGCGCGGGCAGTTCTACCCACCGGGCGAGACTGCACCCCGATGGGGATAGCACGATGCTCTGTTCCCAAGGAGGTAGCGGGACCTCTGCGGTCGGGCCCTAGGCCCACACCAGGTGGCGCGCGGGGGCGGTGAAGGAGGCGTTTCTCTAGGCCACCTGCCGCTCGATGTCAGCGGCCGGTTCCACCTCCCTGGGGCCCACTCCCCAACCAGGGGCAGCGTGGTAGGGGGCTGGTCCCTGGTAGGCATCTCAAATACAGGCCAGCAGGGGCAGTGAGGGGGGGACCATCACTCAGCTCTACTCACCGGCAAACACCGGGATCTCTCCAAGCAAGGCAGAGGTGGGCTGGGGAACTGGGGGCGGCGGAAGGTCTCCACGAGGGTCCCCTCACTGCATTGAGTATGCCGCCGACACCACCCCTCCAGGCCACCCGACCCAGAGTCCAGAAGCCACCCCAGCACAGCAGCAGTCTGCCCAGCCTTGGCTCAGGGGGCCGGAGTGAGAGTCACAAGGCACAGAGGATGAGGGTGCAGTGTGCAGATAACGAGCAGCAGCAGCCGGGGCCCGGCTCCACACTACGGTGAGCCGCCTGTGCGCATGGAGGGCCCCCCCAGCTTACCCAGGACACCCACCGCCGCCGGGACTCACCAGACGCTGGAGCCGTTAGTCTCCGAGGCCTCAGACAGACAGGCCACTCCACGGTGATCGGGAGCGGCTGCCATTAGTCCCCAGCCTCCGCCGCTTGAGCTGGCAGCTGATATCACGGGAAACGGTGCCGGATGTTTCTGGGGAGTGCAGGCAGAAAGGCAGCTCCGCGCCAGGTGCATCTTCCCCAGCACCGACAGACAGGATATTGCCGTGCCGGAGCATAGCCGGCGATGTGGGGAGAAGGACACGGGAGGTGCCTCAAGCCCGGCAGCACAGCTCCAGACGATCGGACCCCTTGGGGGCCCTTCCGCTCCTTCAAGCACCCGGCCAGGAGACCAGGCGGCAAAGTCCGGAGGCCGCAGGCGAGGCAGCTCAGGGCAGGGAGGCTGCCATTTTGGGTGAGAGCTCCGGCCGGCCAGACGCGGCGTGGCGGTGGCCCACGGGGATTTTAGAACAACCAGGGACTCAGCTGGCAATGCAGCACTGGAACAGCGACGGGTATCAGGGCCGGATGGCCAACTAGATGGGCGGATTGCGACGGATGGCGGAGGGGTCAGGAAGAACTCTCAGGCTGCGTCCACCATCTTAGCTCACCAAGCCACGCCCCCAAGGGACCATCTTCTAAATACATTTTCCTGCCCCTCGTCAATGGTAGAGCAGGTATATTATTTTGCATTCATTTCAAGAGCTCTCTCTGGCCCTTTAATGCACAAAGATGTAACCTGTCCGATCCTATTGCTGCTTC
This sequence comes from Triturus cristatus, assembly GCF_964204655.1. Lineage (NCBI taxonomy): Eukaryota > Metazoa > Chordata > Amphibia > Caudata > Salamandridae > Triturus > Triturus cristatus. The sequence goes on along the minus strand of NC_140583.1, from coordinate 109,524,852 downwards.
TATCGCAAGCTTTGCAAGATCTATTATTAGTATGAAGTGAGCTGGCATCCACCTCCTTGCCACCTCCTACATTGCAGTACCGCTGTCACTACCACCTACATTGCAATGCCTCTATCACCACCTCCTCCATTGCAGTGCCTCTCTCACCACCTTCTCCATTGCAGTGCCTCTCTCACCACCTCCTATATTGGTGTGCCTCTCGGGTTCCTCAACTTTACTTTGGGGTTTTAATAGTTAGCATAAATATTTGGTCAACATTATTTCTTTTCAGGCTGTCTTGCATTTTCTCTTTCTGTTGTTGGTCTCACAATCCTACTCCTGTGTTTCCTTAATTTACAAAAAAAACGAAACTGTTCTTCTTTCTCTGTAGATTAGCAATTTTCAATCAGTGCATTTTCTCCCAACTGCCTTCCATGCTTCTGCCTGGAGTCGGACTTTTTCTTTTTTTTTTTTATCTGGACTGAGTACTACGGCAGCTGCTTTAAAATGAATGTGGATAAATCCTGCAAAGATCTATGGTGCAGACTGAAATTCTGCTCTTTAGAGGAAGAATTTATATTTTTCCTTTCATGTGCATCTAACTTAATTAGCTTCAAGTGGCTGAGCTCAAGTTACTGGAAAAGGAAATTGTGACATGAACACACAAAAAGTTGTCTTTCAGTGCTGCAGACTGTATGTGATAAAACATTCTGGACAGTGGACACGTGCTGCAATTTTTAGGTCTCAGCTGTAGACAGCGCGCATCCGCTGTCTTAAACCAAGACTTAATATATCTACTTCATGGGCTTGCAGCCCGCCCACAGGCTTCTTATTTTCTGGCACCATCGTTACTCCATTTTGCGTTCTCCCCATTTGTCAAGGGCATGCACTGGTCATGCCACTTCCGGTATTTAGCCCTCCCCAAGCACCCCACCAACTACTGTTAAACATGCGCAGCGGACATTGTAGGGCATTCTACTGATAAAGCCGGATTCCTATCTACCTTACCATCACCAAGAATCCTCTCTGGTCGCCAGGATCTTTTTCTCTGCTTAATAGTGTAGAGGGGAGGAAATCCAATGTTAACACATAATCAGAGAAAATAGAATTTAAACTCCAAAGGACCACTTACTCCGAATCTCAAATTTTAGGGATTTACTACAAAGCCAAAAATAACTGCACATACAAGCACCTCAACACGAGGATAAGAAAATAAATTGGCACTAATACAAAAAATATCCTACGCAGGAGTCTCATCCGACTCAGAATAAGAGGAATAGTCAGCTCTAGTAACATCAGGCGAGCAATAATCACTACAATCTCTACATTAGAAGATATTAACCTAAAAAGAAAATCATTTAGTTTATCTCTACTCTATATCTAAGGTGACATCCCTACTTAGCATTTTCCCAAGCTGGAGGATAAAAAGTGTCAGAAGTGAAGACTTCCTTAGAAGTACACTAACTTAGTCAGAGCTTGTTCTAAGATGCTCCTTCTAGCTCCCCATCTAAACCTCCACTGCCCAACCCACGGGGCACTGTCCCTAATACAAAATCCCAAAAACGTAGAACAATCCCTCCGGCACACCTCTTCAGCCAGGTATTCTCCCAGTGATTTTCCAGTGAAACTTTTCTCCCTTCCAACGACAGTTTACTCGTCCTTGGGTCCCAGGCACCTTCTCTGCCGAAAGTATTTATTTATTTATTTTATTTATTTATAAAGTTTTATATAGCGCGAACAAGATCCCAAAGGATATCAGAGCGCTTTACATTCGAACTGGAACTATAAGGACAATAATGTAAAAACAACAAGTAGGGATAAAAACACGAATGATCATAAGTTACATGAAAATTCCAAATGTAAGTTATGTTAAACAATTGTACAGGGTAGCGAAAGAGGGACACAGTATGTCATAAAAAGTGTAGTAGTAAATGTTGGACCCATGGAAGTAGGAACAATTACAACGGGCCAGAGAGCCTAGCCCAATTACTGTAGGAATTTATTCATCAGGAATCTTTTGACTTCCAGTTTGAACACCGTTGTTACGGAGATTCTGCGTACTTCTGGTGGAAGAGAGTTCCATATCTTTGGAGCAGCGCCAGAGAAGGCTCTTGACAAGTTCTCTTTTTGTTAAGGATAAGTGGTTTCAGGAGGAAAGTAGTGGCGCTTCTAGAGGCTTTTACACTGCAGAATAGTTTAAGTTTTGTGCCAGGTACCTGGGAGTATTGAAGTGGATGGCTTTGTGCGTCATAACGGAAATTTTTAACTGGATTCGTGCTTCGTAGGGGAGTCAATTTCGAGATTTTAGGACTGGCGATATGTGCTCATTGCATTTGGTGCCTGTAACCAGTCTAGCAGCAGCATTCGGTGATGCCCTTAGCGGAGCCAGGGTGTATTTGGGAAGGCCACAGAGGGTAGCACTACCGTAATCTAGCCTCGGTAGGACAAGCGCTTGGACCACCTGCTTGAAATCCTTAAGTGGAAGGAAAGGTTTGATATTTCTGAGTGTCCTCATCAAGTGGTTTGCTCCTTTACATGTATTGCTGATATGATTTTTCATATTCAGGTTCTTGTCCATGGTGACTCCTAGAGATTTGGCTGAGTCTACGATGAGAGGAGTGCAGTTGAAAACAGTGAGGTGGCTCAGCCAGAGGTCAAGATTGGGGATGTGATTCTGAGGGGAGATGAGCAGGAATTCTGTTTTTGAGGTGTTGAGCAGAAGATGGTTCTCAGTTAAGCAGTTTTGAGTATACGTTAGGGTGGTGTTGAGTGAGATGATGTTTTCCGGGGATGAGATTTTCAAATAGAGTTGCGTGTCGTCGGCATACATGTGGAAACGAATGTCCATGGAGTTAAGTGAGTTAGCTAATGGTTCCAAGAAAAGGTTGAAGAGGATAGGAGATAAGGCAGATCCTTGGGGGACCCCCATGAGAACTGGAGAGAGCTGGGAGAGAGAGTGATTTGCCTTGACTCTTTGCGATCTGTGGTGGAGGAAGGACGAGAATCACTGTAGCACCTGATCACCAAAACCCATCCTGTTTTGCAGAATGGATAAGAGGTTGTCATGATTAACCGTGTCAAAAGCGGAGGAAAGGTCAAGGAGGATCGGGAGGCAGGATTCGTTTTGATCGAGTATCTTTAAAATGTCATCCATAACATGAATGAGGGCCGATTCGGTGCTGTGCCCCATCCGAAAGCCAGATTGATGCCGGTCTAAGAGTTGGTAATTCTCAATGTGAGCACAGAGTAGGGATTGAACGCATTTTTCAAGGAGTTTCGCTAGGGTGGGGATGTTGGAGATAGGTCGGAAATTATTGAGATCGGTCCTATCAGCGTTAGGTTTTTTTTAGAATAGGGGATACTTGAGCTGCTTTTAGGCAATCAGGGATTGTGCCTTGTGATAGAGACGCATTTACAATCCTTGTCCAGGTGGGGATGAGTGCATTCTTGATTTCCTTGAAAATGGACGGGGGTAACGGGTCACTGAAGTGGTTAGAAGGATTGATGTTCAGGAGAATCTTTTTGATGTCTTGTTCACTAAATGGGGTAAAGCTGTCCCACGACTCCCACGACGCATTGTTCTTAGCGTTCAGAGGGGTAGAGTTGAGCTTTTCAAAGCGGTCAGGTGGTGATGCTACCCTGGAGGAGAGAAGTACAGCCTTCTTAGCAGCGAGGTCAGAGGATATGAGTTTTGATTTCTCAATGAAGAAAGCAGCAAGTTCGTCACAAGAGGTTGGACTGCCTCCAGGTTCAGAGACGTTTGGACCTACAATTGATTGCTGTTTGACCAATTCGAAAAGGTTCTTGGGACGGTTTGCCGCTTGATCCAATTGGTGTCTGAAATAGTTAGACTTGGCGTTCCTGATTTGTTTGTAGTAGAGGCTCCTAGCGTCTCTTAGGAGTTTAAGTTGGTCCGAGGAGGGATTTGATCTCCAGGAGCATTCAACTGCCCTAAGGTTGCGACGTTCCGTGTTTAAGTTATCATTATACCAAGGTTTGGATATTTTTGTTGAAGCATTTTTATGTTGTATTGGAGCAATGTCATTCATGATGTTGGAGATGGTCCAATTGTAGGAGTCAGTGAGTAATTGCACCTCAGTCAAGTCCGCTTGTGAGGAGAGGGCAGATGTACAATGGGCGGCTAACTCAACAGAGTTGATTAGTCTGAGGTCCCTTTTCCATATCTTTGATTTCAATTGTTGAGCCTTCCTCAACTGTACCTCCTTGATGATATAAAAAAGGATGCAGTAGTGGTCTGACCAGTCACATGGGGTAATAGAATCCAAGGTGACGGTCTGCCCTTTCGAAATATTGAGGTCTAGAATTTTTCCTTTATTATGAGTTGGCTGGTCACAGTGCTGGGTCAGATCATGATCATTTAAAAAGGCTTTAAGGCTTGAAACTGCAGGGTCTTTGGGGTTAGCCCAGTGAAGATTAAAGTCACCAAGGAAGATTTGGGACACAGCTGAGTCAACATTGCTAGAAATGATTTCAAATAATTGCTCAATGAAGGGGAGATTTTCTCCCGGGGGGTGGTAGAAGGAGTGAAGTTTGCAGACCGGCAGGTTCTAACTTGAGATGCTGAGACAGAAATATTCACAAGAGGAGGGCGCAGAGGACTCAACAAGAGAAATCGAAAGTGTGTTTCTATGAATACAGGCTAAGCCCCCACCCAGTTTCCGAGCTCTGTCTAACCTAATTATATCATGAGTGGGAGGTACTAGGATGTCTAAAATAGGAGTGGAAGCGGGATTTAACCAAGTTTCAGAGAGGATGATAATGTCTAAGTCCATGTGTTGGATGAGGTTGAAGATATCAGTGGCGTGTTTACTGGCTGATCTGGAATTTAGAAGTACACATTTAATTCGTAGTGTATTTGTGGTGGGAGGAATCTGGGTGATATTCACATGAGTGAGGTTGATCTTATTGCTGCCTCTGGGATTGCTAGGCAGTCCTCTATTTGGGTTAGAAAGGATGGATTGTATTTGTCTCTGCGGGCTCATGTTGAGGTTGGACCAATTAGGGTAAGTTTGCAGAGATGAGGAAAGATCTGAGCATGGAGAAAAGGTCATTTGAGAAGGCTTTCAAGCCATGTAGCTCGGACGTTAGAAGGTGCAACTGAAGAGAAATCTCATCTAGGCGCGCAGTCAAGTCTGGGTGTTGAGCTAGAGGAGGAGGGTGTGAAAGGGAATCGATCAGTGGGGGGAGGTCTCGGTGTCTACCTACGGGGTCCGAGGTGGTGAGGGGGAGATCCTGTGGAGGAAGATGGTCATTTGAGGCTAGCTGAGATCCAAGTGCTTTTAATAGTGAGGTAGGTGCCTTAGTAAGGGGGGAGTGATCGTTAGGCTGAGGGTTAGGTCCAGGACTCGCCAGATTGATTGACGTTGTCCGATCATGATCAGTGGTGGGCATTTGCTTGGACTCCAGCCTCATATGAGACAAAGAGAGAGGGCTGGAGGAAGATGACTAAATCATTGGAGGCAATCCAAGTTGGACAGCATGGGTTCTCTCTAGTCGGGGAACAGATAGGCTCAGACTGGCTAGATGTGCATCGGGTGTGACCGAGAAGTCTCTCACTATCAGATTCAGGGGACTAGATATTTGGGGCGCAGCAACATGGGATGGCACCCCTCTGTGGTGATCAGGTGGTGAGGAGTGATTTAGAAGGAGATGGGGAAATGGCCTTCCTAGCGTAGCGGGGAGTGGACTCGACGGGTCCTGAGAGATGGGAGGGTGAGTCTGGGTGACATTAGGTTTTGAGGAAGCCGCGTTTTTGAGTAACGGGAAGATGTTGGTTATCTTAAATAGATTGACATTGGACGCTTGGATTAGGATGATACCATTGTTATAGATGGTGATGATGGTATTGGCGTTGCGTGTGGACGAAGGAGCTGTTGTGAGCTTGATACCGTGCGGTGTTTTCCTAGAACTTGTTATTCGGAGCACAGAGTAGAAGACTTTTTGCCAGCATGCTCTTTTCCTGGTGTAGAAAATAAGGTCAAATACTAGAGCTGGGGTTTTAGGTTTAGGTAACGGCGCCACAGGGAAATTAAGCATAAAATATCTATTTGTCTGAAGTATTTTGACGGTGCTAGAAGGTGGGAAGTACCGCCCAACTCCCCAGAAAAAAGAGCCCAGGCTCTACAGAATATAGCATTCAGTCCTTAGCACACATCCTTTTTTGTATCACAAACAAATTGTTAGGTGTTTTCACAATAACAGTACAGAACTTTTGTTGAACAGAATGAATTGGTCTTCTTTTGTAAGTAGTTCTTTATTCATTGGGTGTCTTCCGTGCGATACACAACATCCAGCCGACACGTGTTTCGTCGCTACATGGGAAAGTAAATCCCGCGACTTTTTCAAGGCTATTTTTCGTTCGTTTTGGTATTTTTATTAAGTGGTGATAATTCCAAACCACCTATGGTTTCAGTAGTGGTAACGTCAGTATTCCTCTGAGGTTGTAACCTTTTCAGGTACTATTAAGATCTATTTCCAGTGCGTATTCGTCTGAAAATCGGGCCGGAAAACTGCCTGTATCTGGTTTCCCTTTTTTGGAAGTGTTTCCTAACACTTTTCGAAACACTTCCAAAAAAGGGAAACCAGATACAGGCAGTTTTCCGGCCCGATTTTCAGACGAATACGCACTGGAAATAGATCTTAATAGTACCTGAAAAGGTTACAACCTCAGAGGAATACTGACGTTACCACTACTGAAACCATAGGTGGTTTGGAATTATCACCACTTAATAAAAATACCAAAACGAACGAAAAATAGCCTTGAAAAAGTCGCGGGATTTACTTTCCCATGTAGCGACGAAACACGTGTCGGCTGGATGTTGTGTATCGCACGGAAGACACCCAATGAATAAAGAACTACTTACAAAAGAAGACCAATTCATTCTGTTCAACAAAAGTTCTGTACTGTTATTGTGAAAACACCTAACAATTTGTTTGTGATACAAAAAAGGATGTGTGCTAAGGACTGAATGCTATAGAAAATAAGGTCCTTTACTCTGGTACCGTTGATAGTGGAAAAGTAGACATCAGAGATTAAGGTTTCGGGCCAGGCCCTGAGAAAGTGATGCTTGTATTTCTTGGCCGCATTTTTCGATAGGTTGGGTGGGTAGTTGATGATAGAAGCGTTGGATCCTGAGGGATCAGGACTCAGAACCATTGTGAGAAGTGTGACTATTGACCCATGGAAATGAATCGTCGGTGGGAGGAGGATGGTGTTAAAGTGAAGAATGCTGGAACCATAAAGTGGGAAGACACCAACTAAAAAACAATGAGTGTGGGAAAAAGACAGTCGGACCACTCCAGGAAGCAATCCAACAGCAGGGGATGTCGAAAGAATTTTTCTCTGGTTATGCACTGCCAAGATGTATGGCTATTAATTCACCTGCCCATTCCAAGATGGCCACCAAACTAAGAAGGTGAAGGTTGAGCCCGCTCCTTTCTATTTCCATGCTCAGCTGAACATAGGGACCGGGGAGGAGGGGCATCCAGCTTCCAGCCCAGAAACAAGATGGTAGCCAAGAACGGGAGCACTCAAACCAAAATGACAACAAATGCAGCAGCAAGTCGTGGGGGCACACAAAAACTATTGCTCCAGTGCAGTTTTCACACAATGCCTACGTGACAACAATGAATTAATCCAATTAACAAGGTAGAAAATAACCCTGAACCATCTCTCTGAAAATATGGCAAGGCTGCTCCACCTCCAATCCTGCACAAAGTTCCAAGAGAGACCTGGCCTCAGAAACAGACAGCGCCCAGCTAGCAGCACGCAGACACTCCAGGTTGCCCCACGGACGTGTGGAGCGACATCCGCTATCTGACCCAGATCTTCACCCAGCTCCCGCAATGTGGAGGTGGTGAAGCAGAGCTGCAAGGCGGAAGGGAGAGACGCGGGAGATTGGGAGATAAAGGAATCTCCTACCTGTGAACGAAGGCGCAGCACACGGACATGACCGGGCTCCCGCAGTGTGGAGGAAGCGTGGAAAGGCAGCACAGACTAGCGGCAAGACAGGGAGATGTGCACCAATCAATCCCTGCCTGAAGTGGATCGGCGCCACCAGCGATCCGGGGGTTCAACGCAGCTTGAATCACAGCAGCGACACCATCCAAGAGACCGGAAAGGCTCCACCATCAGGTCAGATCGATCAGCAACCGGGCAGCCACCCCATCGCGGAGGCGGCTCCGATATATCAACGTCATGGATTGAGACTCACGCAGCGATTGGAGGCATCGGGTCCAGGATTCCATGGCAGATCCGACCGGCAGGCTGAAAGCTACGATCTTCGTGACAACCACGGAGCACGCTGCAACGGTACGATGGAGACTCCCTCATCGGCTGGACAAATGGGTGAGAAACGGATCGCTGCGATGGCGACCGGCAGCCGAATTGTTGGGTGTTCCGTAGAGGGGTGGATGGCGGGGAACATACAGGGATACACAGGGATATCCACCAAAAGGTGATCCCAAGCCCCGGAGCTCCTCAGTCGAGCTCCTCCACGTCGGCCATCTTCGAAATAAGTATCATCCCTACATTCCAGTATACTCCCATATTGGCTTCTCAGGCCATCCTGACTCCTGAAACAAAGAGTTAGTTTCTCTAACGAGCTAGGTGTCCTTGCACCTGCAACAAAACATGGGAACAAGAAACTTTCCACTTCTATGAGATTTTCTAACGTCTCTAAAACTCAAAGCCTTACCAAGGGAAATCATTTTCGGCCTACAATATTTAGCTAACATAAGAAACGTACAGGCCTTTCTCTTTAAGCATATATGCGGTCCAGCCTTTACACAATTTAAACACATAATTCTATAATCACTCTTTAAGCATTGATTTCATCACATTTCATATATGAATAAGCAAACTACATGTGCAGACTTTAATATGGTGCACGTTTAAACCTAATGCATCACATTACATGAAAACCAATCATTATGCATTGACTAAAATACCTTTACAATTAACTACAACATTTCTCTTCATAAATGGCATGGTTAGATTTCTAATCACACTATTATAAGCAGATTTCAGTAATACATTTCTAAGGTACACGTTAATATGGATCCCCTAGTATGGGGGTGCAGACTAACAGTGATTATGGTGCACCCCTATAATTTTCAGAACAACATGGCGCTCTATCAGTTCCCCCCTTTGATGACTAGTGTCATCACACCATTTCACAATTCCCTTGGAAAAAGAGCCAACCTAATCAGTACTTGTTGCCATCCTCCCCCGTCGGAGTCTCTCCATATTCTTAAGGTTCTGATATTGACTGTCCTGCAGTCCGGCCATTCGCATTTCACCGCTCTGAGAGCTCTCTCAACTCTATTTCCTTTATACCACTTGTAAGCTCTGATGAATCCCCTCAAACAAACCACACAAACCACAACAATGATGAGTGGTCTTAACACAAAGCCAAGGAACCCTTTTCCTAGGCTGGCAAACCAACTTCCCACATGACCAAATCCTTTACCAATCTTTTCCCACACACCCTCTTCGGTAAAATCCTCTATCTCATGATGAATCGTGGTATTGTTGCTTATATATCTCTCCAGATCCTTGCTGTTATCTGGAATATATGAACAACATTCCTGAACCTTCAATAATTTACAGACTCCGCCCTCTTTTGCTAATAATACATCTAACGCAAGGCGGTTCTGCAAAACCATCGTCTTTATCGATAACATCTCTCCATCCACAAGTAGCAATGACTTCACTGTATTCATCGACAACTTATCAACCACAGTCGCCAATCGCCTGCTCTTCACATTATTCAAAACCACACCCAAACTTGGTATCATTGCTCCGAAAATATCTCCAATCACTGCTCCTGCACTCTCAGCTCTCTTCACTCTCGAGTGCTGTCCATCCTCCAAAAGCTTCAAATCCTCTGCATGGTAAATCTTCGGGAAAATAATTCCCAAATAGCACGTACCATACCAATTCGCAGGTAACCTGACATAGGTATTCTTTCCACACACATAATACACAGTTGTAATCACTTGCACAGAGCCTTGCAGAAAGTTCTTAGCAGAATCTTCCATGGTGAAAAAATAATCACACGCACTCTGACCCACCGGAACTTTTTCATAGTAGGTCTAATAACGTCTCACACACAACTTCCCATTATGCTCCTTGTCCAATGCTATGAGACTATAACTTCCTCTAGCTCTGTGGGATCTTTCCTCTTCAGTTCAATCTACTGGACTGTCCCCTGTATTTCGAGTCTGTGTTAGTTTTCTACATCTATCTTTTACCTGATCTACACATTTCTTTTCTACATCTGAAAATAAACAGGTCAAGTTATGCCGATGAGCATAAGCCGTATCCAGTTTCAAAGACGGTATGAAATACTTCCAAAGTCTGTCCTCTGACTTATAATAGTCGTACTTATTCAAATGCCTGTGAGCTGGAACTTCAGGAAGCACTGCATCGTATTTGGAAAATAAATACTCAAACTGACCTCTCTCGTAAAGGATACTAAGCAATAAACTTCATGAAATGCCATACGTCAGTAGAAGATGGTGATATCTAATACCCTCGTCCACTGAGGCAGGTAACTGCATGCACACGTAGCAGTCTTTCGCATCCATTGCCTCCACGTACTTGTACAACAGCCTTGCATACGCATTAAGCTTAAAATCACCTTTAGACAAATCTATGTGAAATCTACGACTCTCTTCGATTAGTAAAGCTCTTTCCGCTCCTATGGTGACCTCCTTTTGGCTAGGAGTGGTGGGTGTAGGTGTTCCCTGTACCTCAGTTTCTTGCTCATGCGAAACAATATATGAAGCTACACCTATAATGATTATAGAGTCTATCACTCCACCTACAAGTGTACCTACTACTAATTTGGACATACAATGAGTATTTCCAGCATCCATGATCTCACAAAAGTTCTCAAAAGTTCTTGGTTGCAGCAGCAACCAATTAAGAGTCTCTTTTCTCCTCCAGATGTCGCTTGCTAATCAGTTCCTTATTTACACAGTCCACAAAAGACTTCCCTAGCCTTCTTTCGTCTTCTCTGCGGAAAGTCCCTAAGTTTATTCTTCTTCCACTCGGGTCTAGGTTATCTTCTCTGTAGACTTTTAATTACAAGTTCACTCTCAGTCCAAAATAAGATCAGCTCCCAGAATCTCTAAAACATGCTGCAAAAGTTCGAGATGAAGAACAATCACCTCATGGATCAGTGCCTCGAATCCAAACGTTGGAAAGGCCAATCTTTGCAGTTTTAGTTAATGGACTTTACTCAGAAGTGGGGGATTCGGAACAGTCAGGGTCAGCACTCCTTCGATTTCAAGACCTGGGACCACCAATCCCATGTCTACTTTCACGTTCGGTGTCTTGCTGACCACAGTCACGAACCTCAACCTCCCCGAACTCAGAACTCCTGGCATCAGTCACAACATACGTCCACTCTGGGGTGGCGTATCTCTGACACGGCACTCTTGTTCTCCTGGACCTTCTCAGACCTCCTCAAGCTTGTTCTTCATCACTCTGTTCAGATTCATACGTTTCAGAAACTGGAGCAAGATCTCATTCAGGTGCCAACCTCAGGTTCATCCGGCTCTGACTCCCAGGCCAAACCTCTTCTGTTCTCGTGGCACTTCTGCTCTCCCTCTGGGTACCCTGTGCACTACTTCCTTCTTCGGCTGAATTTGACTCTACTCCACCCACAGCAATACTTTCTCCATCTGAGTCAAATTCGGGGCTCTGATTGACAAAACCCCTTTCAGCTCAATCCAGTACACAACCAGCTGCGTCAGCAACCCTCACAGCTTGACTTGCCCTCTCAGATGGCCCTGCCACCTCAGCTGGATTTTCATTCACGAGAGGGGCTGTTGCTTCCAAAGGTGCTGGGACTCTGCGGGTATGGGAGGCATGCACCCAGTTCGGCAACCCTCCACACTTCACTGCCGTGTTCGTGACCAGTATTACCTGGTACGGGCCACGCCACCGAACATCCAAGCAGCTCTTCCTCACGTGTTTGCGAACAAGCACCCAATCTCCCGGACACAGGTCGTCGCACAGGTCACTTGAGGCCGGAACAGTTGCTGCTTGCACCTGGTGAGACACAGAACGGACCACATCAGCCAGTCCTTTGCAGTAATCAAGGATCAAGTCATCAGTGATGCTAATCAGAGCGGTAGCAGGTATTGCTGGCAGTCGCATTGCCCTCCCCATCAGGATCTCGTGAGGTGATAACCCAGTTCTCCTGTCTGGTACACTGCGAAGACTCATAAGGACCAGGAGCAATGCATCAGGCCATTTCAGGGATGTCGAGGTGCACACTTTTGCCATCCGTGCTTTCAAAGTGCCATTAACCTGCTCCACAATCCCAGAAGCCTCTGGTCTGTAACTGCAATGTAGTCTCTGATGCACATTCAATGCAGCACAGAGTAACTTCATGATCTCACTGTGGAAATGTGTCCCTCTATCCGACTCCAAAGAGGTCAGAAATCCGAACCTTGGGATAAGTTCCCTCAACAACAGCTTAGCTACAGTGAGTGTGTCGCATCTACGTGTTGGGTAAGCCTCCACCCATCTTGAGAAAACACATACCACAACTAAAATGTCCCTCAAGCCATTACACTTTGGCATCTCGATAAAATCCATCTGCATTCTATTGAAAGGCCCTCCTGACCTCCCAATGTGACTCAAAGTTACAGCAGTTTTCTTTTCTGCATTCATCTGTTGAGATGTAATACACCTCTAGCATACAGTTTCAGCAACTGCAAGAAACTTCGGATTGTACCATGTCTGTCTAAACACTCGCACCATTGCATCCCTACCAAGATGTACTGCACCATGTATCAACCTTGCCATTGGGCTCAACAAACTTTCCGGTAACACAGCTCGGCCATCACTCAACACCCATCCATCCACATCTCCCTTCTCACATCCTGACCTTATCCAGCCATCTCGTTCCTGATCAGTAACCTCATCCTGCAATCGTTTTAGTTCCTCCCAGGTGTCTGCCACGGCTAACATCCTGCTGAGCTCAGTTCTTCTTGGCTTTCTCCAGTGTAACCTCGTGTAAATATACACCCTTGCTCTGCACAGAAGCGGGCAACCTCATCCGCATAGTTTTTACCCAATGAAACAAAATCAGTCCCTTTCCCGTGAGCAGAACATTTGACAACCGCAATTTCCTTGGGACACTGTAAGGCTTCCAACAATTGTCTCACATATTCCCCATTTCTGATGGGCGAACCCGAAGATATCATGAAACCTCTCTGTGACCATAACTGCCCGATGTCATGAACCATACCAATCCCGTACTGACTGTCAGTGTAGATTGTTATCCGGATCTGATCAGCAGCCAAACAGTCACAGTTCAAAGCAATGATTTCAGCTACCTGTGCGGAGTGTACTCCCTCTAAACAAGCAGCTTCCACAACTCCAGTGATGGTACACACAGCAAATGCTCCAAATCGACCAACATTGTCCCTTAAGCATGAACCATCTACAAAGAAAATTTCATCAGGGTCAGGGAGTGGTTCATAGACAATATCTGGTCTTGGTTTGGTGCATAGCTCAGTCACATCGTCATGGTCCTCACATTCTTCATCACCTGCATTTTGAATGGGCATCAATGTCGCAGGATTCAATGTCACATTTTCTGCCGCAAGTATAACTTGCTCATAGCGTGTTAATCGATTGTTCGTGAGGTGCTGTGTTTTGGTCCTCGTCTTCAACAGTTCAACAGAGTGTGGCACATAAACTGTAAGTGGATGCTCCATGACAATACTCTCACACCTTTCAGTACTGACACCTGTTGCAGCAACTGATTTCAGACATCCAGGCAAAGCAGAAGCTACTGGGTCTAAAGTAGCTGAAAAGTAGGCAACTGGTCTACGGACAACTCCATGATTCTGAGTCAAAACTGACAATGCGCAACCTTCTCTCTTGCAACAGAACAATGAGAAAGCCTTGTTGTAATCAGGCATTCCCAAAGCTGGAGCGCGACACATGGCCTCTTTCAGCCTTAAAAACAACATTAGACAGTCGTTGTCCCATGGTACTACCGGATCACTCACATCCTTGTGCGTCAGCCGCTGTAAAGGCTTCGCTTCAAAGGAGAAGTTGGGAATCCATTGGCGACAGTTATGTTATGTTATGTTCATTTGGATTTGTTGAGCGCTTAATACCAAAAGGGTCTCTAAGCGCTGTAGAAGAAGAGTAGCGTAGACTTTTAGCAGTGTACTGATCAATTATATTAAGCCCAGGCTTCTGTAAACAAGATAGTTTTCAATTGTTTCCTAAAAGGGAGAAGGCGGTCTTCAGCTCGAAGTTGGCTGGGAAGCTTGTTCCAAAGAGTGGGAATAACGGAGGAGAAGGCCCTACCTCCTTTGGAGACATAGTTGAAACTGGGACAGTAAAGCAGACTTCCTGTGGAGGACCTGAGTACGCGCCCTGGCACGTATTTTATGAGGCGTTGTTTGATATATGAGGGAGCTTGGCCATAAATTGCTTTATGGGCGATGCACAGGCCCTTGAATTTAGCCCTTTGTTTCACAGGGAGCCAATGAAGGCGTTGGAGAAGAGTCGAGGCTCGAGTATGTCTTGGTAATTTGAAAATGAGCCTAGCAGCGTCATTCATTGCTATCTGCAGTTTTTTAACCAAGAAGTCAGGAAGTCCAATATACAGGGAGTTAGCGTAGTCGAGACGGGCCAAAATGATAGCAGATACAATAGTTCTCATGGTGGAGAATGAGAGAATGGGGGAGAGCCTCCTTAGCAGTCGAAGAAGTCCCACACAGGTGCCAAAGACCGTGGAAACTTGATTGGCCAGGGTGAGTTTGTCATCAATGTTGATGCCCAGGCTTTTAACCACCGGGATCGGGACAGGGGCCTCACCCAGCTCCTGGGGCCAGTACAGAGTTCCACGGATTGTGGTCATCTGACATTGCCAGGACTTCGGTTTTGTCAGGGTTAATTTTAAGTGAATTGGCCGTCATCCAATTCACCGTAAAGCTTAAAATCTCTTTTGCCCTGGATTGTGCATGGGGAGAGTTCTCAATGTGGAGGATGAGCTGAGTGTCATCTGCATAGTTAAAAATCTGGCAGTCCATAGCCGACAAAGCCTTAATTAGAGGGCTGAGATAAATGTTGAACAGAAGGGGTGAGAGTGCGGATCCTTGCGGGACTCCACAGGTAATAGGGCCTTTCTCCGAGACCCAATCACCCATCTGGATTCTTTGGGTGGGATCTGTCAAAAAAGAGGTGACCCATTGTAAGACAGATCCCCCCAATCCCAATGAACGTAATCTTTTCAGAAGGGTAGCGTGGTTGACCGTGTCGAACGCTGCCGACAGGTCAAGAAGGACCAGCATGCAAGGCATCTTATTGTCGACTTTTAATCTGATGTCGTCGAGGACCGATAGCATTACCAATTCGTGCTATGGTGAGCACGAAAGCCTGCTTGCCTGTCCCCCAAAAGATGGTGATCTTCAAGGAACCTGGAGAGATTCTGCAGCACATGCTGTTCAAGTATTTTAGCGAGAAAGGGAAGTTGGGAGATGGGGCGGTAATTCTTCATATTGGATATATCCGCACCGGGTTTTTTAAGGAGGGGGATGATTCTAGCTTCCTTGAAGCAGCTAGGAACCTTCCCTAGGCGTAGGGAGGCGTTGAGAAGAGCCAGAATGTCGTGCTCAATTTCTGGGAATGCAAGGTTGAAGATGCTAGGCGGACAGGGGTCGGCTGGGGAGCCAGATTTAGTCTTTTTGGCCAGACCTCGAAGGACATCCATTCCGAGGAGTGAGAAGGAGGGAAGGGAATCGGCCGTAATGACTTGTGAGTCATCCACTATTTTGGGTAGAGGTGTGCAGGGAGAGTTGTCGATCTCCGTCAGGATGTCCTGAATTTTCTTTGTAAAGTATGTGAGGAAGTTATTACATTGTTCCTTGCTGGGTGGGGTGGTCTGAGATTGTTTTTGACTGAGTTCCTTCAGGATTCTAAACGTTTCTCTTTGTTTATTGGGGGCAGACAGTATCCTGTTTTCATAGAAGACTGCCTTGCTACGCAGCAGCGCCTTTTTATATGAGGCTAGTTCTCTTCTGTAATCAGCCAAGGCCTGAGGGTTGTAGTTTTTTCGCCAAAGTCGTTCATGCTGGCGTAGAACTCGTTTGGTAGTCCTAAGTTCTTCCGTAAACCACGGGGCGCCTTTGCCTTTAATGCACATTTTTATTTTATTTTCCGGGGCCACTGTATTCATTGCTGCACAGAGTCGATCGGAGAGGGCAACGGCCCCACCATCTATATCGTCCTCACATTCTGAAGCAGCTGACACCCCTTTTGTGGAGGGGAGATCGCGGAGGGCGTTTAGCAGCGTCTGGCCTTCTATTTTGGACCAGGTGCGCACGAGTTTCCAGGTCGCGGTGGGTGGCATTGTGTGGCACAGTAGCCAACCATCCGCAAGAACATTCTGACTTCCCTCTGGGTAGTAGGCACAGGCATGTCCATAATTGCCTCAATGCGATCTGGTGACACCTTCCTCTTGCCCTTCTCAATTTCGTGACCCAAATACTGCACTTCACTCAGACAGTACTGCAATTTGTTTGGGGACAGCTTGTGTCCATTCTCTGCCAGATGGTTCAGTAAAGCAATGGTATCATGCCTGCAAGCGTCTTCTGTTTCTGAGGCAATGAGCAAGTCATTGATGTATTGCACCAGAACAGAGTTCTGTGGCAACACAAGACTCTCAAGATTCTTCTTTAAGATCTGATTAAAGATCGATGGACTCTCTGTGTACCCCTGAGGGATACAACACCACGTTAACACATGATTTTCCAGCTGGAAAGCAACAAGAAATTGGCATTCCTCATGGAGTGGAATCGAGAATAATCCTTGACACAGTTCAATCACTGTAAACCACTCAGCTTCACATGTGATATAAAACAGGATCACAGATGGATTCGGTACCAATGGGCAGCATGGGACAACTATCGTGTTGACCTTTCGCAGGTCCTGCATGATCCTGATTTTTCGCACTCGGTTTCTGTAGTCCCATGATAGGTGAATTACATGGGCTACCCATAATCTCTTTCAGAATTCCCTGCTTAATCATGGACTCGATTACAGGTTTGATCCCTGCAATAGTCTCGGTGACAAATTGTACTGGGGCGTCCTAGGAAATTCTACATTCTGCTTGACCTGAATCTTCACTGGCTCTACACCTTTGATCAACCCAATCTCTTCTCCAGTAAAATCCCACACCTCGTGTGACACAGAATCTCTCAAGTCAAGTGGAAGTTCCTCCACTGTCAGTGCTGGGTACATTTCTATGGGCACGTCTTTGTCTGTACTTCAACTCACTTTGGTGTGCAATAGATGGTACAATTTAATTTGCACAACAGATCTCTTCCTAACAGGCATACTGGACTCGAGTCACACACCACAAACTGGTGTTGATCTTCAGAAGTTCCTATTCGCACAGGAACTGGCTCTGTTAATGGACTAGTCATTTTCTTATTCGCTACTCCAACAACTTGGATCGATTGTCCCGAGAGGGGTAGGTTAGGGACTACTGCGGATCTCACAGTAGACCGGGTAGCACCAGTGTCAACCAAAAAGGTGGTAGGGTGGCTATCAACATCTGCTTCCACAAATGGTCCCCTCTGATCTACCTCTAAGACTGCTGCAAGTGTGAAGTCTTCCTCCCCTCTCAGGCACCGTCCTGCCAACGGGTCTGGGCTGAACTCATCATACCCTTCGAACAAAGGCTTCTGTTGGTAAGTCCGAGTTCCCTGCTGAACATATTGAACCCTAGGTGGTTGCGGAACTTGCACCTGCAGACTGAACGTCCCCTTTTCATCGACCTTGGTCTAGTCACTGTAGGGACTGCTTCAGGTACAGGTACCTGAACTATCTTTACTTCCTGCTGCACTTGGTTAATCGGGTTCAAAGGACACTCACGCTTCCAATGTCCAATCTGGTGACAAAGATGACACGCAGTAGTCTTCTTCAATGTCGCCACATCCACTCCTGTCTTGGGATCAACAGACTTTGCTCTTCCCTGACCTTGAACATTCTGATTTCCTCCTTGGTTATTTCCCTGTCTTCTTCCTAATGTCCCTCCGCTAGGCTGAACTTGAGCCATTTGCATCTGAACAAGCATCAATTTGTCTTTCAACTTCCTGTGCTTCGTATCTACCTCATCATTGCAGTATCTGGCATACCTCAAGATCTCATCCACCGGCTTGTTCTGCCAACAGATCAGATGTTGCGGTATCATGAGACTAGCTTCTGGTCTCAAACCCAACACAAACTTTGAAACAAACTGTCCCATGTCTTTTGAATCTAAGGCATCTAATCCACTGTACTGTTTGAAAGCCTGCAAAAGGCGTTCATAGTACTCATGCACCGTCTCTTCTGGTTCCTGGACTGTCCGATCTATCTTAACCCATTCAATATCCTGAGGCGAGATTTTCGATTTTAACCATGTGATCACTTGCTCAAACTTTTTCATAACTATGGGTGACGGACCATTCGTGACAGCATCTCTTTCTGGCTCTGAAGTTGGCCATTCAATAGCAATCTTACATGCAGACCATAAGTCCCCTAAAACCACGATGTCAAACAACGTCTTCAAATCAATCCACAACACTTTTGAGATCTTGACAAAGCGATCAACCTGCTTGTACCATTCCACAGGCTTCTCCCTCAGCCGAGGAAAATCATTCGTAAATGCAGCCAAATCACCCCTACTCCAAGGCACATGCACGTACCCTCCATTTTGTACCTCTCGTAAAGGGAAATTCCCTATGCCTAGTGTCCCTCCACCTGGAGGCGGCATCTCTCCTACTGTCCTTTTAGAACTCTTCTTCTTAGACCACCTTTCCTCCCATTTATCAAGCATGACCCATGCATGCATCGCTATAATCAAATCTCTGATGTGTGTTCTCAGTCCTATGACCCTTTTCTCTTCAAGTTCTTGGTCACCGTACTGCAACCTATGGTTTCTCTGCAATGACTTTGTTTTGGACAAATCCACCTCATACTTCTTGGCCAACTCTGTCAGTTTCTCATGTGCGGTTCTTGCCTTGCGAGTCACATTCTTCGCTACATAAAGTAACTCATCTTGTTCATAAATGTCTATCCTTTCAAGAGGCAAATTTCCATTTATTATTTCGTCTACTTCTGCTTTCAATCTCACTACGTCTAACATCCTCGCTTTCATGGCGCCTTTCAATATTTCTCGACAAGCTGCACCATTCCACTCGTTGTATTCGCAGCTCTGATCTCGAGACCTACTCTCTTCTGTTATGTTCCTAGAGACTGGTCGGTTTCCTGAATTATCTTGCTCATCACTCCCTGCGGTTCTCTCACTCTGATTCCTCACAGGCGGTACCCACATTCTCAGATCTGATCTTGACTCGGCCAGAGACCTTGGTTTTATCGGTCTTACATCCACCTGTCCTTTAGAGGAATCTGCGGTGGCTGGCAATGGCGTACTCCATTCTATAGGTCTCAGAGCCTGTTCCATCTCGCTCACTGTCCCATTTCCTTCTACAACACTCCTTGATCCAGCAGCTGACTGTGCTGGACTACCAACTTTCTCTTGGTCTGGGTTGTAAACTGAAACAATGGGCCCAATGGTAACCGGTACTTTTAAAGCATCCGATAACCTCACACCTCTCGCAGCTTCGGTACTCGCTACAGACTGAATCCTCATGTCCTCTGTTCCTGTTGAGGTTTTTCCTACTACTCTCACATCTCCCTTCGTAGGAATCTGTATTGAATGAAGGCGGTCTTAGCGACAACAACCTCTCTACCAAGCTGGTATCCGTATCACTATAATCCTCATCTACGCTCTTTGCCTTCACGCTGTCTGTTTTCTCTAGTAGTGGGTACAATCTATCCCCCTCAATCATTTCCACTCTCCACCTCTTCTCTAGTGCATCCCACCTTGCATCTTGGAAGGCCCTGATCGACTTCTTCACTCTTTCTTGATTTCTGTCTCTTTTCTTGTCATACACTGCTCCGATCCATGCATGTAGTGCCTCAAACTGGGTCGGTCTAGGCAAAGGTCGCAAAGAAGACATCACAGATTTTAACTGATACAACACATCCAACCTGAAAGTACCATATCGTGGGAACGTCAATTCTCCCTCACCGTGAGTCATCTTATGCCAATTTTCAAGCCAAATTATAGTATGCAATCCCACATTCTTTCCCATATAATGCGCTGGAGTATCCTCGGGAGCGGCTTCTTCTCCCCATGAGTAACCACATGTCTATCACCTCTACACAATTCTCAGAAAACCTTAAAACATTTCATGATGAACCAAAATTTTGATCGCACACAATATTTTCGTTCACTTCCTGATGTCAATCCATCAATAGCAGTGCGACTCACACCAACCGACCTATCGCAGCGCGACACCTTCTGATGTCACACTTCCTCCGCTTGCAGCAGTTCCCCTCCTTCACAATTCGCTTCTCACTCTTGCATTCATCCCATTCACACTATGAAGTAATTATCTGTCCACAAAACGACCGGACAATCACTTCTCTGACTGCCTCCGGCAGTCTCTCGAAATTGTTGCCCTTAAACCTGGCAACTGTCTGTCCGCGAAACGACTGGACAATCACCTCAACTGATAGGTTTCAACCTCTCAATGTTCCACATACAACAACCCATGACCAGCGTTGGTTACTCACGCACTCACACATTCGCTCCCCCTATTTCGGTCTGGGTAATCGATTACGTTTCACGATTCCTTTTCACTGGTCAACAAAATCTACCTTGAGTGTCTTCTACACCCCAACTTCTCAAACTACTCGTCGAGTCTAACAATCCCCGGGCTGTGCGCGCTTACAGCCTGATCTCACAATCACTCAACTCTCATTCCAACTCCGCAAGACATCACACAATCAAATAAACACCGCAATCTACAAACACATCACCCTATTCATACTCACTCTATCACGAACTACTGCTTTCCGCCGCACCGCTACTCTCTGTCAGTCTCGATCAGCTGCCGTCGTCTGCCGCTCACCATCCAATGGGTCACCATCACCCAAGTTCCATGGGCCTCTAAAATCTCTTCTCTTGATCTAGATCTCCCCTCACTATCAGAGATAACCATCCTCTGCTACCAACTGATAAAGCCGGATTCTTATCTACCTTACCATCACCAAGAATCCTCTCTGGTCACCAGGATCTTTATATCTGCTAAATAGTGTAGAGGGGAGGAAATCCAATGTTAACACATAATCAGAGAAAATAGAATTTAAACTCCAAAGGACCACTGACTCCGAATCTCAAATTTTAGGGATTAATTAAAAAGCCAAAAATAACTGCACATTCAAGCACCTGAACACGAGGTTAAGAAAATAAATTGGCACTAATACAAAAAATATCTTCCGCAGGAGCCTCATCCGACTCAGAATAAGAATAGTCAGCTCTAGTAACATCAGGCAAGCAATAATCACTCCAATCTCTACATTAGAAGTCATTAACCTAATAAGAAAATCCGTTAGTCTATCCCTACTCTATCTCTAAGGTGACATGCCTAGTTAGCATTTTTGCCAGGCAAGAGGATAAAAGGCGTCAGAAGTGAAGACTTCCTTAGAAGTACACTAACTTAGTCAGAGCTTGTTCTAAGATGCTCCTTCTAGCTCCCCATCTAAACCTCAACTGCCCAACCCACTGGGCACTGTCCCTAATTCAAAATCCCAAGAACGTAGAACACGCCCTCCGGCACACCTCTTCAGCCAGGTATTCTCCCAGTGATTTTCCAGTGAAACTTGTCTCCATTCCAACAACGGTTTACTCGTCCTTGGGTCCCAGGCACCTTCTCCGCCGAAAGTATCATCCCTACATTCCAGTATACTCCCATATTGGCTTCTCAGGCCATCCTGACTCCTGAAACAAAGAGTTAGTTTCTCTAATGAGCTAGGTGTCCTTGCACCTGCAACAAAAGATGGGAACGAGAACTTTCCACTTCTCTGAGATTTTCTAACATCTCTGAAACTCAAAGCCTTACCAAGGGAACTCATTTTTGGCCTACAATATTTAGCTAACATAAGAAACGAACAGGCCTTTCTTTTTAAGTATATATGCGGTCAGGCCTTTACACAATTTGAACACACAATTCTATAATCACTCTATAAGCATTGATTTCATCACATTTCATATATGAATAAGCAAGCTACACGTGCAGACTTTAATATGGTGCACGTTAAAACCTAATGCATCACATTACACGAAAACCAATCATTATGCATTGACTAAAATATATTTACAATTAACTACGACATTTCTCTTCATAAATGGCATGGTTACATTTCTAATCACACTATTATAAGCAGATTTTAGTAATACATTTCTAAGGTACACGTTAATATGGATCCCCTAATATGTGGGTGCGGACTAACAGTGATTATGGTGCACCCCTACAATTTTCAGAACAGCATGGCGCTCTATCACTACTTTATTATTTCTTTAAGAACGCTGCTATTTTTACTCTCAGCAGTCGGGTGTACTAAAGACACAGCCTACCCGATATTGTTTCTCAATAAATGCCCCTCTGCGTCTAGATAACAAATATTTATATTTACAAACACAGAACACGTCGTCTCCCACTGTAATCTTTTAGATCGCGCTCAGCTGGGATATCCTATTTCAGGTCAAGAAAACTTATTTTTTTACAATATCTTGGCTCCCTAAAGTACATCAGCACTTTTTTCTGAATTGACAAGTAACCACTTTTTTAAAAATAAATTTTGCACAATACAAAGAAACGGTCTCTCCTGAGCCCAAGCAAACCGAAAACCTCTTCGATTGAACGTACCAATACAAGTTGTGACCATGCATTGGTCAGGCATAACGCCATCGTGGTGCTAAATTCCGTGTTCTATCATTCACAAAGAGAGGATTATGGGAACAATAGCTTCCACTGACAAATTTGCCACACCATGTGGTTGATGCATAGTCTCCAAATATTTATTTTCCAAGTTTTCTAATGCAGTCTAATGTTAAAGCTTCGCCCGAAGGTGCAGAATATTTCTCTCCCCCCCCCCCCCCCCCCCCTCCTGCTCCACCCTATCTGGCGAGGGAGACCAAAGATGCCTCCGCAATGCTCGCGTTACAGGACTCTGGTGTAAGCGTGACGTCGTGCCCCTTATCTCGTGGCTGCGTCTGCAACTGACTTCTCAGATATTCGCTTTTACTTCCCTTGCAAATCCTGTGTTGTATTCGGAGTGGCTCCCTTGCAAAGAAACAGGGCTGATAAGCGCATACCATGAAACATCGACATACGTAAACAAACATTGGCAAAGCCTAAAGGTGCCACCACACGGCTAAAAAATATTTCCATTAACAATGCCAAAAGCTCATAGTTGCCCATTTCGAGACCTATTGGGTTTGCCAACGCTTGTTCACTTCTTATACTGACATTTTAAAAGCGGCTGTAACAAAGGCATGCGTGTAGGCACTCTATGAGCACAGACAACAGAAAGCTGCTCCAGTAGCATGACGTAAAATGCTGCCCCTCCCACCCCCCTGAAGAATAGGAAGAAGGGTCCCTGAGTCACATAACCCAATCTAACAAAACACAGCACAACATAGCATAACATAACAAAACCTAACATACCTCTAACCCTCACCCTAACCTAACCTAATCTAACATAACATAACATAACACAACAACATAACACAACGTCACACAACATAACATAGCATAACATAGCATAACATAGCTTAACACAACATAACACTACATAATACAACAGCATAACATAATAAAATATAACATAACACATAATAACACAACAACATAACATAGCATAACATAACATAACTCTAACCCTCAACCCATCCTGATCTACTCTCACATAACATAACATAACACAACAACATAACATAGCATAGCAAAACAAAACATAACATAGCGAACCATAACATAACACAGCATAACACCACATAAAACAACAACATAATGCAACCACATAACATAACATAGCATAACATAACATAACATAGCATAACAACATAACATAACATAGCATCACACAACACAACAACATAATACAGGATAACACAACAACCTAACAAAGCATAACATAACACAAGTAAACCTCACATTAACCTAACCTAATCTAATCTAACATAACATAACATAACATAACATAACATAACATAACACAACAACATAGCACAACAGCATAACATAATATAGCATAACATAAAATAGCATAACATAACAGCATAACATAACATAACATAACACAACAATATAAAGAAGCATAGCATAACATAGCATAAAACAACATAACACAACAACATAATACAACATAGCAAAACAAAACATAACATAACATAGCATAACATAGCATAACATAACATAACATAGCATAACATAACTCTAACCCTCACCCTAACCTAATCTAACATAACATAACATAATACAACAACACAGCACGACAGCATAACATAATATAGCATAACATAGCATAACATTACAGCATAACATAAGATAACACAACAATATAAAATAGCATAGCATAACATAACACAGCATAACACAACACCATAACACAACGCAACACAAAATAACATACCATAAAAAATAGCATAAGGTAACATAGCATAACACAACAACATAAAACAACATAATACAACAGCGTACAATAATATAACATAACATAACACGACAACGTAACACTACAACAAAACATAGCATAACATAATTCTTACCCTCACCCCAACCTAATCTAATCTAACAAAACTGAACATAAAATAACACAACATAACATAACATATCACAACATAACAGAACATATTGCAACATAACACAGCATAACGCAACAACATAACAAAACAACATAACACAACAACATAACATAGCATAACAACATAACATAACATACCATAGCATAACACAACACAACAACATAACATTACACAACAACATAACGTAACATAGCATAACATAACAGAACTAACCCTCACACTAACCTAACATAACATAACATAACATAACACAACAACATAGCACAACAGCATAACATAATATAGCATAACATAACACAGCATAACACAACAGCATGACACAACACCATAACATAAAATAGCATAACATAACCCCAACCCTCACCTCAACCTAATCTAACATAACATAATATAGCATAACATAGCATAACATAACATAACATAGCATAACACAACAACATAACACAACAACATAACATAGCATAACATACCATAATATAGCATAACATAACATAGCATAGCATAACATAGCATAACACAACAACATAACACAACATAACACAACGACATAACATAACATAGCATAACATAACAAAACTCTAACCCTCACCCTAACCTAATCTAAAATTAACATAACATTACGTTACACAACATAACCGAACATAACATAGCATAACATTACATAGCATAGCATAGAGAGGCTGAAAAATGATAATATTTTATTCTATATTCTTTTAAGATCAGTTGGTATTGGTTAAGACATTAATTACCTGGCTCAGCCTCACACACAGAAACCCTCAGTTACACTCATTGCCATTCTTCCTCACTTGCTCACATTCATTCTGACACATACGTGCTCTTACTGTCACTCATTCTCACTCACTCTGACTCACTTCTTCACTGTCCCTCTCTTACTTTAACTCGCACATGAAGTCTCACAAACATGCTCACACTGCTGCAATAGTGCAGGCACCTTCATGCACCTGTGTCAGCAATCAGACAATGTCACTAGCTGGATCAGTGTTTTGCAGGACCCGAAGCGGGTCTGCATGTTATTTTTATAATATCAAGAGTGAATAATCATTTACTAACATTACCAACACTGGAAGAGAGAGAGAGAGAGAGAAAGAGAGAGAAAGAAAGAGAGAGAGAGAAAGAAAGAGAGAGGGAGAGTGAGAGTGAGAGAGAGAGAGAGAGAGAAAGAGAGAGAGAGAAAGAGAGAGAGAGAGAGGGAGAGAGAGAGAGAAAGAGAGAGAGATAAAGAAAGAGAGAGGGAGAGCGAGAGAGAGAGAAAGAGAGAGAGAGAGAGAGAGAGAGAGAGAGAGGGAGAGAGAGAGAAAGAGAGAGAGAGAGAGAGAAAGAGATAGAGAGGGAGAGCGAGAGAGAGAGAGAGAGCGAGAGAGAGAGAGAGAGATAGAGAGAGAGCGAGAGAGAGTGAGAGAGAGAGGGAGAGAGAGAGAGAGAGAAAGAAAGAGAGAGGGAGAGCGAGAGAGAGAGAAAGAGAGAGAGAGAGAGAGAGAGAGAGGGAGAGAGAGAGAAAGAGAGAGAGAGAGAGAGAAAGAGATAGAGAGGGAGAGCGAGAGAGAGAGAGAGAGCGAGAGAGAGTGAGAGAGAGAGGGAGAGTGCTCCTCCATCCTGCAGCAACGTGAGGTATGTTCTGTTTAACAATCCACCAAAGGATCTCATTTGAGTGAGTCAGTCACACTCCCTCCCCACCTCTACAGGATATGATGAAATAGTCCTTACTTACACAGCATAAACTGCCTGACGTGAGACCCAAAAATTATCTTGATTAATGTATTTTCACATGGTTATTCACTGATATTTTTTATTAAAAATTACTTGACACCAAGTGCACTGAGGTTGTCGGACAGATCTCTAACTGCACGGGATCACACTAGGCGATAGAGTATGAGCTGGTGATTGAGAAGGCTCCCGGGGCTGTTCATGAGCCTGAGGCATGTGCAGCCCAAAGGGTCAGCTCTGGGATGCTCCTCTGCGAGTGGTACAGCGTGTTAGCCTGTAACAAAGAGAGGAGGAATGGACTGTCCCCAGCAAAGAGTTCGGGACAGGAAGTAAGTAAGTAAAGTAAGTAGTATTTTGTAAAGCGCACGAATGCCGAGGCGTCTTGGCGCTGAGGGAGTGTGAGGTGTGTTGTTCAGGCTGGACGTAACTTATTTGGGGGGGAAACAGCCAGGTCTAAATAATTTTCCTGAACTGGAGCCTATTTGGCTGCAACCTCATGGTAGCCGGCAGCTTGTTCCAAAGTCTGGCAGCAAGGTGGGATAGGCTCCTGCCTCCGCATCTTGCCCTGTGAATTCTGAGAATCTGAACCAACCCAGCGTTGGTTGATCTAAGATTCCGTGTTGGGGAGTACCAAAGAAACATTTTCTGCATGTCCAAGGCTCCCCCTCCATACAGTGCCTTGTGTACCAGACAGAGTGCCTTGAATTCCACCCGTTGTATTGGAAGCCAGTGAAGTGGCTTGATGCGAGCAGGGGTGGAATGATATTTAGGAATGTTGAGTAGCAGTCGCGCTGCGGCATTTTGTAATGATTGTAGTGGGGCCATCTGAGCCTTGTCGATGCCCAGGAATAGTGCATTGCCATAGTCTATCTTTGAGAGGATCAATGCGCCCGAGACTGTTTTCCTAAGATCCTGTGGGATAAAGGGCAAGATCTTACGTAGCGTCTTTAGTAAAAAGAAACAGGAGGACGTCAGGTGATTAATCAGACCTGCAAAACGGAGCTGATTATCTAAAATCACTCCCAAGTTTCTCGCCTTGGTAGCCAGAGGGGGACAGTTGCCTGCCTCGATTGGCCGCCACGCTTGGTTCCGCAGGGGTGGCCCTTTCCAAACTCCATAAACTCGGTTTTCCCCGTATTGAGTGTAAGGAGGTTTTGCTTCATCCAGCTCATAATGCTCTTGAGGCACTAATGGAAGCTGAGAGCTGTGACTTCAGTCCTGTGTGATACAGATATGACTGACTGACAGAGAGGGCGTGCAGCTGCTCCATCACTCTGAAGTCCACCGGACAACCACAAAGGACCTTTCAATGAGCAGCTAGGTGGCCATGTTTGATGACATCTCGTGAATACCACAATATACCAGCGCTGACCCATTTCCAGGGATTGATGGAGCTTCCCTGGACCTGCCATCACCTGCTGAGCCGTGCTTGCAAGCAGGGGAGCCCCAGGAGTTGCAGCGAACGGAGGATGGTGCAGTATTCAATTATACAGAAGGCTAACATTCACACTTGTGATTCACACATGTGAAGGCTCTTTACGACACCTAACTCACCTTCATTCTTTTGCATGTTTCTGGCTTAGTATTCTTTTGTTATTGTTTTATATCTTGGGTACTGGCACTGGGTGAATTACCAGCATCCTGGGTCTTTTGTATCTGGTGAGTGAGATCAGCGATTGGTTTGCTTCCTAGTCAACTCTCATGACATTCTTGAGTGACTATGTCAGAGCAGTAGAACATCTACGAAAAGTGGCGCAGCACAAAATTATGTTTTACTTCATCAACTTGCTAGAGCACAGGTGTGAAAGCTCTGAACCGTGTGTGACATGATACAAAAAGAAGAGGCAAAAGCAAACGTCATCAGGATTAATATAAATGTGAATCAGAAGCGAGTCGGTGCTTGTTAGAAGTAGTGTAGCAACAATGCCATGTTCAATGTAGCCTTCAGGGACCTGGTGTCACTGCACCTGCTGCACCAATGGTAGCTATCCCTCAACGTGCTGGAAGGAGACATACGAATGTAAAGCAGAAGCAAAGCAGACAGAGATGGGTGGGTTCCTTATGGGCAAGGCCTGAGAAGGACAGAGATCAAATGCGAGCGAAGGGAGGATGAGTGGGGAGCGCCCAAATGATAAAGTCGAATTTTGCCTGAGCATCTGAAAAGTGTCGTAAAGAAGTACCTAGAAAACCAGAGGAGACAAACTAATGTAACAGAAGCCAGTAAGAGGAAGAACGAGATAGACAAATGGGAGTGCTTGTTAGGAAAAGACTAATAAATAATTAAAAGGTAGGGTGCTGGGGTGCTTGGAGACCAAGACAGAGCGTTAGTGCATGCCATATAGCACGAGGGTGGGATAAGGATCTTGACTGAGATAAACTCAATCCATGCCCCTGACAGTGGCTAGGTGAGTGAAAGGCCAGCCTGTCAGCCACTGACTCAATATTTTCCATACTTACCTTTCCCTGCAGGTAGAGGAACTGGTGTGCTTGTGAAGATTGGGCTTCTAAAGTATGCCCCATCATGCAGCCCCATTGTGCACAGGTCAGGGCCTGTGACCACTTATAGCGGAGACATTAAACGCTTCACCACGTTTCCTCCCCAAGGATGTCTCCTTTATCAACAAAATGCAGAGGTTTAAATGCATAGGGGCAGATTTATGTTCCCTGGCGCATCCCTCCAAATCAGCATGAATGCGCCAGGGAAGATGCGTCACGCAAGTTTGCCCTTGCGCCACCGCAGATGCGCCGCATTTACAATGCGGTGCATCGTGGCGCAAGGACAAGCAGATACGTGACGCATCTGCCGGCGTAAGGTTGGCGCAGTGCTGAAGTTGCGTTGCAACTCAGTGAAATCTTATAGATTTCACTGAGTCACTTTTCAGGGGCGTTCCTGTGATGGAACGCCCCCCCTGAGTAGTAACGCCCACATGAAACCTGACGCAGGTTTCATGTGGCGCAGGGCTTTACACCGTGACGCATCTCCATAGATGCGTCACGATGTAAATGGGGCGTAACATGGCGCATGGTTTACCCCGCCGCTGCGTCACAAAAGTGACGCTACGGCGGCGTAAAAGTGGCGCAAGTCTGATATAAATCTGCCCCATAGTTCCTAGTCCTCTTGTGTAACTGTTGTCCGCAGCTGGTTCCTGCTGTCTCTGCTGCACCAAACGAGTCGAGATGAGGAGCCTTCCGAAGGAAGAGGCGCGCGCTCAGCTCCATAAGGTTTTTTTCAGAGTGAAACCAAACGCAGCACTAAACACATGCTACTGTAAGGAGAGCACCCCCTGCACCCCTCCTAGAGCCTGCCCCTCTGGGATGATCAACAAATAGTTGCCACCCACTGCCTCCTTGTCCTTATCGGCCTCACCCACCCCCACCCCAGCCATCGGAGTGTACGGAGTTTTGGTAACTCCTCCCAGGGCCACTGTTTCTGCGCTCCAAAAGCAATCAACCAAGTGCATTCGAATTCAAAACAAGTCCCTCTTCAATGATGTCACTGCTGTAGTTTGTGCCGCAGGTCGAAGCAAAGTTAGCCCGGCTGGCACTTGCGCAGAAGGACATCTGCAGAGTTCATTACAGTTCACCCAAGAGAATCGGCACACTGTCTCGGAGCAGTAGTTTCTTTTCAGCTGCTCTGTGTTTTTTGCCCTATTTTTTCCTCTCCCTCAAGGGTGTCAGGCCAACGCCCCTTGTGTCCTTTAAAACCAGCCACCAATGTCTGCTATAACATTTTTTTTAACCTGCATGACAACTCATTTGCGCAAAGTGGCAAACTCTGGACCCGTGATGTGCTCTTTAGATCAGGCTTTGTAGCATATCATATCCCAGCCCGTGGCACAGAAAAGGGTCATCCTTCTGGCGGCCTACTCATCTGGGCCACAGTAACCCTGAATGTCAAAATATCCCTGTTGCCTTACATCTCACACAACATCTTGGGTATATCTATCACTATGGTTGATGCCCGAACCTATTGGGTATATAATGTCTATAATCAGGTGATGGGGGGTCTACGCGGGTGATTCACGGCCTTAGTGTGCACGGGGCTGCCTACGAATCACACAATACCACTATCATAGCGGGTGATTTTATCACTACACATGAGCCATACTATCTGAGAAATTCTTCACCGCTTAAGAAGAAGACAAGAAATGGGGGAGTCCCACACTTGATGCTCCTCCAGTGCAGAGGTGGATGCAGGCCCGGCTCCAAGAATTTTTATTTGGGTGGGTCAAGGGTGCATTTGGGTAGGCCACTGCGGGCTCGATTTGTGGCATATATGTCTAGGCAGGCCTGCTTCAGGGCCCTCCTTTATCTCTTCCTAGTCTTACACGGCCCAGTAAAACGCACTCTATTCCAAATCTCTTACTAAATATTATCACTCTCAAAAAGTGTTTTTTCCATGTAATGTTCCTTTAATGGGAAGAGGAGGTTTCTGAGGTGGGAGTATCAGGCAAGTGAGACTACTCAGGCTCCCTCTGTGCTACTCTTCAGGCAGAATCCCTCTACATTACTACCTCCATCTGACCCCGGACTCTGCAACGCACTCCCTTACAGGCTTGATTATCCACTACTCCTCTCCAGTGCACCTTATCTCACAGCTGACCTTGGGCCCCAGCCCCATATCAGGCACCATCGGGTTCCACTTTCATTTTTCCCGATAAAAACATTAGTAAAATCACCTTCAAACTTAAAGCATTGAATATAGCAGTAAATATAATTAGCACGCACTTTAAAGTATGTTCCACAGTAGCCCTTATGACCCGACTGCTAATTAAATAAACAAAAACAGAAAGGCCATGACAGGGCCGGCTTCAGCGCTGATGCGAAAGTCTTTTTTGGCGGCGCACCAATAACCTCTTTCTCCGTAAATAACCTTTACTACCACCTTCCAACAGTGCCCCTCATCCCTCCATGGCCCCCCCTACAGACCTCCTCCTCGGATTCCCTCACTGCCACCCTCCACTAGTGGCTCTCATCTTACTGTAGCCCATCCCCCTCATGACCTCCTCCTCGGATTCCCTCACTGCCACCCTCCACTAGTGCCCCTCATCTTACTGTAGCCCATCCCCCTCATGACCTCCTCCTCGGATTCCCATACTGCCACCATCCACTAGTGCCCATCATCTCTCTGTAGCCCATCCCCCTCATGACCTCCTCCTTGATTCCCTCACTGCCACCCTCCAACAGTGCCCCTCGTCGCTCCATAGTCCCTCCCCCTATTGACCTCCTCCTCGGATTCCCTCACTGCCACCCTCCAACAGTGCCCCTCATCTTTACGTAGCCCCTCTCTAATATGTATTTCATTTGTTGTACAGCGCTACTCATATCAGGGTAGTGTGTGTCAGTACTTTACACTACACCCACATTATACAGAGACAATGAATCATACAAGTATGTAAATCAGTCTACAGGGAATGTCACATTAGCCAATGAGGATTACAAGGTGTAGGACTCACATGTCATCCATGCTGGTGGGCAGTATATTTTAAGAGGGTTTAGTCTGGGGAAACACAACCTTAGGATTTAAAGAGTATTCCATGGGGGTCAGCTTTACTGATAAAAATGTATATCTGCCCAAAGATACTCATTTTAGCAACATTAGAATAATGAAAGACTGGGGAAGTTCTAACTATATCACAAAAACAGAAAGCAAAGTTCTAACTATACCATTCATGTTTGTATGCAGCTCTTTGATGACAGTTCATTGGTCACTGTCCAATGTTAGGATTGTAACTTCTGAACTGCAAGTAGCACAAGGATCTCTGTGACAAAGGCAGTAACCCACTGAGCTTCCACATAAAATACAGTTTATCTGCATTTAAAAACTACTAACAGACAAATGATTGCTCTCCAGCAGGATCATTAATCACCAGAGTTATCTGGGCATTTTGTATTGTCTTATTGTTGTCCTGCATCTGCCATGAGAATGATAAAAACTGTTTAAATGAAGCACTCACGAAGTATGTGTCCTGCTGGGCCTGTGCAGATTTTAAAAAGAAAAACAAATAACACATTCTCTTACCTACTCCATTAGTCAAACTTTGTGTCACAGCCTGATGTGATAAGCAGCTGCAGGGGTTGGGAAATGTGAATAGTAACAAACTTCTTTTCTCCTGTGCTGCATAGAAAAAGAAATATCCACGCAGCAGAACATTGTGGCCTTTGCCATGTGGAGATGAAGGGGTGAAAAAATAAACAAAGCCTCGTTAACATGTAAATGGTCTTTTAAAGACCTGTGAAGTACTCAGGTGCGGCTGCGATAATCTCTAAAACTGTCTCTATGCGCGCGCCCGGGAAGCTGTCTCGGCCGGGCTAACACACACGACGTCTGGTTTGCGCGCCTGCCTTCAAGCTCTCACTGCGAGGGCCAAGGCTCCTGTTTGGGTGGGCCAGGCTCATGTTTGGGTGAGCCTGGCCCACCCGGTCCACCCGCTAGAACCGGGCCTGGGTGGATAGGTCCTTCATGTCAGCTTCTATCCTTCACCTTAGTATAGTGTTTGAGAGCAGGGAATGGCCACACAGTCCGAGATCCCCCGTCTGCTCACACTTTTAATCACCCTGGTCACACATCTAGAATTGATTACGTTTTAATCCCCTTTCAGTTATAGAGCAACCTAGTTGATTTTAAGATTTTGAAGAGAGATGATAAACACCACGATGCCCGCCAGTGCTCTCCAAAAGACTTGTTCCACCATCTGGCCACTGTTCCCACATCTCTAAGTCCAAATCTGGTGCCCTCCAATGAGAGGCGAAGGCTCTAGTGAGGTCACATAGTCCAGAACACCCACATTAGAGCTTAGTTGGATCTGGCCCTGAGGGATGGAACCCTAGCGTTAGATACCTTACATTTATCCCAGAGTGAGGGCCACCCCTGGGATACCAAAATATCTGAGATTAATGAAAACTTGTTTGAAACCTTGTGAAAGTGGTTTTCCCACTCTTGTAAGGCCCATAGGGGCACTCCCAAAAAGGAACGAGCTTGTTCAGGGCCGGACTGGGAACCCAAAGCAGCCCTGGCAATTTTTCCGGACTGGCTCTCACCCCAACTGTGGGGGGGCGGGATGGAAGTGTGACACAATGCTGCTTAACAAAACAGGCCCCCAGCACTGCTGCTTTTGTAACTGGGGCCCAACATTGCAGCATCGCAAATCCAGCCCCCAGTAACAAAACCGGCCCCTGCCACTGCAAAACCGGCTCCCACTCTTCCAGCCTCTCGGGTAAACGGTGGATGCCCCTACGACCAGTCATACCCTGAGTGTGGTATAACAGGGACAGTAATGACAAAAAGAACAAGCTTCGTCAAGCCCTTAACACTGGTGATACCTCAGTGATGCGAACTAAAGGAATCGCATACAAACTCTCTCAAGCTAGAGCACCAAAGGATTGAGAGTCTCAACTATGAGAAAATATCTGTGAAGCAGCTGTGATTAACGACACCGGGAACTTCTGGAAGTTGATGGCCAACGGAGGCCAGCGACCTCTGAGGCCTGTGGCCAATTGCATCACACCGAGGTATGGCACGCTCATTTCCCGAACATCTATAGGCTCCCACAGGAGACAGCTGTTGATGGCATTGCACAGCTGCATGAGACCAGCTCCCCTCCCACAGAGCCCCTTATGATAGACCTGAGGGAAAAAGTCTTTGCAGCTGGAAAGGCTGCTCGGCCTGATGGTGTTCCTGGTGATCCTATTCTTGCCAGCATCGAGGGGTGGGCTCGGTATTTTAACACGCTAGCAAACTTCGTATTGGAGGGGGCCGGTATCCTACTAGCTGGAAGGCTGCTGAAATTGTGCGGATTTTTAGAAAGGGCCGGCAGTACTCCCCCTAAAACTACAGGCCCATCAGCCTCATAGATGGAGCCCGATAGGTGCTTTGCAAGACACATTATGGGCAAGCTTGATCTTGGATGGACGGATACCAGGTTGTTTCTCCTTTGCAGGCAGGGTACAGATGAGGGACGAGGCTAACCTCAAGGAAGCTTTTTGGGCAACCACATACATCCATTAAATGAACAAGGCGCCTGAAGTGCCCCTTTCTAGATTTTAAGCCAGACCTTGTATTTGAGTCCTGTTTGGCTCACATTGCCACACCAGCTGCAAAGCATCTCTGCTTGAATTTCGCTACAGCACCCCACCTCTATTATCCTTGTTAGCAAAGTGGATCCCCAGATGTCTAAGGTTCCACATGCCCAGTATGCCAGCAGGCAGAGGCAACAATGGTCCATGTGATCTTTCTTGACCCTCATTCAACAGTGACTAGTTGGCACTGTTTGGTATACATTTTTTGTTCACACACTTTTTAATCGAGATGTGCAGAAATGAGTGGATTATATCATACTCTTCACACAATCTCTTTTTAAATTTCACTTTTCCCCTGCACTGCACTCCTTTTGTCTGGTAGTCACAGTCTGTCACGTGACCCCTAGACTTCTTCTTATCAACCCAAATGAGCAATAGAGCCGTACACTAACGAGGAAGTCTCTATGATCAAGAGGCATACCTCGGCTCAAGGTGGAGACCACATGACAATAACTGATTGCGAGAGGTGACTTTGCTCTCAATTTTGGTCTCTTTGGTTGAGACGGTTTGATGGTTTTCCGTGCTCTGCTCTAACTTTATATGGGTTTGATATTTCACACACTTCTCTTCCTTTTCTTCAATTCTGTGCCTTGGATTACTAGACCCCCTATTCTGTTGTGTTTATATCTTTCTTGCCCTGCCTATGCTCCGCCCTCGGAAGTCTTAGATCATACCATTGTGTAACAAGCTTGGTTGTAGACAGCTCCAGGTTGCCATGCGGCTTCTTCATACAGAATCGTTGCAAAAGGTTGTTTGCACAGTGGCTACATTTCTCCATTGGAGTTGGGCTATTAGATGTAAATTGATGGAATGAGCCTTTGGAGGCCGTTTTGTAATGTCCCAACTTTGGTAAACTTTCTACTAGTCCCGTGCTGAGGGGTGTGACCCTCAAACTGCTCCTGGTGTACTTGTTTTCCAGTCCGGGGTGGACCTGGTCTGGCAGTCTGGGCTGGGTTGCTTTTGTCGGGTGCGGGGTCGAGGCTGATGTGCACATGTCTGGGTTTACACCAGGGTGGCTTGGTGAGCAAAAGAACGATGGATTTAACCCAGACTGGTGATTGGGGGCAAGAGTTTGATAGTACCCTGCCTTCCGTCCATCGTTTCTCTGTGTTGCTATAGTCGATCCAAGTGGGAGGTATGCCCAGGTGTAGGTCCTGTTTCATGGCCTCTTTATGGTTTAAAGTCCCTGTTCGTATTAATTAAATGTTTTATACCAGAAGTATATATTTTGTTTATTCTGTGTTTTATTAGTTCCATTCTATGCCAGCACTTGCTATTTTATACTTTTTAAATATATTTATCGCTCTATCAGAAGTATTGCAGTGGTTTACAACAGGCAGCGTGCTTTACTGGTAAAACAAGGCTAGTACAGTATTTTTTTTTGTATACTTCTTTTATAACAAAAAGTTAAACATTGACCAGTATTTTGAGTTTCCTAAAAATGTGACTACATTAGACAAATGTTTCATAAGTCATTATTGTTTTCTTTTCTCATGCAACGGTTCTCCTTCTGTTAGTCTAATAATACCCTGTTGAGGGTCTTTTGAGGGCCTATTGTCAGCCCTTTCAGTGAAATGAAAATAACTAGGGGTCTCTCAAAGTGGTGTGTCCGATGTAATTAAAGGCGTGGCTTAAAACACATGAGCTAAAATTCTGTGCTCAGCATAGCGTGCCGCAGGACTGGAATTTTGGGGGCAGATTTACAAGCCCCTTGCGCCACTTTTGAGTCACTTTTCCCATGTTAAAAGTGACGCAATAGTGTCGCAAGGGGCTTGTAAATCTGCCCCTTCGTTGTTCTGTCGTTCCATTCAGATATATAATATTACAGCTACTACAAGCTAACACTATTGGTTTTGCCAATGGTTGGTAGTTGCATACGATAAATAAGTAACAACCATGGCTTCGTAGCATATAAAATTGAAAAGGCTTCAATTCTGAAATGATGAGACTGTGAGAGTACTTTAACGAGTATCGTTGAAGTTACATCAGAGGCAGTGGAGGGTGGCACTGTGCAGAGTGAAGATTTATTTTCATCTTGAGGGTGAGGGCAGAAATGGAGAGCCCGATAGGGATCTGTCTTAGCAGCTGCTCTTTAGAACTGCTGGTGCTGAGCACCGGCAGGACCCGGCACACTTAAAGCACTGCCTATTGTACTAATTTACGTCTTATGTGTACAACATTTATTTAATATTTTAAATTGTGTGGTTTCTCTTTTCGTACTGTGCTTCTCTTTTCATCTCTGTTATATGATGTAAGTGTATTTTATTTTATTTTTGTACTTTTATGGTTGGATGATGATGACGTAATAGCGGTAATTTCGGACATTTCATGTAACAAGTATAATGCGAAATGCTAGAAATTATGTGAGATTATGCCACTTTAAACAAACTTTTGCCCTGGATTACTCGGGACCATACAGACAAACTGACCTGAACCAAATCAACACCACAAGGATCAGATGTATATTCACATCTGGAAGTCTCTCTCACCTTACTTCAATTTATTGCAGCTGTCTGATCGCAGACATACAAGAAAAAGTATCTCTCGCTCATTGTGCTTGGCAGCCGAACAATTGGCACATATCCCCACTGACAATACACGGTGTTCCAACTGGACACAACAACAATATGAAGCTGAAGGGAGCTATCCCACATTTGTTTACTCTCCACTAGACCACCCTAGTCACCATGCATAATAGAAAAACCACTGATGTATAGAATACATAACAAACCAACAACCTCTAACCCTGTCAGTGTTCTAAACCTCTGCCAGAACACATTGGTGCCTCGTCAGTGTGGTCAAACACCATATAAGAACAACACCAAAAGAATGTTTGCAGCTCTGTAAATATTAGACTAACAGAAGGAGAACCGTTGCATGAGAAAAGAAAACAATAATGACTTATGAAACATTTGTCTAATGTAGTCACATTTTTAGGAAACTCAAAATACTGGTCAATGTTTAACTTTTTGTTATAAAAGAAGTATACAAAAAAAAATACTGTACTAGCCTTGTTTTACCAGTAAAGCACGCTGCCTGTTGTAAACCACTGCAATACTTCTGATAGAGCGCTATGTTATTCTGAAATTATAGGGGTGCATCATAATCACAGGTAGTCCGCAACTATATATTTAGAGGAAATATATAAATGTGTGGGTTTTAGAAATGTAGTACTAAATCAGCATACATTGATGCAAATAGAAATGTAATCGTCATATATGAAGATCAATGTAGGGCCCGATTCACAGAACTAACTTAAGACAAAATCCTAAACTTACTACCATTTTGGTATTCACAGAAGGCACTTACTCATTTTGGTATTCACAGAAGGCACTTACTCATTTCGGTATTCACAGAAGAAACTTTAGGACTCTTAAATGCCTTCTGTGAATACCGAAAGTCTTAAAATTAGGATTTTTCTCAGTTTAGTAGTAGTATAGTTAGGACTCCTAACTTTAGGAATCCTAAATGCCTTCTGTGAATACCAAAAGTCTTAAAATTAGGATTTTTCTCAATTTAGTAGTAGTAAAGTTAGGAGTCCTAACTATACTACTACTAAACTGAGAAAAATCCTAATTTTAAGACTTTCGGTATTCACAGAAGGCATTTAGGAGTCCTAAAGTTAGGACTCCTAACTTCTGTGAATACCGAAGTGAGTAAGTGTCTTCTGTGAATACCAAAATGAGTAAGTGCCTTCTGTGAATACGAAAATGGTAGTAAGTTTAGGATTTTGTCTTAAGTTAGTTCTGTGAATCGGGCCCTTAGTGTTTAATCGAAAATGTATTTCAGATGATGCATAATGAATTACTACACGTATAATGTGATGCATTAGGTTTAAACGTGCACCATATTAAAGTCTGTGCGTATAGTTTTGATTATTTATATGAAGTATAATGTAATCAATGCTCATAATGTGATTTTAGAATTGTGTGTTTACATTGCATAAAGGCCTGATCGCATATACGTTTGGGAGAAAGACCTATTCGTTTCTTTTGTTAGCTGAATTTTGTAGACCGAGAGGTGTTTCCTTGAGAAGACTCTCAGTTAGAAGCAATCAGCAAATTTTGCAAGTGGAAAGTTTTCAATTACACGTTTCTGTTGCAGGTGCAAGGACACATTGCTCGTTAGGAAGACTAGCCCTTTGTTTTAGGAGTTAGGATGGTAGGAGAAGCAACCATGGGAGTACACTGGAATGCAGATACGATACTTTCAGCGGAGAAGGTGCCTGGGACCCAAGGTCCCTCCAATGGTCTTTGGATGAAGTAAGAGTTTCGATGGAAAAATACAGAAGGAAGACCTGGCCGAAGAGGTGTGACGAGGGTGTGTTCTATTATTTTTGTGATTTTGAATTAGGGACAGTGCCTTGGGGGTTGAGCAGTCGAGGACTAGAGGGGAAGCTAGAAGGAGAATCTCAGAACAAGCTCTATAGCTTTGGCTACTGATTTAAGCAAAGTGAGTGTACTTCTAAGGAAGTCTTCACTACTGACACCTTTTTCTCTCTTGTCTTGGGAAAATGCTAAGTAGGGATGTCATCTTAAAGACCGTGTAGGGCTAGACTAATTGCTTTTTCTTTTAGGTTGATGACTTCTAACATAGAGATTGGAGCAGTTATTGGTTGCCTAATGCTTCTGGAGTTAACTATTCTTCTTATTCTGCGTCGGATGAGACTCCTGCGTAGAGTATTCTTTGTATTAGTGCCCATTTATTTTCTTAACCTCGTGATGAGGTGCTTGTATGTGCTACTATTTTTAGCTTTGTAATAAACCCTAAATTTTGGAATTCAGAGTCAGTAATCTTTGAAGTATAAAGTTGAAGTTTAATTGGTTATATTGAGAAATTGGATTTTCTTCCCTTCACACTATTCAGCAGATAGAAAGGTCCAGTAGACCTAAGGATTCTTAGGGATGGTGAGATACTATAAGATAGGAATCCAACTTTATCACCTCTTAATGGGTAGTAAGGGGTATATAAATGCAAATGCAATAAAATATAATATGTAAACCATCATAGTACTAATACCATAACACTCAGAGACGAAACTGCTATGGAGCATTCACCATTTCCCGGTACTGTACCAGTCCATAACAATAAACCAACCGTCACCAACTGAACAGGCATGGATTAACTGAAGAGATCTGCCACGTGCCGCGGGTCAACGGAGAACTTTAATTCAGATCACCATTGCGGGTTTCATATAGTTACATACTAATGTAGCTTGTGACATCTCACATTGACAATCAGATAGGGATTGAGAGAAGTGCTTAATTTGAGCCGGTGTTTGCATGTGTGGGACACCAGCACTCATTTTTGTGGACCAGTACTTATTTTTCCTCATCAGGCTTTGGCCCAGAGCATAAGAGAGAAAAAGACAAAGCTGAAAGGAAGAGAAAGATAGAAATAAACATAACAATGGGAGAAAGGTGGTGCCTGTAAGAGTGAGAAAAAGTGGCAGGAAGTGTCTGGTTGTAGATTAGGGAGACATATGATAGAATCAAGATCAAGCAGCATTAGTATTCAGCCACCGAACTTCCATTCGATTGGCAGTGGGCTTTCGGGTACCAGCAATTAATCTTTTACAAATTTAGTACAGGAAGATAGTAACAAAGTCCATCCCAGCAGATCTCTTGTCCATATCTTCCTCCAAACTATGCCAGCTCACGACCATAAACTTAAAACAGAATATCTCAGAATGGACAACTCAGTGCAGTAACTATATAGGTGGACAATGAAAATAGGGAATACCATATAGGGACTTGCACAGCTGCTCAAAGCTGCCGGCTTACACATAAGTGCTATATAAATGTTACAATACAATACAATGCACATCTTAACTATTTACTCTGTCTTTACAATGAGGACATAGAGAACCTTTTATGGTCTCAAAATTAATGTTCTTACTATATGATTTCAGCAAAAGTGGAGAGAAAATAATTTGTTGAATATTTTCCCTATTAAACAATCTTTCAAATTGTAGTATATGAAAACTACTTTAAATAGTGTTCTCAAACCCATCATTTCCATGTCAACATGTTCACCACACATTGCATTCTTTTTTCAAACAATGAATATGACTCACAGACTTTGAAATATCCCCAACTTCCACTCTCTGACTTATTCCAAGCTCTATTACTACTATGAGATCCTAAACTACTATTTCCAAACTCTTCCCTCCTCTATTCATCCTTTATCCTATTCATCCAGACAAGATGGAAGTCCTCATCCTCGGCTCCACCCCCTTGGCCTGGGACGACTCCTGGTGGCCGACCGCACTGGGAACAGCTCCAACACCCACCGACCACGCATGCAACCTAGGGTTCATCCTCGACTCTACTCTTTCCATGACAAAGCAGGTGAATGCCGTCTCGTCCTCCTGCTTCAACACCCTCCACATGCTCCGAAAGATCTACAGGTGGATCCCCACCGAAACAAGAAGAACGGTCACCCAGGCCCTCGTCAGCAGCAGGTTTTGACTACGGAAACGCCCTCTACGCATGAGGGCCAAACTCCTGAAACCACTTCAACGCATCCAAAACGCCTCTGCTCGCCTGATCCTCGACATCTCTCGCCGCAGGCACATCACACCCCACCTGAGAGACCTGTACTGGCTCCCCGTCAACAAGAGGATCACCTTCAAGCGCCTCACCCACGCACACAAGCCACTCCACAACACCGGACCAGCATACCCCAACCGATGACTCAGCTTCTACACCCCAAACCGCCAGCTCCGCTCCGCCGACCTCACCCTCGCCACAGTCCCCCGCATCCGAAGAGCGACTTCCAGTGGCAGATCGTTCTCCCACCTCGCCGCCAAGACCTGGAACACCCTCCCCATCCTGCTTACCTTTAGAAGACTCCTCAAGACCTGGCTATTCGAGCCGTAGCAGCATCCCCCAGCGCCTTGAGACCCTCACGGGTAAGTAGTGCGCTTTACAAATGTTCTGATTGATTGATTAATTGATTGATCTACTAACAGGCTCTCTACATCCTCATAAACCTCTTTTACTACTATGAGTTTCCAAATAACCCTTTATAGACTCTTCCCTCCCTTATCAATGTTTTATCCTTTTCATCCAACTAACAGACTCACTGGTCTACCACTCCCACCACTTCCAATAACAACTTATATTTCCCCCTACTCATTCACCTTTGGGTTCCAGAGTAGCATGCTACACACTGAAAAGTGCTTAACTGTCTTGTCAGAGGTAGTAAGCGCTTTATAAATACAATTACTATTGGCCTTGAGCA
Source organism: Triturus cristatus (assembly GCF_964204655.1). NCBI lineage: Eukaryota > Metazoa > Chordata > Amphibia > Caudata > Salamandridae > Triturus > Triturus cristatus. The sequence goes on along the minus strand of NC_140583.1, from coordinate 109,483,063 downwards.
GAATGTGCTCCCCTTGAGGAGTTGCCTCCCCCACTCTCAACCTCAAGGGTTTTTAATATAAGTTTCCCAAATCTCCAGCTCTACCTGAAGTATTTGGTACAAGAAAGACATGTAAATGTCATCCATTTCAATTCCACTGATGTAATTGGTTCAAAGGGAAAACCTTGTAAAGTTTTAGAACCAAAGGCAAATCCCTGGGAGGATAGGACGAGGAATAGGTCTGTGTATAGAAAAACGTCTATCAAGTCTAAAATCTGGGCATTCATTCTGAGAAAATCCTCCCCAATGTTCCCAAAAACCACTTATACAGACCCTCATAGATTTCACACGTGCAAAAAAATTGCATATTCACCAATTTTGTAAAAAGCCCACACTTCTTACAAAAGTACCCGTGAAATTCCTTTTACTGGCCCAGCGTTGACCACTGAGCCAAACAATAGTAGGAGACCAGCGAGCAGGCGAGTTGTTTGTTTACTCACCTTCTTTATCGCATCCCCCTGCCTGGCGTGTTCTGGAGCTAAAGAAATATGAAGACCGGAAGAGACAGAATGGAAGAAGGAAAAGAGAAGATGGAAGGGAAGAAAGGGGACAGAAGAGGAAAAAGTGAAGAACACTGTGAAGCTTGGACAGGGACAGCAAATAACAGGTAAGTTTTGCCCCGGCCCATTAAGATATGTAGTTTTTCTGCTCCTCTTCCCCGCCCTCAGTACTCCCACCATCCACAGGCAGAAAGTTGATGGTGTGATTGCTGTGGGTTTGTGTGAAAAGTGAAGAGCAGTATGCCGCTGGACCTAGGGGCAACAAATGTTTTTTTTCCGGAAGGAAACAGAATTCGAGCCTGCCGCCCATTAGCATGAGGTGGGTCTTGCTTGGGGCAATATATATATATATATATTTTTTTTTTTTAAAAGAAAGAATTCGGGCCTACCACCAATGGGCATGTAGTGGCACCCACTGCACAATATTTTAAGAAAAAAGAAAGATTTGGGCTCACCGTCCATAGGTACGCAGAGGTTCCACCTGGGCGAATTATACAAATATATATTTTTTTTAAAGAAAGAATTCAGGCCTGCCGCCCGTTGGCATGCAGTGGTACTCACCAGGGCCAATTTTTAGGTTGTTTTAAAGCAAAGAAACTGAAATAATTTACTGCTAAAATGTCGTAAAATGTCCATTTTTGAGCTGCCAAATTCCCATTTGTATGCTGCTAAATTTACTCATTTATGATGCAATATCCCGGTCTGCTTATAGCTGGCCAATGTGATCTCATTCTGGAAACAGGCAAACCCTTGTTGAAGTCATCAAGCAAGAATGTCACTGTTTATAGAAGAAACATGTCTCTCAGAGCACCATCCCTGAAAGTTCTTCCAATGTCTTGACTAAGCCTTAAGAGTAGATGAACATTTAGATATCTGAATAACTACCACAAAGTGTTCAGACGCCCCCTTGTTTCTAGGTCTGACCCTTTCATCTTCCAAACAGAAAGAGTAAGAGCTTGGACAGTGTCCTTTCCTCTGATGTAGCTGGCTGAAAGAGCCAGGTGACAGTCCTCTGTCCAAGTTCCATCCTTATTGTCTATAGGTTCCCCTTGGCTGTTGACATACGCCATTTCACTTGATTATATTGATATTTCGAAGGTTCTCTGAATAAAGATTTATTGCATTTATGTTTGAATCCTGAAGAGGAAGGTTAGGACTGCCTAAATGAGAAAGAATGCTTCTTTTTAGGTCTCGCCTAGGCAGCGCGAATGAGCTGTCTCTCTGAGTCATCTAGTGATCTATATGCGTGGGGAAACTCCGCCTATTACTTAGTAATTTCTCGCCGCTTGCCATTAGTTAACTTTTTGCTTATTATTGGCTCTTCTAGCCGACACGTAACTTCCGGTTATTCCGGAAGCAGCAGGGCCTAACTACAGTCTTGTTACGATCTTGTTTAAAATAGTACGCATTAAGATGCGCGCACTACCTTACTTAATGATTATACGCATGCGTCAAAAGTTTGACATGGGCGCATGCATGTTCGACAAACTCCCTACACTCCACCCGCCAACCTCGCTCGCTGAACCCTCTGTAGCACCTCTACTTTATTTCCAAGCTATAGTTGGTGCTCCTATCTCTTATGCCACTAACAACCATTGACAAAGCCAATAGACCTAACCCGTTGTAAGTATGATGTTCCTTGTAAATCGGGCAGCATACTATGCAAAGCACCGACTTTTAGCTTCCGTGATTTAAGCCATGCTCTTCATCATTGCTTGACAAATATGTTTTCACGCTATTGGAGCGTTTTTGGCCCCATCAGCACTGAAGGGAAATCGTCGTGTGTGCATCCGGACGAAGGAGAAGCCAGCATCGTGTCCGTGGAAGAGTCCGGAAGGTCCGGCTCATTACATGACAATCACCACAACTCACGTCATGGACCCCCCTCCCACCCACACAGGTCTCCCGCAATCCTGTCCGCCCCCGGAGCCCTGCACCATACCCCCGAATAGCAGCATTCAAACCACCACCGAGCCAGCCCAGAACCCACACCCCAGCTGTACTATTCTCACACCTCAGCCACCCGCCCGCTCGCACATTGCTGTTAAATATTGCCAAGGGCCCTTCCAGTTCCACTTAAAAGCATGAATAACAGGGGGAAGATATGTCAACCTCTCATCTCAGTGGTAACTCCCACAACTTGCCTGGCCCTCTTCCTTTAAATCTGTCAGGGTGGCCTTTAATGTACGGTAATCTGATCCCGTTTCATCCCCTCTTATCTGTGAAACTGGTTCCTAATTTGTCTTACTTCTCTCTATTGTGTCATTATTCCCCAGCAAAATCGGGCAGGATTGTTGCACTTTGCAGTTTTAGACAGACGAATGTTATGCCATTTCTAACATAATACATCAGGTGTAGACATGCAAATGTTTTAATTGACATGCTAATCTTTTAATTGGTCCCAAGATAGAACAAGCATATGCAATGCAATAGGTCTCGCATTTACGTGAGTTTGAGCTATTGGCATTGTAAATGTCAATGCGTTTTATTTGTTTTAAAAACCAAAACATAAATAAAAGGCTTCTAATTTACAATGCCAATAGCTCAAACTCGCGTAAATGCGAGACCTATTGCATCGCAAATGCTTGTTTTCCTTACCGATCCCATGTAGTTTCCAAACCAACTCAGGACTAAATGGCTGAGCGCCTCCCTCTAAAAGGCATTGGTAGTGCAGCATTCTTTTGAGCATAATCTGTATGCCAACCCTAAGACATGTTGTCTTCTGCAATGGTAGCCCCTTCGAAAGGGCTGCCAGTACAAATTTAAGATGGTATTTCGTGAAGAACTAACCTTGAGTCTCTTCCTCAGGTTATTTATTTGCCTCATACAAAACAGGAGATTTTCCTCTCTTCTGTCTTTCCTAACCGTTCTTCTCAGGATGAAATTAGTCTAGCCTGGACCAAAGATATCAGGAAGTTAGCTAGTGGTTTATGACGTATGGTGAGGTACATCAGGGTGGCTAGGAATTCCACAAGTCAAGAAACAGTAGCAACTGCTTCGGAATCAAAGTATCAATAGAAATTACCAACTGCCTACAACAAAGAGATATAAATACGCCCAAAGCTGGGTCTGGATTAAATAGACAACCACAAACCATGACTGACACAAAGGAGCAAAAGGACGTAGGATAAAGGATTATCAAAATCAGTTTATTTAAATATAAAGAATCAAGATAATAGTCATTGAGAAAAAAGAAGAAGAAATGATAAATTGCATGATGCAAACATGTATAGGTCCCACACTAGACATTCAAACACACATTCATTCCCACAGCATACTCATTTATTCGACAAACACATAATTTCAAAAAACCAAATTATTTCATACATGGGTTAAAACCATCAATATTGAAAGGTTAACAATTTCACAAAATAATAGTTCCAAGAAACTCGTGCTCTCCCAATTCTTAAGGACAGACAGGGTCTTCAGGTAGGCACAAGATAATAAAAGCCAACGCACGTTTCGGTGTTGGGCCCACGAGGGGCTACACCTTCACCAGGGCACAGGTGGTAATAAACGTGTGGGACACACAATAGATACCTAGAATACAGTCAAAATGATACAAAAGAGAGAGAAAATACTTAAGAAACACAATAATTAAAACTGAGGTTTGATAGATCATAAATCAACGTCAATCAATACAATCAAAGATTAAGAACCTAAAGGTCCAGAGGGCTAACTTGAAATAGTCTGGAATCAGTGTCAGTCAGGGTAGGGTTAAGATACAAATGGAAGGATAGTCACAAGATAGTCCAATTAAATAAAACCGAGGTGCACCGAGAACAAACTTCTCAGAGGAGGTGAGTCCAGATAAACAAGAAAAGTAACAAAGTACAATATATCACCCGTGCAGTAAAAAGTAAGAATAACACAAGGGTGCAAAGGTTGTCAAAGACATACCTAATATTAAAAAGAAAAAGAAAAGGAAAACAATGCAGGATAGGTTACAACTGTTACATATCGAGAGAAATCAATACCTTTAAATCAGGTAGGTGGCTAAAGATAGCCCTCTACGCTAGGGATGGAAATTTTTCGGGGCCTCAGGGGGCTCAACAGAGCGATTCTGTAGCAAGGAAATACACATAAAGGGGATAGAGTCAGGATAGGGATCATGAAAGAAGCTGCGATTAGGGTAGCAGTAGCTGCTAAGAGAGGCAGTGCTTACCCGAGAAGTTAAAGGGGCGGCAAGCTCAGGGTTTGTTCATCATACAACAACATCACAGCGAGTATCCAGCGTGAGGGGCCAAAGGCGCCAAATGTTAGTTCCAATAACAGTGTTAAATGCGTCTGTCGAATACACCAGACAGGGAAATGAATTAATTCCTGCAAAAAACAAACAGCATAAGATGGTAAAAAATATTATATAGACAACTAGATAAGGTGTGTATATATAACAAAAATGAGGCTGACTGTTGGCTCTGCCTCTTCATATATGTGTACAAGGTAAAAGAACTTAGCAAGCGCTGGGAGAGAGCATAGAAGTTAAGGGTCAACGCGGGATCGATAACGTGGGCAGTAATAACTACGAGCGTTTCCCTCCAGTCAAAGGCCGAATAACAGCACTAAAAGATAGAATATGAAAAGCAGGGCCAGATTAGAATAGCCACACAGGGAATCCAGGTAGCGCGCATGGACGTTCTTACCGTGGGTAATTTAACAGCGATGAGGAAGATGACCGGATAGCATCATCCGAGTAGAGGCAAAAAGGCTTCCGGGTTAATTTCTTCGGGAGCCGATATTTAAATGCTGTTGAGAGTCGGGGAGGCTGGACGGTAGAAAATCTCGCGAGAGCGAGCATAGATCTAAAAAATCCAAAAAGGACTTCAGCCAAGGGTATTGCATTAGAACAAAACACGTCGGCCATATTGGAACAGAGCGCGTGATAGACAACGAACAACATAAGATGGTAAAAAATATTATATGGACAGCTAAATAAGATGTATATATATATAACAAAATGATGCTGACTGTTGGTTCTGTCTCTTCATATATGTGTATGAGAACAAGATAACAAACTTAAACAAGCGCTGAAAAAGAGCATAGTGGTTAGAAGTCAGCGTGAAGATCGATAACGTGGGCAGTGATTACTGCGCGCGTTTCACTTCAGTCAGAGGCCGAATAACAGTGCTAAGAGGTAGAGAATAGAGAGCAGGCCAGATTAGAATAGCCACACAGGGAATCCGAGTGGCACACACGGACGTTCTTACCGTGGGTAATTTAGCAGCGATGAGGGAGATAACCGGGTAACATCATCCGAGTAGGGGCAAAAAGGCTTCCGGGAGAATTTCTTCAGGAGCCGATATTTAAATGCTGTTAAGAATCGAGGAGGCTGGATGGTAGAAAATCTCGCGCGAGCGAGCATAGATCTAAAAAATCCAAAAAGGACTTCAGCCAAGGGTATTGCATTAGAACAAAACACGTCGGCCATATTGGAACAGAGCGCGTGATAGACAACGAACAACATAAGATGGTAAAAAATATTATATGGACAGCTAAATAAGATGTATATATATATAACAAAATGATGCTGACTGTTGGTTCTGTCTCTTCATATATGTGTATGAGAACAAGATAACAAACTTAAACAAGCGCTGAAAAAGAGCATAGTGGTTAGAAGTCAGCGTGAAGATCGATAACGTGGGCAGTGATTACTGCGCGCGTTTCACTTCAGTCAGAGGCCGAATAACAGTGCTAAGAGGTAGAGAATAGAGAGCAGGCCAGATTAGAATAGCCACACAGGGAATCCGAGTGGCACACACGGACGTTCTTACCGTGGGTAATTTAGCAGCGATGAGGGAGATAACCGGGTAACATCATCCGAGTAGGGGCAAAAAGGCTTCCGGGAGAATTTCTTCAGGAGCCGATATTTAAATGCTGTTAAGAATCGAGGAGGCTGGATGGTAGAAAATCTCGCGCGAGCGAGCATGGATCTAAAAATCGAAAAATGACTTCAGCCGAAGACCATACATTACATCAAAAACACGGCAGCCATGTTGGGACAGAACGCGTGATAAGCGCACTTCTATGGAGGCTGTGGGGAGGGAGATTTTTACACAACCACTTGGTGTAAAAAAAGCAAGACATGGGACATACTCAAACAGACAATTTAGGAAAAGGGGCCAAATACGCCCGGAGGGAACCAGTATCTCTATAATGAGAGAGAGAATGTAAGGTAGTGGTCTAATCAAGTGATGGCATTTTCCCAGGGACAAATTTCATTAAGGCCTTGGGCTACTACATTTAAGAGATAAATCCAAAAAACCTCCCTCTTCTTTCGGATAGTGGTAGGATCCTTGCCCATGGGGGTATGTATCTTTTCCACTATAGACCATTTAAGGTCCTGCTCAGTATGACCGTATTCAATCCAATGGGAGACCAACGGGACGCCGAGTTTCTTAATACGAATATTAGATTTGTGCTCGCCCATCCTGAGTCTACATTCCCTGCCAGATTCGCCAATATAAGCCAAATCACAGGGGCATAGAATCACGTAAATGATGTTGGAAGTACGGCAGTTGGTAATTCCGGTCAAATTGATGATTCATTTGTTGATGCTGATAGTTTGCCCTACAAGTGCATTGGGACAGGCTTGACAGGAGCCACATCGGTGGTTACCTGTAATAGGGGGAAGGCCCGTAATAGAGATTTGCCGGGAAGAAGGAGGGTCTGAAATTTTGCCTCAAACCAGGTAATTCCTGAGGTTTTTGTCCTTCTGAAGGCAAAAAGCGGTTTAGGCAATTTGTTATCATCATCCATATTCAGAAGATACCAGAGTGAATTGATGGTCTGCCGTATTTTATGGTTGATATTTGAGTGTTTGGTCACACAGACCAAACGATCCAAAGGTTTTTCCTCCTTTGGTTGGAACATAGATTCACGATTGTAATATCTGGCTCTTTTGAATGAATTCTTAACCAATTTGGAGGGGTAGCCCCTATTCAGAAGTTTGGTTTTTAAAAGATCAGCCTGGAACAGAAAATCCTTCATCTCAGAACAGTTTCTCCGGAGACGGAGAAATTGACTAAAGGGAATACCTTCCCTCTGACAGCGGGGATGATAGCTATCAAATTGAAGCAACGTGTTCCTTGCAGTTGGTTTGGTGCATAGGGAGACAAATAGTTGGCTATCTTTGTGCTCCACCCATACATCGAGGAATTCAACCCTGCTGTTGCTAGAATGAGCAGTAAATGTAAGATTCTCATCAGCCAGGTTAATCCATTGAATGAAGTCGTCATGGGATGTCTGGTCCCCCTTCCTGATGAAAATAATATAATCTATGAAGCGGGACCAGGCACAGACGTTCTCAAAAAAGGGGGCTATTTCGTTGTAGATGTTAGTATTTTCAAACGTACCCATATATAAACAAGCTACACTGGGGGCACAGGCGGCTCCCATGCTGACTCCTTGGGATTGTTGGTAGTATTTGTTATTGAACTCAAAATAGTTCTCTGCTAGTATGATGTTAAGACATTGGAGGATGAAGGGAGCATTAGTAATGTCAGGTTCAGAAAGTAAAATTTCTTGAATGGCGGACAGGGCTCCCTCTTGGGGGATGTTAGTATATAAGGACTCCACGTCCAAGGTAACCAGAAGCTCCCTGTCACTCCGGTAACATAGATTTTCAACCTTAGACATAAAATGGCCGGTGTCTTTGACATACGACTCAAGGTTGCTCACCAAAGGTTTTAAAAATTGGTCCACATATTTGGATAGTGGCTCAGTGGCCGCACCGATGGTGGATACAATGGGTCTTAATGGGGGATCCAATACATTTTTATGGGTCTTGGGGACCCCATAGATAATAGGTAGTCAGGTGTGAAGGGTTGTAAGGAATTCTCTTCCTTAAAGCATAAATATCCATCATCAGCAGCAGCACGTACCATGGTCAGAATTCGGTGTTTAAGTGCTGGTTCAGGGTTGATAGTAATCCGCTTGTAATGTCTATCCACCGACAATAGATTATCCATTTTTTCAATGTATGTCGAGGTATCAAGAATAATGACCCCCCCTCCCTTGTCACAGGGTTTAATGGTGAGTCGTTCATTATCCCTGAGTACGTGAAGGGCATCATTTTCTTCTTTCAGGAGATTAAAAGCCGGTTTAGGGACATATTTCAAGGTTTTTTGAATTCTAGAAAGTACCGCCTTCTCAAAAATCCAAGTCCAAGGAGGGAGTGAACTCAGAGGGTGGTCTTAGTCCAGATCGGTTGTTGGTAATCTCGGCGGGAGGTTTTGTAAGAAAAAAATGTTTTAGTCTTATTTTACGGAAAAAGGAATAGAGATCCTTCATAAATTCAAATTTGTTGTAATTCGCAGAGGGAACAAAAGACAAACCCCTAGATAACAAGCTGGAGGTCTCGGAATTGATGGTCTTAGTCGATAAGTTAAATACTGGAATGTTGTTTAAGTTTTCCAGTATTGTTGTTGTCTCGTTTGTATGTACATCTGGGGTTGACTTTGATCCTGACGGAAATCCCTCTGTCTGGGGTTCCGATTCCTGGGGCGAAAGTTCCCTCTGCGGTTCCCTAAAAAACGATTAGGGGGGATGGTCCTATCGAAGATCTCCTGTCTGGGCTGATAGGTAGGGTTATAGTTAAAATTATAATTAGCAGGATCTTCACTATCCGAGTCCGTGGTGTCAGAAAATGTAACAACACGTCTGTTGCCCCATCTTGTGGCAGCAGTGCTGTTAGAGTAACCTGGATTTATTTCCTCTGAGGTTGTGTAGAAATTAGGGGTGAGATAAGGGTTGGCCCGCTCCTGAGAGAAGAGCCGAATATCTTTTCTAAACTTATCTGTCTTTCCCCTATTTCGACAGCATTTTCCTTTTTCAGTTTTTCTTCCATTTCCTCTATTTCTTTATTTAAGACGGATAGGACTTCCCTAGCAGTTTCAACTATCAGCATCATCCAATCTCTGGAGCATCTGTTCGAGATTAGCGCCCATTTTTCCAAAAACAGTCTCAATTCAAGGAAGAGACCCGGGATGTTACGGACTCGAAGACCAATAGGGATAGTGCCAGCTTTCAGATATTCCAACATAAAGTTGGCGTGTGCCTCACTTCGTTTGGATTTCTTTTTGAGATTGAGGAGTTTGGTCCATTCCTCCTCGAGGCCCTTAGATAGAGTAAACTGTTTATTACTACCAGTTGTTATCCCAAACATACGGGAAAAATCTTCATCCAAAGCCAAAGGTTTTGATGCTTTCCATAATAGGTCTGGAGCTACAAACAAATAAAGGGGTTAAAGGGGTTAAATATATAAGAACAAGGTCTAGAGAGACTCTAAGGGAAACCAATAAAGGGAGAGGGGAGATAAAAGGACAGGATACAACCACATATAAACAAATATGACGTCAAGAAAAAGGAAAAAGAAGAAGGACTAGGTGCACATCGGGAGAACAGCAAGGACTTGCAGACAAACAAACACAAACCCCCACAGTTCAAGGCTGTGAAGAAGATATCCAATAGAAGGGGGACCCCTGAAGATCAGATGGGTAGGCAGAGGCGGCAGAGGAAACATAGAATCAAAGTATCAATAGAAATTACCACAACAAAGAGATATAAATAAGCCCAAAGCTGGGTCTGGATTAAATAGACAACCACAAACCGTGACTGGCACAAAGGAGCAAAATGACGTAGGATAAAGGATTATCAAAATCAGTTTATTTAAATATAAAGAATCAAGATAATAGTCATTATCTTTTTTGTTGTAGGCAGTTGGTAATTTCTATTGATACTTTGATTCTATGTTTCCCCTGCCCCCTCTGCCTACCCATCTGATCTTCAGGGGTCCCCCTTCTAATGGGCAACTGCTTCGGAGACAGCTAAAGTCTTTCCACATAGAAAGGTCGTGGGTAGATCTCCCAGCGGTGTGGCAGCTGCTTGGTCTCAGTTCAAGGCAGTCTCAACAGTGGAAATTTGCAGACCAGTCACTTGGGCAGCTCATCACACTTTTTTGAAGCATCATAGTATTAATGCATATAAAGACGCTCAAAACGATTGTACTTTGACGCTGTCTTCAGACCCGTTCCTGTAAGCTGTACTCCCAGCGCTTAATTAAACCCACTGCTCCTGTGTTGCCAAACGCCTCTTATCTTTGTTTTTTCAAGGAAAATTCATAATCGAGCAACAGTGGCATAATCTTTATCTTTGTATTTACGCTAAAAAAAAATTGGGGCATCCATCATAAATAATTATGTTTATATATGTATATATTTTTTCAGCCAGCACAGGTTTGGCATTCCACTTAAGACATGACTGGGAAGATGACGTAGGAACTAAGGATAATTTCCCGGTTAATTACTGGTAATCGTCATTAAGGAGGAAGATAATGACCATAACTGGGAAGTTACCGAGGCAACACTGCTGTTTCTAAACATAGAAAATATTAACGTAGCTCACAGTTCCTGCATTCCAGAGACCACTGGTGAAGCAATAGCGCCCTCCAGTGGTTCAAGTAAGATGATGTCAAGCATTCACCTTTCAACATTTCTCAGCAGAATCACCCAGCAAAAAACACGTTTTGTGGACAAAACACCTCACACAAACATTTTTTCAAAAGAATGCACTTATTATTTTTTTCTTGCATAACAACAATACTACTTGAGGCAGAGGTTTTCTCAGGCTATTTAGAACTGTGGAACATTTGTTTGTGAATATTGCAATGTTTTCGAAATAATTCACAAAATTATAGAGGTAAAATTTTAAAAACTTTACACACCCCTAAAATTTTCGTATGAAACTGTTGTATTTCTATAGCCGAAGTTTGACGACATAGAGGATCTTATGCCGGGCCGCGCTGCATGGGAGCCAGGAAATCACACATCAACAATAAATACATTGATTATTGTTTAAATGCAACAAGGTGTTTGTGTGACTAACAGGTCTGAGTGTTTAAGTGGGAATGTCCAGCAAGCTTCCTCATTACCTGCAGCTTCCGCTGGCTTTGGCATTACAGGCTTTTTCATTAAATGGCTTTGGCATTACAGGCTCTGGAATTACAGGCTCTGGCATTACATGCTCTGCATTACAGGCTCTTGCATTACAGGCTCTTGCATTACAGGCTCTGCCCCAGGCAGTAAGAAAATCCAGTCATTAGTAAACAAACCTCTTGATTTCACTCCATGAAGGCGAGTCACATTGTAATTTTCAGAAGTCGAATGCAGCTCTGACTGATACTCACACCAGACTGGCCGACAGAAAGATGTTCTCAGACTTGCCACGTCACGCGCTGGCAAACACATCATGGCAAATACGGCAGACTGTGTCTTCAGCTGCCCAATAAAGATGAATGACTCGCAAATACAAGTGAGGAAATGGGTGTGATACCAGACGAACAGGAGGAGAACAGACATGTTGCAACATGACTTCCTGGTAGGCCTGATAAGAACCATGCCCATGAAATATTATGTAATGTACATTGTACAGAGGTGTAAATGTATAATTAAACTAACAAAAGACATTTATACAGCAAACAATACAGATTGCATGGTTTGGGCACTTAGGTACCCTCCAACTTCACACAGGCTTTCATTTCTTAAGAACTAGGCTCTGCAGGGATGCAAACCCGTGACTAACAGGTCACCTACAGGTGTTTACAGCAGCCACATGACACAGTGTGCCAATTGCCAGGGCTGGAGGGTGTGAGGTGCGTAAGGTTCAGGGAGGGAGGGAGAACGAGCCGAAAACCACTGTCGACAGTGGATTTTCAGCTCGTTTTTGGAGGCAGTAACCAGCCGATGCCCATGTGGAGGTGCGAAAACACTCCAGGGCATCAACGACAGCCTCAATGACCCTTTGTATTTATGTTTTTATGGAGGGGCATCGGGGACTTGGTGAGGGGCATGCTACCTCCTAGGTAGCCTTGGGCACGAGCCCAACCCTCTCCAAGGTCCCGTTCCCTTCTCACACAGTGGCATTTATTTGTAAGCTGGCAGGTATGCATTGAAAGTAGCAAAGATGGCCTGACACAACTGGTTGGAGTAACTACTTAGCCTAGGCAATGTGCAATCACGTCATTGACCTGTACAGAACGTCATAGAACAATAGTAGAAGGACAAAGGAGTAACCAAAAATGAGGCAAGGAAAAGGAGAGAGAGCGATGGATTACCAGTGCGCTTCAGAGTAGTTGTATGCAGAAGATAGACTAAGGACCTCGGGCAAAGAGTCCATTTACACAACGGAGCAACAAGCACACGAAGAAACACCACTCACTGGACAACGCCTTGCTGTATATCTAGTTTGCTGGGGCAACGGTTTATTTTTCAAATAAACAGACACCAAAAATCAACGATCATAGCATCTATAGGTTCACAAATGGCTAGAGTAGGGTCCACAGTCGCCCTTTTGAACAGTAGCAACGCATAGTCTGAGCAATGAGGGTTCTTCTTGGAAAAAAGAAAGGCATATCATCAGAACATATCTTGGGGAACCTTGTGAACAAGGTGACCCCACAATATGATGCCCTTTCTTGTGAACAATGTCTTCAAACGAAAATACCGTATGGGACACCAATATCAACATTATCTTAGGCAATGTTAAGAAATATAAAATGAATGCAGAAGTATATTTAGATATGTACAGAATATGCAGAAATGTATGCAGATACTTTTAAACATATGCAGAAAGATATCAATATATATGAAATACCAGAAGAGGTATAGTTGTGCCATCGAAGGTCCATAAGGCAAATGAGCAAAGCCCTTCCTGGCTGCCCTTGACCCCTATGGAACTGAACGTTTCAGACTCAACAAACTCTGCAAGTCTGAAAGGGGGTGAGTGGGTTGATAGGAACATTCTGGTAACAACCAGGTAGGTGCTCGTGACAACTATTGTAACTTGGAGCAATGTTTGCACCATAATTCATTCACTGTTAGAGGATTCTTTCCCCAACCAAAATCCAGAAGAAAGTGCTGAAGAGCTGGGCTAAGATCAGTGCAAGCAGGCAGGTGGGAGGGTGCTTGAAGGCCAAGGGAAAGAGCAAGCACAGCTAGGTAGACATGTCTTTGTAGACCCAGGTATCACTCAAGGATAAGTAGGCAGCCGGGGGATGCAAACCAAAGAAAACAGCAAGCACAAAAGGGAGTCAGGCAGCGGTGTGAGTGACAGTATTGATACCGTGTCAACAACCTGAGGAGCTCTCCTGGTACCAAAGAACACATCAACAGCTGTTGAAGTGCTTCATTGCGGAGAGGTGACTAACACTGGGGAAATTGTGCTACACCCCAATGATACTGTGGTTTTGGAAACCCTTTAATGAGTAGCATAATAATCTCCTTACGATTGTGGTGTATTTCGAAAATGTGGAAATTAGACACAGAGGCAATTAGCTCATGTTTAAACTGAGGGAAATATGTACAAGGGCATTGCGCCACCAGAGCATCACTTTTTCCGCCGCTCTGCTGGGGCAATGCCCTGCTCCATATTAACAAGGCGGCACTAACGTACTTTGCATGGCTTAACGCCACCTTGTAAATATGGGCCTCCTCGCCGCAGTTTTCTGAAGCAAAGGGGTGTGCAATGGGTGTTGCTGTGGCAGTACCATGCAGTACCCATTGCTTTTTAACGCTGCCCGAGATTTACAAGGATCTGTGAATCTGAGGCATTGTCAAAGACTAACGTCTTTGAAAAGTAGGCGTTAGCGTGGTGCAAGAGTATTTATCCTCATGTTTTTCTCTTTCTATGGGTGCTGCATTCTGCAGCACACATTGAAAGAGGAAACCGCCATTCATGAATTTTTTTTTGCAGGAAGGTGTCCCTTGCTGCACATGCACAACCCAATCAACCTTGCAACACCGGCTCCCTAGCACCAGTGTGCAAGGGTGCCTGCGCGGGCAATGGGCAGCTTTTTTAGCGCCGGCACAAGGGAAAGCACAGGGGTGCACCGTCTTCTTGTCGATATGGCGCATCCCAACGTTTTTTAACCATGCAGCGTGGCGCTGCTAAATTGCTTGCAGCGCTGTGCCATTTAGTTGTTAATATGCCCCGGGATTGTGTGTGAATACAGCACATACATCTTAAATCTGCTGAAAATCCTGTGTATACATCTGACTCTGAAAGACAAAGTTATTCAGATTTTACTCCAGTGAAAAGGCACACTAAGGGATCTAAACTGACTCAAAGTCCTGCTAAAGAATGTACCTTCCAGGTTGTGCAATTGAAAGCTGACATAAATAACAGAAATATCCTTTCGCACTACTTTGCATTATTTCGAGTAGAGGGGCTATGCCTTGGGTGGAAAAGCCATATCTAATACCAATGGCACACAGGGCTTTGCACCAAAAATGCCTTCTTCTTGATGCATTCGTTAAATGTGGTTCTTTGCTCTGAGGGGCTTGAGGCTGTAGAAATGAATCAGTGAGAGCCTAGAGCCTCAGTCCATGACACAACATGAGGTGTGAGAAATAGACCACATCAATATGAGCTTGATAAGCAACAATTCGTTGGAGAGGGCTTAGAGGTAGTACACACAGAACATGCATTTTTAATAAGGTAAAAAATGTTTGTCTCCAAGTGCAGAACCACCAGATGTCCACAAGTTGTTCCCTACACAAACTAGAAAAAAACACTGACAATTCCACCAAAAGCAACAATAAATGTGTTGATATTAGGGTAGATATTGCAGAATAGACCACTATAAATTCTACTTCGAAAAACTATTTTGAAAACTTTTAAAATGTATGCAGGCTTTATGTGAAATTATACTTACAACTCTAAGGTGCTAACTTGTCCAGTGCACTTGGTACATAGTGATAAGCCTACTACCTCTGTGCAAACTTCACCCAGTCCGCACAGTTTGCCACAATGGACAGGTGAAATGCGAAATGAAAGGTGGCTTGAATAATTCCAGGTCACGGCAAGTGACCCCCACACTCGAGCCCCTTTGCATTGGAAAGCCAGGATCACCTGGGACAGAACGGGCAATGACCAATCACCCTGTCCTGCTGCCCTCACCGGTCAAATCTGGGCTCCAAAATTCAAAGTCCAGCTGTATCGCTGCCTTTCACAGGCTACATCAGCTGCTGCTTCCAGGTGACCCATTCTTATTATTTTTTTTTAATTTACTTTTTAAGTTTGAGACAATGCTGTCTTCTCATTGTTTGTACATTAGTTTGTAAGTTTTTTATTCTACAGACAAGTACTTTACACGATCTTTAAAGCTAGTAACTAGCTCTGTCGTTAAAAAACAAATTAGTCCGCAACTTAAGCAGAACACCTCCATCCACACCTGTGTACGAGAAGCAAAAGTTCTAAAGAAGCGATGGGATACATTTGGGGCCATATTATCAAGAAACGGCGATAACGTTATCGCCGCTTTAGCGGCAGGAAACTGCCGCTGAAGAGTGATAATGGGCTTGATAATATGCCCTTGAGAATTCAAATAGACGCCCAGGTTCACACCAGAACCAGGAATGTTATCGCCGTTCCTTGATAATATGGCCCTTTGTCTTATGTCCTTTGTCTAGCGGTTTAGGTCAGTGTTTGTGTCTTGTGTCTGCCCACCTCAGTAAATTGTATTCCTTGTTGGGGAAATTTGTCAAAGATTTTTGATAGCCCTCACTCCCTAAACTGAGCCTGATCTTGCGTTTAAGCACTCCTAAGATTTACAGATGAGAGACTAAAGGCGAAGGCTATTGTGAGGCCTAAGATGCTCTATCATTGCAACTCAATAATCAAGTTACTATCTTTGCACACTTGACTGGAAACAGCAAGCAGAGAAGACTTAACTCGGGTTGCGGTAGAAGGGTAGATTCTCAGATACAGCATAACACAGTATTGTCAAACCTAGGACTGTAAGAAATGAAACACTCAAAATAACCTTACAACTCACTTTCCATACCATGTACATGCCTCACTTCCCCTATGTCTGCCTAACACATCATTTATCCCCCCGGCGTCCTCCACTGTTGGGGCTAATGCAGTCCTCTGTTACATCACAGATCATACGGTTTGGCCCCTTGGAAAATATTCCATGTTCAATACCATGTTGTTATAAGTTATGTTCATTTATTTGTAAAGCGAACAATTACCCGGAGGTGTCTTGGCACTCGCTTGTAATAGACCTACCTAACAATGTCAACATCAAAGAGTGTACTTTATATAAAGTTAAAAACAAAAGTCTGTAGGGCTTTCTTAAAAGCCAAGAGATTTTCCATATTTTTTACATGAATCGGGAGGGCATTCCAGGAGTGTGGTGCCCTGTAGAAGGAGCTTCTTCCTTCCAAAGAGGAATCAGGACATTGTAGGCTGTGGAAGACCTTAGGGTTCTTGATGGCTTGCACCGCTTGAATGTTATCTTCAGGTAGCCAGGTCCCATCACACGCGTGCCTTAAAAACAATGCAGACAGACTTGAATACCGCTCTCTGTCTGATTGGCAACCAATGAAGCATTTTAGAGCACCTGCTAAAGATTTAAATTTGGGAATGCCTAATAACAGCCAAGCGGCTGTGTTTTGTATAATCTGTAGTTTATTCAAATATTGCTGTTGTATTCAAATATTGAATTCACTCATCACCAGTGTCCTCTCTGTCAAAACTACATTGTTCATTGTTAGCATCTTTGTGCTGTACTGTGATGACCGGTTTTTCAAGCATTGGAATGTTGTTTCTGTTTGACTTGCTGTGCAAGATTCATCACCATGCAACAAATATTTTTGGGAGTGTAAAGGTGTCTTTGCAAGCCATAAAGAACCTCCTCTTTAATGTTTTTTTAATTTGATTTATGATTGTTATTAAAGAGCTAAAGCGTACCCGGCACAATTAAAATCAATTAAAGCATAATGACATGAATGCAAAACAAAATTCATCAAGATACAATGCTGTTCATAACAAGAAACACTCTGAGAAGTCTGCTGTAAAGAGAGCTCAACCAGAACAGCTCTCAGATCTTTCACTGAAGCTAGGAGTGTTGCAAAGAGCGAATTCCAAAACCTCGCTGCGGGTAACATAACGGACTGCATAGCAGTGACTATCTTTTTAACAAGAGGAGGATCAAGGGACTTGCTCCTAGTATTGTGACACTCACCAGAGATTTGGGGCTACATGCTGCAGTGGAAGATTTGCAGAACAGGGTCTTATAAATGAGGCAGGTGAGCTAACATGGCACAGGAGCCTCTTGAGTCATCAGTGCAGAATTTAAGGAGGGCATAGTATGCTCACATTTGCTTGCACGTAGAATGAGCTGCGTAGCTGAGTGTAATGCTACTCCGAGTGCGAGGAGAGAGCATTGAGGAAACTCTATCCAGAGAGTTCTATCCCCATCAATAAGGGAGAGTGCCAAGCATTGTAGTGCTACACACACCGCAGACATGAGAGTTGAAAGTGACATTATCTAAGGAGGTTTGTGCCCACATGGGTAGATTAGAGCCAAAGAGAAACCCTATCAGCCTGGATGGTTCAGCTACCAGAGGCATAGTACCATTTGTAGCAAGCCCGGAGCTGGATTTCGTTTTTACCACTTTGCAAAATTGAACAGGGCACCACTGAGCTGTTGTTTGCTATATTTAAAAACAACAAGGTGATGGAAGGAATGCTAGAATTATTCTCAGCCACTGACATTTGTTCTATGCCTCTTTCCAGACCATGTTTGTTCGCCTACTGTGCCATTCTAGACATAGACATGCCTTATGCAAATCAGTTTTGATCGTGCTCCAAGCTGCCAGAGCAGGTCCCCTCCCGATGGGAACATAGGCAAACTGCGATCGGTTTTGGCCTACTTAGGTCTCATCAGTGAAGTATACCTTGAGTCCTATGGCACATGAGCACAGGACCCAAGTCTGGGTGTACGCGTCGTACTTAAGGCATCTATGGTAAAAATGAAAAGGTTGTGGAAGGAATACTTGAATTACTCTCATCCACTGGCAATCGTTCTGGCCGCATTCCAGACCATCATTTTTCACTCATGGTGCCATTCTAGGCAGAAACCTGTCTCACGCAAATCAGTATCGGTCCTTCTTCAATAGGAACAGCTTAGCCCAAACTGCCGGATGAGAACACCAGATCGGGACAACAAGCAACCCCAGACTAAGCTCAGGGAGGTATGGCTTGAGGTCTATGGCGCAGTGTTCACTGAACCCAAGTCTGGACCTACTGAACTCACTTAGGGAGTTTACTGTAAAAACAATATGGTGATGGAAGTAATGGTTAAATTAATCTCAGCCACTGGCAATAGCTCTGGGCCGCATTCCAGGCCATTGTATTGTACGCACTGTGCCATTCTACACAGAGGTCCCCCTTATATAATTCAGTCTTTGTCCGACTCCAATCAGAAAAGTCAGACCGAGTTTGACCTACTTAGATCTAATCAGTGAGGTATAGCTTGAGTCCTCTGGAAAAGCTTGTTACACTAAGAGTGTCAACTGCAAAAACAACTAGGTGCTGGAAGGAATGCTTGAATTAATCTCAGCCACTTGTAATTGCTCTGTGTAACATTTCAGACGATCGTTTTTTGGTATATTACAGTGCATTGGCCTATTTGGGACAGGCATGACCAGTAGTGGTTCTCGTGCACACTGTGCCCCAGGAATCAAGCTATGCCTGACTAATGAGCCCGAATAAGGACAAAACGAGTCTTAGATTTCTGTGGTCTTGTTCAGGAAGAACCTTGTCTGGCAGTTTGGGCTAGACTGTTCCCAATGGAGCAGGACTAAGACTGATTTGCATATGTCTGGGTCCAAACTGAGGTAGCATAGTGTGCAAAACAATGATGGCCCTGGATGTAGCCTCGAGTAATCACGAGTGGCTGGAATTAATTCAATTGTTCCATCCATCACTTTTTTTAGATACGTTAATGCTACGCCCTAATTGGGATAGGTATCCCAGATGTGGGTCCGGTGCTCATTGCGGCACTGGAACCAAGCTGTACCTCACTGATGAGCCCTAACTAGGGAGAAACTATTTTGAGTTGCTTGTGTTCCCGTTCAGGAGGAACCTGACCTTGCAGTATGGGCTAGACTGTTCCTATTAGATCAGATTCAAGACTGATTTGCGAATAGCTTGGTCCAAACAGAGGTGGCATGGTGTACAAAATAACGATGAACTGGGATGTGGCCAGAGTAACTACCGGTGGAAGAGAGAAATTCAAGCATTCCATCCACATCACGTTTGTGTATACTTGGTTGCTATATTCAGGCAATTGAAGATATGACAAGTTTACTGATAGGTTGGTCACACTCCCAGTTGCAATATTGATTAGGACTTTTACTATAGTGGTTCTGATTATTGCATAAGAGCTCACTCTGGCATTTACCTAATACACTGCCGGCTTCGGGGCACCTTTATGAAGAGGATGGGGTGCGTTCACCCAACAATGCCACCATGCCCCCATTCTGCTCGCAGTCTCCTGCAGCCTGAGGCTGGGTTGTACATTTTTTCTAGGACTGGGCTTGTCCAGTCTGGGCTTGGAGATATTTTTGTTATATTTCTAAGAAATGGTTGAAACACGAGGGTAACTGCTTTGGCTGATGGGGCTAATGAAATCTGCGGGTCTTGTCATTTGCACGGATCACTGACATAATATCGATTACCAAAATATCGACTACTTAAAATATCGTTGCTAAATTATCGACTACAATATTATCGACTCACCATACTTATTAAACAAAATACAAAAATATCGAGTACACAATATCGTCTTAACAAAATATCGTATATCATTATATCGAAGTTAAAAATATCGTTAACAAAATTATCGTCTACTCTTAAATGACAATGTAAATGACAAAATTATCGAAACCAGAAATATAGACAACCAAAATATAGAATATTTCACAATATCGACTATCTAAAAAACTATGAAGAAAATATACTTTAAGCACAACACATACATTAACATTGCAATACATAATAAAACACGTAAATAACATTAAAATTTTCGTTCAAACACATACATTTAAAAATAAACATTCCATAAACAATATGAATACATTTCACTACATAAATAATTTTATAATTATTATACATGCATTAAACCACATTTAAAATCTCTTTAAAGCATTTAATACTACAAATAAACAATGACTTACTACTAATAAGTTGCTAATTAGCGTTTCCCTTACAAGGAAACAAACAGCCAGAAAAGAAAAAAAAAATTAAGGTGGACCAATGACATGCTCACATTTCAAATTAAACCAATGAAATGAAGCAACTAATTAATTGCACACTATAAAAACACTACATTTCAACATCTCTTTCACACTACAAACTGAAAAGAAGAAATAAGACGAAACTCTACTCAACTGTTTCCTGAAAGAAGAATTACAGTCCAAAAGAAAATTTAACAACTACAGAAAGTAAGTTAAACTCTGTTTATAAAGCAACTAATCTAGAATGCTACAGCTGAAACTATTTCTATAAATGAATGTACTACACTTCATTTAATTACATTCATTTCGCCTCTATAGATACCTTCTAAAAAGACAGAAATATTTTGGACATCCCCACAACTCTAATATTAATCAATGTAAGTATTGTTTTACTTTTTCCTACCCACCTACAACTATTAAATAAAAAAATAATTCTAAAAAATATTTATTCCTTATTTGTCTCCTCTACAGAAAACCACTGAACCATCCAAAACTACCTTCTACGCAATCACCTACTGGACCAAAGAAATAAGTAAGTATATAAACCTCAATCATTAAACAGCCTAAAATACGCAGCCAGAATGTTACTTTCCCCTTAAAACAGTAGCACATTCAAAAAAATGTATCCAACTATTAATAAATTTTTTTCTCTTATCAACAGAAAATCTATCTCCAAGATTAAACTGAAAGCTTGAAGTCAGCTAATTAACATCTTTCAACACATCAAATTATACATTGTAAGTATATTCACTAAAATGTAAATATATTTAAAATATCGATAACATTGTTTATATTTACAAAATATTTTTTCATCTCCCCTAGCATAATACAGAACAACATGACTGAAGGTGCTGAATTTATAACGTCTCAAAAAAATAAAATGTTGTTATGTTATATGGGTTATGTATATACACAAGAAAAGCAAAGTGGTCTGAAAATGTTTTGGAAATGTAGCAAATACTACTCAAACAAATGCTATGGTAGAGCTATTACAAAAGAAACCACTGTTCTTTCTGTAAAAGAACATAATCACCCCCCCAATATTACAGAGATAGAAGTTAGAAATGCTCTTGAAAACATTAAAGAAGCAAGTACTAGCACTGATAAACCCACCACCCAAATACTCAAAGAACAATTAATAAAAATACCACACCATGCATCAGCACAATTACCCCCAATTGATTGTTTAAAAAGAACTATAGCTAGACAAAAAAAACTAACTACCAAAACTTTACCTACCCCTAAAACATTTGATACAGTAATCATTCCCCCAGAATTAAGCATAACTCACACTAATGAACCATTTATTTTTTTTGACAACAAATCTCCTGAGAAAAGAATAATTATGTTTGCTACTGCAAACAATTTAGTGAAATTACAACAATGTGACACTTGGATGATGGATGGAACTTTTAAAGTTTGTCCAAAACCATTTTACCAGCTGTACACAGTGCATGGATTGTACCAACATTCTAACATTCCATTCATCTATGCCCTCTTACCAAATAAACAGCAAACAACATACATAGAAATATTAACCAAAATTAAAGAAGAAACCAATAATTATTTCCCACAAAAAATAATTATTGATTTCGAATTAGCCATGATCAATTCAATACTAAAAAATTATCCACACACAGCAATCCAAGGTTGCTATTATCATTTTAACCAGAGTCTATGGAGACATCTGCAAAAGTCCACCCTAAGTGTACAATATGCTACAGATAGTACTTTTGCCTACCAGGTTAAAAAACTAATAGCACTAGCATACGTACCTGTAACAGATGTAGCAGAACACTATAATATTCGAATAGAAAGTCCCTATTACAAAAAGAACGAAGACAAATTAAGCCAACTCCTAGACTACTTTGAGGACACCTGGGTGGGAAGATTACATCGATCAGGACATAGAAGACAACCAAAGTTCCACATTCCTTGGTGGAATGTATACCTGAGTACCTTAAATAAACAATCCAAAACAAACAATAGTGTTGAAGGATGGCATAATGCCTTCCAAGCAACTACAAGCAGAGGGAAACCTACCCTACAAAAACTCCTGGAATCTCTACAAAAAGAACAAAGCTACCAAGAATTACGGATGCAACAATCTGTTACTCAAATAGGTCCTAAATTAACTAAACAAACCAAACAAATGTTTGATCTACTACAAAGTCAAGTAAACCTATACCCATCAACAAGTGGCCTAGACTACCTATCACTAATAGCCAAAAGCATTTTATAATTAACATACACACAGCTAATAAATGAAATAGGTCAATACAATAAACAATTGCAATCATATATTAATACTATATTTTCCTAAATAATATATAATTGTCAGATACATTTCATTTTCATATAGGAAATATATCTGTACAATTAAATATTATTTCTGTAAATATAATATATATAACAATAAACTATAATAACATTTCCCACCCAAGTTATAACAAAATATAACTTACCATTGATGTAGCCATACAAGATGAATTCCACCAAGTAATACTCCTTCCATTTCTATGTCAATCCATAGTAATAATAAAAAATTTGCCGCACCAAAAATGAAAAAATCAACACATCCAATGTAAATCCATCCTCGACAAATCCAAAAACGTGAAACCCTCAAAAACCCGAAAAATAGGTCAAAATAGTAACAAACGCTCCTGGAAATCCCGGTGAAAAAAACAGTGTGATAACTTTATTAGTTTCATTAACTAAAACCCACTGTAAAAAAAAAAAAAATAACGTCTCTCTTTCCATCATAATATCCAAACCCTCAAAAACCCGAAAAGAAGTGAAAAATCAAAATAAACGCTCCATGAAATCCCGTAAAAAGTTAAAAAGTGTGTTAACATTATTACTTAAATCAAGTAACACACACTTTAAAAAAAAAAAACGCGTCTTGGTCTTCGAAAAAACATCGATCAACATTTACCTGAAAAACAGAACAAAACATACCCACCCACACAATCACACCCAAATACATTTAATAAATACAATTACATCATTTCAAAACAACACATATTTAATCACAATATTTACTTCGAAAACTACGTCACAACCAGTAAACAACCAGACGTAACTAAATCATTACTAACACGTCAAAAACACCCAAAACATTTTAAATTATCTATCAATACACTATAAACATCCTAACTACCCTAAACATAAGTATTTAATAACACTTAGGTGCCGATCACGATCCGGTAAAAAATTCCCCCGTGCGACTCGTATCGGGTCTTTTTACCGTACGAATCGTACAAGTGCCGTACGAACTGGCAATCACGATTCGCATGGTAAAAAGTCCATACGAACCGCACTGGGAATCATTCCCCACACGTCCCCGGGTCGGAAAATGTGTCCGACACGTCCTCGGACGATTTACCTTACAAACGTGAAAAACAAAGTCCGACCTAGGAATCACGATCCATCCCGTGCGTCCGAGGTTACAACCGTATGGAAAAAACACCGTCCGCACCGAACTCCTACAGCAACCATGGAGACATGTGCCCGCATACGCGCCCAACACTCCCCCCAGCCCCCGTACGTCCGACACGTACCCCCCGTATATGTATACCCCCACCCGTCTAGGTACACCCCAGTACGTTCCAGTCGAACCCCCACCCCAGGACGTGTCATAGCCCCGTCTACCCACACCCCAGTACGTTCCAGTCGTACCCCCACCCCAGTACGTGTCGTACCACCGTCAATGTACACCCCCCCACCCCAGTACGTGTCGTACCACCGTCCATGTACACCCCCCCACCCCTGTACGTGTCGTACCCCCCGTGTACCTACACCCCAGTACGTGCGAGCCACACCCCCACCCCAGGACGTGTCATAGCCCCGTCTACCCACACCCCAGTACGTACCAGTCGTACCCCCACCCCAGTACGTGTCGTACCACCGTCAATGTACACCCCCCCACCCCAGTACGTGCCGTACCACCGTCAATGTACACCCCCCCACCCCAGTACGTGTCGTACCACCGTCAATGTACACCCCCCCACCCCAGTACGTGTCGTACCACCGTCCATGTACACCCCCCCACCCCTGTACGTGTCGTACCCCCCGTGTACCTACACCCCAGTACGTGCGAGCCACACCCCCACCCCAGGACGTGTCATAGCCCCGTCTACCCACACCCCAGTACGTTCCAGTCGTATCCCCACCCCAGTACGTGTCGTACCACCGTCAATGTACACCCCCCCACCCCAGTACGTGCCGTACCACCGTCAATGTACACCCCCCCACCCCAGTACGTGTCGTACCACCGTCAATGTACACCCCCCCACCCCAGTACGTGCCATACCACCGTCAATGTACACCCCCCCACCCCAGTACGTGTCGTACCACCGTCAATGTACACCCCCCCACCCCAGTACGTGTCGTACCACCGTCCATGTACACCCCCCCACCCCTGTACGTGTCGTACCCCCCGTGTACCTACACCCCAGTACGTGCGAGCCACACCCCCACCCCAGGACGTGTCATAGCCCCGTCTACCCACACCCCAGTACGTTCCAGTCATACCCCCACCCCAGTACGTGTCGTACCCCCCGTGTACCTACACCCCAGTACGTGCGAGCCACACCCCCACCCCAGGACGTGTCATAGCCCCGTCTACCCACACCCCAGTACGTTCCAGTCGTACCCCCACCCCAGTACGTGTCGTACCACCGTCAATGTACACCCCCCCACCCCAGTACGTGTCGTACCACCGTCAATGTACACCCCCCCACCCCAGTACGTGCCGTACCACCGTCAATGTACACCCCCCCACCCCAGTACGTGTCGTACCACCGTCCATGTACACCCCCCCACCACTGTACGTGTCGTACCCCCCGTGTACCTACACCCCAGTACGTGCGAGCCACACCCCCACCCCAGGACGTGTCATAGCCCCGTCTACCCACACCCCAGTACGTTCCAGTCGTACCCCCACCCCAGTACGTGTCGTACCACCGTCAATGTACACCCCCCCACCCCAGTACGTGCCGTACCACCGTCAATGTACACCCCCCCACCCCAGTACGTGTCGTACCACTGTCAATGTACACCCCCCCACCCCAGTACGTGTCGTACCACCGTCAATGTACACCCCCCCACCCCAGTACGTGCCGTACCACCGTCAATGTACACCCCCCCACCCCAGTACGTGTCGTACCACCGTCCATGTACACCCCCCCACCCCTGTACGTGTCGTACCCCCCGTGTACCTACACCCCAGTACGTGCGAGCCACACCCCCACCCCAGGACGTGTCATAGCCCCGTCTACCCACACCCCAGTACGTTCCAGTCGTACCCCCACCCCAGTACGTGTCGTACCCCCCGTGTACCTACACCCCAGTACGTGCGAGCCACACCCCCACCCCAGGACGTGTCATAGCCCCGTCTACCCACACCCCAGTACGTTCCAGTCGTACCCCCACCCCAGTACGTTCCTGGCGCACCCCCAACACAACCTCCTAAGTACGGAGCGCACCCCATGCCCCAACATCACAACCGCATGTACGAGTCTTACAAAGCCACACACAAGGACCCATGTACACACCGTACACACGCTCAAAACGCACGTACACAACAAGGACAAAACAAAACAACTCAACAATACACCATTCGAAAGGCACACAGCCACTAAACATGGCCAACAACCACTAAAATAACACAATCACTGACCTGCAACTGTCAAAAACAAACAGAGGCCCAATACACCACCACTCCTTATAACACACCCACCCAAAATTCAAACACTGCCACACCCACCCATGGACCAATGAAAAGGGCCCACACACACAAACCATGAGCCTTTGCAACAGACCCACTGCTGCCAGACACCACAGAACCAGACTACAAGCGACACCACATCTTACACTTGCACACCTTCACACGACCACCCTCACAAACACCCTCTCATCACATTCACACACACACACAACCATCCACACCCCCCCCAACATCCACACCCCCCCCACACCCACACCATCCCCACCCATACCCCTCACCATGCCCACTACCAAGAATCCAAAGTTCAGTCACCGAGAGTTGGAGGTCCTTGTTGATCAAATCCTCAGAGTCGAGCCACAGATCTTTGGAACATTGGTCAGAAGCACCAGCCAGGCAGCCAAAACAGCCATGTGGCAGACCATCGTCGATGCTGTGAATGCTGTTGCGGACACCAGGAGGACCAAGCAGGATTGCCAGAACAGGTGGTACGATCTGCGGAGGAGGGTCAGAGCCAAGAGACAAGAGGAACACGACCAGGCCAACGCCACCGGAGGAGGGCCCTCCCGCAGAGCCGTACAGTACCATCCCTGGGAGGAGAGGGTGATGGCCATACTGCCGGTGGAGGCAGTTGAAGGAGTAGAAGGACTCCGAGACCCGGGTGAGTACACAAACAACGCACCTCACATGGGGGGAACTGCAACCACAACCAAAATTAATAACAGGCACGCAACCACCACAAGCCATCGCATTACTCAACCACACTCCATGAGCAGGCACATGCCACTGCTGCCACCATGCCCCATGCACCCAGCTGGACAATGTCAAGTCACAGGCCACAGAAGACAACAACACATGACACGGTAACCCGGATGGCGGGAGGCTGGGCACCAAGAATCACATAGTGCGACTCCAAAGCAGACAACAATGCCCTCTGCCCATATGGCCTAGGTCACAGCCAGACAAACACTGTGTCCCAACACAGGAATGACTTGCCAGCAAATGGCGGACGCCTTGCATCAACACATGGGGGTGAAGGAACTGTTTTGCACATGCCAGCAGCTAATGAACAGCCAACAGTGTGAAAGAGTGGCAGCACACACCACCACAGCAGCAGCGCACAGACACACAGCAGACAAAATGGGTGCCTGGAGATCAGAAACAAACTCACATCAACAGGCCAAGGGCCACTCAAAGATCTGCTAACAGTGTGTGCCCAGGAAGCTGGGCCAAGGTGACAGAGGGTGACACACGGAGGGAGGGAGAGGGGGACACAGAGGGAGGGAGAGGGGGACTGAGAGGGAGGGAGACGGACAGAGGGAGGAGGCTGACACACGGAGGGAGGGAGAGGGGGACACAGAGGGAGGGAGAGTGGGACTGAGAGGGAGGGAGACGGACAGAGGGAGGAGGCTGACACACGGAGGGAGGGAGAGGGGGACACAGAGGGTGGGAGAGGGGGACAGAGAGGGAGGGAGAGGGGGACTGAGAGGGAGGGAGACGGACAGAGGGAGGAGGCTGACACACAGAGGGAGGGAGAGGGGGACAGAGAGGGAGGGAGAGGGGGACAGAGAGGGAGGGAGACACAGGAAGATGGACAGAGGGAGGAGGCTGACACACAGAGGGAGGGAGAGGGGGACAGAGAGGGAGGGAGAGGGGGACAGAGAGGGAGGGAGACACAGGAAGATGGACAGAGGGAGGAGGCTGACACACAGAGGGAGGGAGAGGGGGACAGAGAGGGAGGGAGAGGGGGACAGAGAGGGAGGGAGACACAGGAAGATGGACAGAGGGAGGAGGCTGACACACAGAGGGAGGGAGAGGGGGACAGAGAGGGAGGGAGAGGGGGACAGAGAAGGAGGGAGACACAGGGAGAGCAAATCAGTCCTTTGGTGTGTGGGAATGTCTGCTCGTCAGCAGGTGGACTGCGTGCATGTAGACAAGGGTGGCCAGTGCCAGAACCCCCCCTCTTCATCATGGCAAAACGCAGGGCCATGTTACAACCTGTACACGAGCACAAGGACAGCCACCTGCATCATATAAGTGTGTGGATCCACTCCATGTGCACATGTACAGTGCTACAAGGAAGGCGCAAATGCATAGCTCGGCACACATGCACACTCCACTGCTGACTGCAGTCACACTTGACGCAGCAAGTAAGACTGTGCCACACATAGTTAAAGGGGCCAAATTGGTGCCCAAGGGACACACACATGCACAAGTGCACTGTGAGTGGAATGCAAGACAGATCCTAATTCCAAGAGGAAATGTGCCAACTTCGTAACGGATGAAACATGGATGTTGCATGGATCCAAATTAACATTGTCTCTCTCACACACAGGTCAACGTCGTGCTGCACCCCCCAACACTGGGGGGGAACACTCACAGGACCCGGATCTGCAGGAGACCGATCCCACCGGCAGCGACCACTCTCACCACTCTGCGGACGACCCCGACCGACCTGGCCCCTCTGGTGTCCAACCACCTGCAGCACCTGCGTCAGGTACAACCGTGCCAACCACCACCCCCACTCCTGCCACATCCCAGGAGACACCCAGGATCCCTGCCCCAACACCACAATGCAGCCAGGCTCGCCAGGAGGGACACGGTGTCCCGGGCACCCAGGAGGAGGCAGGCGACAACGCCAATGCCACCCCTCAGGGGTCCCGGAGACCCGATGTGCCCACAAGTGCAGGCCAGACGCAAGTGGGCAGGGGTGGTGGGAGTGGAGGACGGCGGAGGCGCGAGCCTGACCAGTTGGCTGGGGATCCGGTATTTTCCCATGTCCGTAACATCCTGGACTCATACCGGCAGGACACCACGGGCATGGCCCAGGTTGTGTCCGTCCTCGAGGGGATCAAGGTCCAGCAGGCCCAGCAACATGCGGAGCTAATAGCCTGTCTACAGCTACACCAACGGAGGATGGAGGACAGACAGGCTGAGCAAGTGACGGCGTCCCAGGGGATTCACGCTGAACTCCGTCGGATGGCCGACACCATGGCCGACCCTCCCTGTGCCAGAAGGCGGAGAACATCACCACCCACAGGGAGGGATCATGAGGAGGAGGAGGAAACATCCGACGGAGCATCCCAGACGTCGTCACGGCCTGCTGCTGAGGTTCCCCGCAGGAAGCCGGGTCGTCCACGGAAAGGACCGTGAGGGTGGCTGCTACATCACCATCTCCCAGGACACCTGGCCTGGCACCTGGCCCACTGGAGCAACAGCATCACAGCATCAAGAGACATTCTCTGCCACATGGCCCTGCTGGTCACTGGCTGACCAATGTTGACAAAGACTGTGGCATGGACTCTGAGGATTTCCAATGGCAAGGACACCAACTCCCCTACTGAACTTTGGATTCCCTAATCCCGGAAAGCCCCTCACTTTGGCCCCCCCCCCCCAATAATAAATCACACTATTAAGAGTAGATGGCTGCTGGTAGCATTATTACCTAACATGTGTCTTGTACAGTCTAAACATGCCTGAGTCATCTGTTCACTTCAACCATCCACACCCTGGGGCCTGAGTCTGGCACAGGACACATGGGTCACAGTTTTTTAGGCAAGACAGACATGGAGCACCATACACACCCGTGATGGTCAGAACCAGCTGAGGGGGTGGCCGAACAACCGTGCTGACAGACACATTGAGTACAGCAACAGTCATGCGCAGAGGTCAGGGATTCTGGCCCGTGTCCTGGGGGGCACCCAGGTACGTGTAGACAGGTGGCAGAACCATGTCCTGCAAGCTTGAGTCCGGTGGATGCAGAGAATGGGGTCATGGACAACGTTGGATGCATGGGGATGGCACATGTCACAATACCCACACAGTCATGGACATCATGCCCAATACACAGTCTCAGCACACACACACAGCTTGCATCTTGCCACTCGACACATTGACACATAGCCACAATCAGGGAATACCATGCCAGACATGCAGGATGCACCGTGCCAACACACCAGCATTGACTGAGAAGAGGCACCTTGGAGGCATAGGGACACCTTTAATAGTCATGTTTTTGGGATTGCAGAGGCAACTTGAAGTACACATGAACACATCATGTGGAGTAACATGTGGCTCCAACACTGGCACCCCCCTTCTGCAGCACAAATGTGTGATAGCCATGGAACTGGCACACAAGTGTCGGCTAACAGCTAAATACCCACAGCTGCTCACGGAGAGACTGCCATACACCATACATCCGCTGATGTGGAAGTCCCACGCCATGTCAAGACAATGTTAACCGTATGTGTCCGAGGGCAGTGTCACACACATTGATGCCTTCATCACAATCCACTATCCCATCACTGATGACTGACAACCAGGCAGCCCATCTATTCAGGTGTACCCAGCTGCATGTCGTGTCCCATGGGGATGCCACATGTCTGCAGAGGAACCAAACCCCGACCGGGGCAGTGTGCACACATCGTGAACAACTGCCACACCCAATACACCCCAGATGCATCCCTTACCCCATGGAGACTTCCAAACGTGTCCGTGCCTGTAACGCTGAGTCAGCCCACGATGCCATGTCCATGAGGAATAGCAGTGCCACAACAATGCAACCAGAAGACGGCATGCGCAGGT
This sequence comes from Triturus cristatus, assembly GCF_964204655.1. Lineage (NCBI taxonomy): Eukaryota > Metazoa > Chordata > Amphibia > Caudata > Salamandridae > Triturus > Triturus cristatus. The sequence goes on along the minus strand of NC_140583.1, from coordinate 109,452,134 downwards.
ACCTGGGGAAGAGAGACACACAAGAAGTCAGCCACAAAAAGCACAGCCACTTGCATGTGCATTGACTCGACACATGTATGGATGACAACATGCCAGGTCACAATTATGAGTGGGGAAATACTACCATCACTGCCACCATCACTCCAGTGACACACCCACACACACCTCTGACTCACGTGCCATACATGCAGGTGGAGACACGCATCACAACACATGCCACACGGGGACCAAGGCGTGCACACTCAGACACTGGTACTCACCACTAAGCAAAGAAGTCGCGTATGAGCCGAGTCCGGATGTCCTCTTGCGGCTCCACATCCTCCACATCACTAGCCCCATTGCCAAGCCCTTCGTCCTCCACGGGTGGATGGTCCTCGTCATGTTGATTCAGGATGAGTGGCACAGCTCTTTCAACTGCCATGTTGTGCAGCATGCAGCAGACCATGAAGATCTTGCAGACCTTCGCCGGGGCATATGGGAGTGCGCCGCCGGTCTTGTGGAGGCACCTGAATCGGCTCTTCAGCATGCCAAACATCCTCTCTATCACTCGCCTTGTCCGGCCATGGGCGGTGTTGTAGCGGAGCTGGGCCGGCGTGATGGGGTTGCGGAGAGGTGTCAGCAGCCAAGGCATGTTGGGATAGCCAGCGTCCCCTAAATGGAAAGCACATGGATATCGTTAGAACTGGCGAAGCGGTAGTGCTGCTCGGCCAAACAGAATACAGGACAGACAGACTGTACCCACCAACAACACATGCCCGTTCGTTGCGCAGCTGCATCATCATATCAGGCATCCCGCTACGCCTCATGATGTAGGCATCGTGTGCTGATCCTGGGAAACGAGCACAGACATGTGAAATCACCATGTTGGACAGACACACCACAAGGGCATTGATGGAGTGGTAGTGCTTCCGATTGCGGTACGCCACCTCCCGTGCGTGTGGTGGTACCAAACCTACATGTGTCCCATCTATGGACCCAATGACATGGGGCATCCCTCCCAGGGCATAGAAACCACGCTTGACCTCAGTCATCTGTTCAGGGGTTGGGAACTTGATGAAGTCATCCAGGTGAATCAACATGGCCTCCAAGAAATCATGCAGCACACCGCTGAACATGCTCTGGGACATGCCACCAACATGAGCTATGGTATTTTGGAAGGTACCCGTGGCAAGGAAATGTAGGGCAGCCATTACCTTCAGCTGGGGTGTCAGTGCCGTAGGATACCTGTGCTGCGGTTGCAGGTGTGGTGCCAGTCTCGCCGTCAGCTCCAGAATCAACGGTTGGGTGAAGCGGTAGAGCCGGATCCTGTCATTCTCCTGCATGGTGGCCAAGTCTGGAATTCTTCGGGCAACAGGAGGCGCTCTGCAGTAATTTGGAAGTGACAAGGAAGAGTGAGTGCACTACGAGAACAACTCATGTCTACTGAGCACATGTAAATCTGGCAATACACACATGCCACATAGGGAGTCAGGCATGTGCTACATGCCCAGGACACGTATGGATGCAAGGTGACACTCCTTCCAAGACCCAGCTACACACGGTGATTGAGAACCTCCCCATGCCACGCCATGGAAATAGCTGTGTCCCAGTGCAAGTGCACTGCCCGACGCAAGACAGGAGTGACATACACCCACACATCAGCAGAAGTGTGATGCCGATTGCAGAGACTGGCAGCGGAACACTTGAGCCACAGGTCACATGACATTACACTAGTCCAGCCCACACACCTTGCCATGAAGGTGCACATGTCATGACTCCCCACACATTCCTTGTGAGTTTGCTGACATGGCCTTGTCACGCTACTCCGTGTCCCTTGCATACATGTGCACCTCACATCCGATAACACATGTGGCATGGTGTTGGGAACAGTGTGCAATGACAATCTACACACAGCCACATGTTGGTTGCTGCAACGGCTGCAGCTTTTGAGGGTGCTACAACATCAACCTGATGTAAATCCCGGACACGTATATGGCATAGTCACATTGTGCACTGTGGGTAGTGATAAGTCATGTGTCATGACCCCTGTACCGGGCATCATGGGACACTTCCGTGTGTTGGTGTCCGTGCCATGCCAGTGACGCTCACCCCAAGTGCGCAGTCCCACATGCACACATGTCAAAGGAGTCAAGGGCATGCCTGGCACACATTGCACCCTCACACAGTACACATGTACACATCTCATCATACATCTGGTGCCTTCTCCACTCAGGAGGCATGTTCCACATCACAGCCTGTGACACCTGTGCCCCACACATGTGGTAATGCACAGACGATGCCTTGATGTCCATTCCTGGACAAGTATGTCCATCCATGGACAAGTATGTCCGCCCTATTCCTACATGTGTGTCGCCTATCACCACAGTGATGTGTAAAATCCGCCGTACTGCTGCTGAGAGGGCCTGTGCATGTTCCCAAATCACTGTGGGAGTGCTGCCGTATGTGTACCCATCGTGATGGCGAGCGTAGATGCGAGTGTACGGTCTGTACCACTACGAGTACGCATACGCGTGCAGACCCATAGTGATAGAGAGCGTAGATGCGAGTGTACGGCCCTATCACTATGGGTCTGCACGCGTATGCGTACCCGTAGTGGTACGGACCGTACACTCGCATCTACGCTCTCCATCACTATGGGTCTGCACGCGTATGCGTACTCGTAGTGGTACGGACCGTACACTCGCATCTACGCTCTCCATCACTATGGGTCTGCACGCGTATGCGTACTCGTAGTGATAGAGAGCGTAGATGCGAGTGTACGGCCCTATCACTATAGGTCTGCACGCGTATGCGTACCCGTAGTGGTACGGACCGTACACTCGCATCTACGCTCTCCATCACTATGGGTCTGCACGCGTATGCGTACTCGTAGTGGTACGGACCGTACACTCGCATCTACGCTCTCCATCACTATGGGTCTGCACGCGTATGCGTACTCGTAGTGATAGAGAGCGTAGATGTGAGTGTACGGTCCGTACCACTACGGGTACGCATACGCGTGCAGACCCATAGTGATAGTGAGCGTAGATGTGAGTGTACGGTCCGTACCACTACGGGTACGCATACGCGTGCAGACCCATAGTGATAGAGAGCGTAGATGTGAGTGTACGGTCCGTACCACTACGGGTACGCATACGCGTGCAGACCCATAGTGATAGTGAGCGTAGATGTGAGTGTATGGTCCGTACCACTACGGGTACGCATACGCGTGCAGACCCATAGTGATAGAGAGCGTAGATGTGAGTGTTCGGTCCGTACCACTACGGGTACGCATACGCGTGCAGACCCATAGTGATGGTGAGCGTAGATGCGAGTGTTCGGTCCGTACCACTACGGGTACACATACGCGTGCAGACCCATAGTGATAGGGCCGTACACTCGCATCTACGCTCTCTATCACTATGGGTCTGCACGCGTATGCGTACCCGTAGTGGTACGGACCGTACACTCGCATCTACGCTCACTATCACTATGGGTCTGCACGCGTATGCGTACCCGTAGTGGTACGGACCGTACACTCACATCTACGCTCACTATCACTACGAGTACGCATACGCGTGCAGACCAAGAGTGATGGAGAGCGTAGGCATGCATGTACGGGCCGTTGCCATGCATTTGGGGTGCCCTAGGGCCCCCACACGCACCGTACCTGTGTGTGATGCTCCAAATTACATAGGGGACAAGTATTAAGGCCTACATGCATGCTGGTTGTCATGGAGACCAAGTTCAAAATTCGAAATTGTTCTGGAAGGTGCACAGCAGAAGTCAGTTGGGATTTGTCTACTTTGTTGCAATGTGTTTGTGGGGCTGACATCATGCAGGAGAATGAAACCGATAGAGAACCCACAGACTGCTAGGTTTGAAGGGATTGGTGGAAACATAGGATGCAAATGTGAGTGACCAATCTCTCTGTACTCCTGTGCATGAGACTGGGCAGAAGGGCACATATAAGGCAGCCAGGTCCCATGAGGGAGCACTTGCCTGCACATCTTTGCATTCGTCGACCCAGCTGCTGCTACTGATTCCCTGGAACCATGTCAAGGGCTGTGGAGAGGACACAGCCATTCACCCTGGAGGAGAACATGGCTCTGCTGGATGTGATCCTCCCACAGTACTCCATGCTGTATGGGCGACCAGGTTATCAGGTGAGTGCATGGGCCACTGCCACAGACTGTCCCTATGTGGTGACTGTGACTTCTGCCATTGCGTCCAGGTGTAACACACATGCCATGTACTGTCAGGGGGGTCCCAGGGGGGGGGTGCCTGATGTCTCCCAGCAGTGCCCTGAGACAGGAGGGGTGGGGGCCTATCACTCACAGCATTGCCCTGAGACAGGAGGGGTGGGTGTGGAGTCCTCCCAGCAGTGCCCTGAGACAGGAGGGGTGGGTGCCCATCACTCCCAGCAGTGCCCTGAGACAGGAGGGGTGGGTGTGGAGTCCTCCCAGCAGTGCCCTGACACAGGAGGGGTGGGTGCAGAGTCCTCCCAGCAGTGCCCTGACACAGGAGGGGTGGGTGCCCATCACTCCCAGCAGTGCCCTGAGACAGAAGGGGTGGGTGTGGAGTCCTCCCAGCAGTGCCCTGACACAGGAGGGGTGGGTGCAGAGTCCTCCCAGCAGTGCCCTGACACAGGAGGGGTGGGTGTGGAGTCCTCCCAGCAGTGCCCTGACACAGGAGGGGTGGGTGCAGAGTCCTCCCAGCAGTGCCCTGAGACAGGAGGGGTGGGTGTGATGCACAGTGTGAGCCTTGATCATTGATTGTGACATTGTCATCATTCCACCTGTGTACCCACTGTGGCATGTAGTGCTTTTTCCCTCACCAGGGGATGATGTCCCTATGACAAAGGTGCAATGCGTTGGCTGCATGACATGCCTTGTTGTAACCAGCTAATTTGTACCCATATGTCTCTCTGTGACATGTGGCTGGTGTATTGATGTGGTGTCACTTGTTCCTCCTCACAGGTAGGCGCCACTGCCAAGGAGCAGATCTGGCTGACCGCCGTCAGTGCCGTGAGGGGTGTGGATGGTCGGAGGCGGAGCCTGCCCCAGGTGAGGAAACGCTGGCAGGATATCCGGTGCTGGACGCGGAGGATTGCACGGCTCCTGCTGGGGGACTCACCTGAGAGCCACAAGAACCGCGGCCGCCGCCGTCTGAGCCACCTCCACAGGCGTGTGCTGCCGGTGGTCTTTCCAGACCTGGAGAGGCGCTTACAGGCGATGCAGCAGCCGGAAGGGGGTAGGTACATGTGTGTTTGTTGTGTGTCACCGGCATTTGTAAGGGCACAGTAGCATGAATCCACTGGCAGGGTTTAAAGGTGCTGTGCAGATCCTGTTTGCCCCAGTATAGCGCTGTGCCCCTGCCACCCTTCCCCTCCTTGCAATGTGTTCCCTGGTCTGTGTGTAGTCACTCCTTCACAGGGTAATGTAGGCTGGCGCTTTGTCCACGGGAACAATGTCTGTAGCATCATGTGTGGGGGTGGTGTGTAACAGGTTGTGGGACCTTGCCTGTGCACTGTCAAGTTCACTGCATGTGGGTTCCATGTCAGTTGGCACTGATGCTGACTCCAGACATGGGAGTTGGTCTCTCATGTGTCATGCCTTACAGCGCGCATGTCCTATGTAGTGGCCTGTGACATGATGTGCATGAGTGTGCGATACACATAGTGCAGGGATGGTGACGTGTGTTGCAGTCATTACCATTCAGTAGCATGTAGTTGCGTGCCCACTACTGTCCCCTGGGGCACCTTTTCCTCAGTGGTGTATGTGTCATCATAAACGTGGCCACTGTCAGTGTCTACAGCGTAAGTTGTGCTCTGTGCCATTGTCCCCTGTCACCATATATATAGACGTGCTAATTTGTACAGGTGTCCACTGTGCAGCCTGACCTGATTGTCCTTCTTCATACTCACAGTTGCCAGTGCCTGTGTGTCTTGTTATACTCATCTGAGGATGGGCACTGGTACCTCATTATTTGTACAGGCGCACCTTGGCTGTTTGGCGTCCAATCTTGCTTTTTGCCTGCCCCTGTGTGTATCACCCAGACTATGAGATGTTGGTGCCACCTGTGTCTCAACAATTTGCCTCGTGTAGGGTCTTGTTGGGGCGGGCAATGCCTATGTGTTAAATCCTGATTACCACTTGCTGGGTCTGGGCAGTGTGTGATGTGCCTGGACACACACGCAATGTGCAGTGACAGAGTCATGTTGTGCATGTTTTCAGCATTACCTATGCAGCATGTGTCTCAAGTTCATGGTAATGGTCCCTGGTCATCGGTATTTTCGCCAACGCTGTGTGGTGCAGATGCAGTGCTGGATTGTCCCCAGGGCCTGGGTGCTATGTCAGACTCCTTTTCCTGTGTTTAGCTATTGTCTCATGCTCTCCATGGTATTTCAGTGGCATGGTGGCTCAACCAACTGTGTGTTTCATGCCCTACATCGGTACCCTGTTCAGTAGATGTTAGGGATCTTCCTTTTCAGGCCATGCAATGTTACCTATGTAGATTGGACTCATGTGACAGATGTGTACAGGTGTCTGAATAATTTCTGTCTCTCCACCCTGCCCACAGCATCGTCGGGGGACACAGAGGGAGACATGGACACAGACCAGGCGGAGGGACCGAGCACCAGTGCCAGCCGTGACATCGGGTCTGGCACATCGAGTGGGACAGAGGCGGAGGAGAGTGTGGCCGAGGACCTGTCGACTGGCACATCAGACTACGAAGCTGACAGGTCCGGGGACGATGTCTCCGAGTGGGCGGAGGCTGCACCGGCAGCTGACAGCGGAACAACACCTCGCACCGCCCCCTCAGTTTCCACCAGCCGCCTCCCACTTGCTCGTGTCCCTTCCCAGCGTGCCCGGTCACAGCATGTCTCCTTCCTGCCAGGCACCGCACCCCCTGCCCCTGTCTCCACTGCTGCCGCCAATGCAGAGTCTGTGGACATCCAGCGGCAACTGCAGGTTGGTCAGGCTGTGATCCTTAATGTCCTCCATGCCCACGGCAAAACCCTCACCAACATCGAGGCTTTCTTGGAGGGCATTCATTCATCGCAGGCTGACCAACGCAACTTGCTGAGGTCCATCGACTCCACACTGACTGCAGCAGTGGGTCTCCTGCAGCGCGACCTCCCCCCACCAAACCCCTGCCCCATCCACACTTCCCACTCCCATGCCTGTCACACGTACACCAAGACGTCGGCATGCACCCACATCAACGGACACGGGCACCACACCAGCAGGGAAGGTCCACCGCACTCCTCCTGACACGCACACACAGGGTGAGGTAGGCACACCCACTGGGTCGGGGGGCAAACGTGTGACACGCAGCCATAGTGGGAGTCCGCATTCCACCCAGTCCACTCCCTCCAAATCCCCTCCCCTCAGCTCTCCTGGCCACATCTCCCCCAAGGACTCCTTCATGGCCGCTCTGTCCCTGAGCCCCACAGTTACACCACCACGCAAGCGGTCAAGGAGGTCCCCGGTCAGGGTGGTTGAGTCTCCCCCCCTGTCTCCACCCTCCCCCGGTGGCGCTGCGACCCATCCCTCTGACCCCCCCCCTCCTTGGGGCCTGAGGTCCCTTCGGGTGCAGGGGACTCCCTGGAGGACCTTGCAAAGGTGTGTAGTGCCATCCTGGCCTCCGCCTTTGGCACTGACCCACCCCCTGTGGTGGAGTCCTCCATCCCTGCACCCACAACGCCGCCCCTTTGCCCTGATGTCCCTGCGGTGCCTGTTGCTTCCCCCCCCCCTGATGCCCTCACCAGTGTGGAAGACGATGCCATTTGACTGTGCAGGCAAGGTAGGGGACACGCATCCCACTGTGTCCCCCATCCAGCTGAGAATCATTGACTGCCCTATGGGCTTTGTGAAGATTGAACTGCCTGCGATCCACGGACATTGTGCTCATGCTGAATAAAGCTTAATTTTGTTTTCATTATCACACTACTGCTATGCTGGTATTGGTGTTGGTGGGGCTGCTACATGGTTTTGGGTGGTGTGTAAGGGTTTGGGTGTGTGGGATATGTAGTAGTGTACTGCTCATTGGTGGGACCCTGTGATCTGTGTGCCATCACAAGGTGTTGGCTAACTTTCTTTGTTCATGTAAGCAGTTACTGCATGGTGCACTTGTCCCAGGGTGTATTCCTTCCTCTGTGTACCCAGCTTTCTTCCCTGCAGGGTGTTCCCAATGTTTAGCGCAGAGCTGTGTCTACATGAGCTGTGTGTGTGACGGAGCCCTTCTACTTTGGCCATGCATGCAGGGCCATGTCTCCACCTGCGACAATCGTGGCATCCTTGGTGATCACTGTACTTGTGTGTGGAGTCTGTTGACATGAGTTCATGGGGACATGTTCCCTTGTAGCCAGTATGCGTGTGGATAATTCTGGCCTCACACACATGTGTTACACCCCTCCAGTCTCAGGGCACTGCTGGGAGTGATGGGCACCCACCCCTCCTGTCTCAGGGCACTGCTGGGAGGACTCTGCACACACCCCTCCTGTCTCTGGGCACTGCTGGGAGTGATAGGCACCCACCCCTCCTGTCTCAGGGCACTGCTGTGAGGACTCTGCACCCACCCCTCCTGTCTCAGGGCACTGCTGGGAGGACTCCACACCCACCCCTCCTGTCTCAGGGCACTGCTGGGAGGACTCTGCACCCACCCCTCCTGTGTCAGGGCACTGCTGGGAGGACTCCACACCCACCCCTCCTGTCTCAGGGCACTGCTGGGAGTGATAGGCACCCACCCCTCCTGTCTCAGGGCACTGCTGGGAGGACTCCGCACCCACCCCTCCTGTGTCAGGGCACTGCTGGGTGGACTCTGCAAACACACCTCCGATTTCTGGATATGTGCGCTTGGCACATACACGGTGGGGGTACGCACAATGCATTCGAGGTGAGGGTACGAGTCTACTGACACTGGTGTGGTGGGGGTACGCTCCGTACGTCCGCGGGTGTGGGTACGGGTCGTTCTTACACTGTTGGCATGGGGGGTACGCTCCTTGCATACGCGGGTGGGGGTACGGGTCGTACTTGCACTGTTGGCATGGGGGGTACGCTCCTTGCATACGCGGGTGGGGGTACGGGTCGTACTTGCACTGTTGGGCTGGGGGGTACGCTCCTTGCATTTGCGGGTGGGGGTACGGGTCGTACTTACACTGTTGGGCTGGGGGGTACGCTCCTTGTATTCGCGGGTGGGGGTACGGGTCGTACTTACACTGTTGGGCTGGGGGGTACGCTCCTTGCATTCGTGGGTGGGGGTTCGAGTCGTACTTACACTGTTGGCATGGGGGGTACGCTCCATGCATACGCGGGTGAGGGTACGGGTCGGACTTACATTGTTGGGGTGGGGGTACGCTCCGTACGTCCGCGGGTGGGGGTACGGGTCGTACTGACACTGTTGGCATGGGGGGTACGCTCCTTGCATACGCGGGTGGGGGTACGGGTCGTACTTACACTGTTGGCATGGGGGGTACGCTCCATGCATACGCGGGTGAGGGTACGGGTCGGACTTACATTGTTGGGGTGGGGGTACGCTCCGTACGTCCGCGGGTGGGGGTACGGGTCGTACTGACACTGTTGGGCTGGGGGGTACGCTCCTTGCATTTGCGGGTGGGGGTACGGGTCGTACTTACACTGTTGGGCTGGGGGGTACGCTCCTTGCATTCGCGGGTGGGGGTACGGGTCGTACTTACACTGTTGGGCTGGGGGGTACGCTCCTTGCATTCGTGGGTGGGGGTTCGAGTCGTACTTACACTGTTGGCATGGGGGGTACGCTCCATGCATACGCGGGTGAGGGTACGGGTCGGACTTACACTGTTGGGGTGGGGGTACGCTCCGTACGTCCGCGGGTGGGGGTACGGGTCGTACTGACACTGTTGGCATGGGGGGTACGCTCCTTGCATACGCGGGTGGGGGTACGGGTCGTACTTACACTGTTGGGCTGGGGGGTACGCTCCTTGCATTCGTGGGTGGGGGTTCGAGTCGTACTTACACTGTTGGCATGGGGGGTACGCTGCATGCATACGCGGGTGAGGGTACGGGTCGAACTTACACTGTTGGGGTGGGGGTACGCTCCATGCATACGCGGGTGGGGGTACGGGTCGTACTTTCACTGTTGGGGTGGGGGGTACGCTCCTTGCATACGGGGTGGGGGTAGGGTCCGTACATATCCGTCCCCACGCTATGTGATGTTTGTGCGGCCCGTACCCAGGCCTTTGCCACGTGGGTGCGATCCGTCCCGCCATTGTTGGGGTGACGTGTGTGGGCGTGGTCCGACTCATACCCACGCTCTTCAGGCGTGGGTACGGGACGTACCTGTCTGGTTGTGTTGCCGGTTCGCGTGGTGACGGACTTCCGTTGTGGCGGTCGCTGGCTTATCAGGACACGCCCCCACCCCCTCGTGGTGACCAGGGCATGGGAGTCAGGTATGTCCAGCCCATGTGTGGTGTGTGACTTATGTGGTTGTTTTGTGGCCTGCCCTGGTCGTGCCACCCCCACCCCACCCCACTTTCCCCCCTCCCTTAGTTATTCTGACCTTCTGCGGCGTCTGCGTCGTAACCTGTAGAGGAGGTGTACTGCTATGAGGGCAGGGATGACTCGTAGGTTCGGGTCCATGTCTGTCCGTCGCGTACTGGTCCTCCTTGTTCGCGGCGTCGTCTGTCCGTCGCGTACTGGTGGTCCTTGTTCGCGTCGTCCTGATTTCACGGCAGTTTTTGGCTGCCGCAAAATATTCACCGTGCGGGGTGACGTCGGTGCGAATCGTGATTCCTGGGTCGTGAATGGCTGGCTGCGTGCGTCCCGACGTCAGGTCGGCGCTTTCCCGGATCGCATTGGTAGGTGTTTTTGTTCGGTCGGGCTTTTTTACGAATCGTACGGTAATGGTGTACCCGTGCGAATCGTAATTCCTTGTTTGTAAAAATTGACGACCGGGTACGCGTCGGGCGGAGATTATGCTCCGTCCGACGGTTCGTACCCGGTTTTTGCAGGATCGTGATCGGCACCTTAATACTTAAAACACCCCTTACCTTGCTCAACGCGACGCAGCTTCCAACCGCGAGCTTCCTCAGTCCAAAATGACCCAAAATAACATGAAGCGGTTACAAAATAATCCCATTCAAATGAAAGTCCCTACTTAAATCAGTGTAAATACATAAAAAAATTATAATCATATATAAATATAACATAAATGTATCTAAATTTTTTGAAAATTATTTTGTAATAAACAATACCTTAAAAAATTATATTCATAATAATTATAAATACATTATTATTATGATTATAATACAGTAATTTTTTTTCACAACTGTACAAACTATAATAAAATGTTTTTATTATTTAAAAATTATTTACAAAATGTACATGTTGCAAAACAATTTTTTTCATATAATTATAACATATAAAAATTAATAATATTAACATTTCCTACAATAATATTATTAATCATCATTAAAAATACATAGCATAAAAATATACTTTTTGTCATGTACTAATTATGTACAACAACAAAATAAAAATGAAACAATATTCTTCAGAAATTAAATATGCAATGATTTTTTTATGTATATAGCCAACAAAAACATTATAATATGAATACTGTAAGAATATGTTTATTTGCAAACAATGTTAAAAAGTAATAAATGTTATGTATGTTTTTTTGTAATTATCGATACTTCTGTTATAAAATGTGATAATATCAATACATTTTATTTTCCTTAAAACATTGCAAAAAGACACAAATGAATGCATATTTGCTGTATGTCTACTAATGTATACTCCATTCTGTAAATAAAAAAAAAATAATCTGTCTACTTTCTTCAACAAAAATAAAGCTTATCTAAAAATAGAAAATGTGTCATTGGATTTCATAATTTATAACTCTCACATATATAATGTAGCTAATTTAATTGTTTAAAAATGTAAATAATCACATTTTTTTCCAACATTTAATCCAAAAACATACTTCATTAACACAATACATATACATTCAGCACACTAACCCTATACAAATTACTATTCCAATTTCACCTACATTAAAGTTAGGAAAACTGCTGGACACTAACCCTATATAATTTACTATTCCCACTCCAGTTAACATAAAGTCAGGAAAGGTGCTGGACAGTGACCCTATATCATTTACTATTCCCACTCCAGTTAACATAAAGTCAAGGAAGGTGCTGGACAGTAACCCTATATAATTTACTATTCCCACTCCAGTTAACATAAAGTCAAGGAAGGTGCTGGACAGTAACCCTATATAATTTACTATTCCCACTCCAGTTAACATAAATTCAGGGAAAATGCTTGACAGTAACCCTATATAATTTACTATTCCCACTCCAGTTAACATAAACTCTGAGAAGGTGGTGGACAGTAACCCTATATAATTTACTATTCCCACTCCAGTTAACATAAAGTCAGAGAAGATGCTGGACACTAACCCTATATAATTTACTATTCCCACTCCAGTTAACATAAACTCAGGAAAGGTGCTGGCCAGTAACCCTATATAATTTACTATTCCCACTCCAGTTAACATAAAGTCAAGGAAGGTGCTGGACAGTAAACCTATATAATTTACTATTCCCACTCCAGTTAACATAAACTCAGGAAAGGTGCTGGCCAGTAACCATATATAATTTACTATTCCCACTCCAGTTAACATAAAGTCAAGGAAGGTGCTATATAGTAACCCTATATAATTTAATATTCCCACTCCAGTTAACATTAAGTCAGGAAAGGTGCTGGACAGTAACCCTATATAATTTACTATTCCCACTCCAATTAACATAAACTCAAGAAAGGTGCTGGACAGTAACCCTATATAATTTACTATTCCCACTCCAGTTAACATAAAGTCAGGAAAGGTGCTGGACACTAACCCTAAATAATTTACTATTCCCACTCCAGTTATCATAAACTCAGGGAAGATGCTGGACACTAACTGTATATAATTTACTATTCCCACTCCAGTTAAGATAAAGTCATGGAAGGTGGTGGACATTAACCCTATATAATTTAATATTCCCACTCCAGCTAACATAAATTCAGAGAAGGTGCTGGACAGTAACCCTATATAATTTACTATTCACACTCCAGTTAACATAAACTCAAGAAAGGTGCTGGACAGTAACCCTATATAATTTACTATTCCCACTCCAATTAACATAAAGTCAAGAAAGGTGCTGGACACTAACCCTAAATAATTTACTATTCCCACTCCAGTTATCATAAACTCAGGGAAGATGCTGGACACTAACTGTATATAATTTACTATTCCCACTCCAGTTAAAATAAAGTCATGGAAGGTGGTGGACAGTAACCCTATATAATTTACTATTCCCACTCCAGTTAACATAAATTCAGAGAAGGTGCTGGACAGTAACCCTATATAATTTACTATTCCCACTCCAGTTAACATAAACTCAGGGAAGGTGCTGGACACTAACCCAATTAAATTTAATATTCCTGCTCCAGAAAGATCAAACTGAGACAAGGTGCTGGTTATAACATCACTTAAAATATTAATAATCTACATTTATTAACTATGAGATATCATTTAAAAACTATTAAATTTAACAATACTATAGTTACAATACCCACCCCTATCCCATATTAACCCTAATTCCAAAATAAATATGTACAATATGTTTTCCATATAAATTGCAAATATACAATTATTTAATTTTAATTTTTATTTAAAATTTTAGATTTCACAATATTTACTAATAAATTGAATTTTTTTATGATGTATGTTTACAATATTATTTTAAAAAATTACTCCCCACCCTTCTCCCCTAATATACCCACATCCCACCCATAAATACAACATAAATATTTAAATTATAATTTCCAATGTAAATTATATAATTAGATTTTGACATAAAATGTTCACAAATTTGACTTATTCCAAATTAAATATTTATTTATTAATCTATAATTTTGTAATAATTATTAAAATACAATCCACACCCTTACACCCTAATAACCCAAATTCCCAACCATGAAACAAAAAAATAATTTCGAAATTAATTTGAATTTTTTATTAAACATTGTCAAAATTACATTTAAATTTTAACATTTCTAATTCTTTAGTATTAATATTTATAACTTATTATCCAATTTTACAGTAATCTTTTTAATACACTCCCCACCCTTATACACTAATAACCCTACATCCCACTCATAAAACAAAATTTAAATTTCATTATAATTTCAAATTATATAATTTCGAATTTTTATTGAAATTTTGAAATTTCGAAATCTTGAATATTAAATATTTTTACATTATTATCTGATTTTACAATAACATTTTTAAAACACTCCCCACCCTTCTCCCCTAATAACCCAACATCCCGCTCCTAAAAAATATATATAATTTCTTTTTTATTTTCCAAATTATAAATATTTAATTTAGAAATTTCATTACAATTTACTAATCATAATTATTTATTATTTAATATTTTTAAATTATTATCTGATTTTACACTAACAATTTTAAAACACTCCCCACCCTTATCCCCTAATAACCCAACATCCCGCTCCTAAAAAATATAAATAATTTCTTTATTATTTTCTAAATTATAAATATTTAATTTAGAAATTTCATTACAATTTACTATTCATAATTATTTATTATTTAATATTTTTAAATTATTATCTGATTTTACACTAATATTTTTAAAACACTCCCCACCCTTATCCCCTAATAACCCAACATCCCGCTCCTAAAACATATCATACTATAAATTACTTAACACTATTAATTATATTTTAAACTTTAATAAAGTATTTATACATATAATTAAACAATTTACTTATTCAATATACACTAAATACACATTTTAAAAAATATATATATTATATTTCGATATTTCTAACAAAACTATTCAATCGATATTATCTTCAAACGATATTACTACATCGATATTTCATACTTCGATATTTTACTAAACACTAAAAAAACGATATTACTTACCTCGATATTCTACACTTCGATATTAATGTTATCTCGATATTTTAACTTCGATATTCTTGTTGTTCGATATTATTTTTTCGATATTATGTCTATTTACCCATTTGCACAGTTATAGAGTTATGCAATTTCCTATTTTTCAACTTAACCTCAGCAAACCTCGGTGCAGTCAATGCACCCACATGATTAGCTAATACACCAAGACCACAAAATGCACTCTTCGCCGTGGAAAGTTTGCCTGATGGGTTTGGTAGACTTATGATAGTCTGCAGTTGTTGCATACTTTACAGAAGGCAGACTGTGAACCATGATTCAAAGGAGTGTGATGCACAGACCTTGGCCAGCAGCAGGAAGCGGTCTGAATATCTTGTATTGGCAGTGATAACTGTGGCAATGGGCTCTCCGATGAACTGGTTTGCGCGTGGATTCAGTACACACCTATGCTGATTCTGAGGAGGTGGTTGCAGCTGGGGCCACTGGTCCTCATTGGTGACACATATTTGTCCTCATCAGACTTTGACCCAGCGCAAGAGAGAGAAAAACGCAAAAGGGGAAAGTGGAAGAGAAAGAAGGTAAAACTGTCACAAAGGGGGAAAGCAGGGATGAAAAGGAACCCGCAAGAGTGAAATAATGGTGCAGAGAGTCTGGTGGTGGGTGAAAGAGGCAATATGTGGCATCAGGACTACGCAGCCTTGGTATATGGCACCCTGACATTCAATAGTGCCCGCCCGGGCTTCTGAACAAAACTTTGGCCATGTAAAACCCTTTGTTTGTGCAGAGCTTCATTGCTATGTAATCAGGGACAGACTTCATATCTCACCTAACATTAGCATCGCTATAAGAGATGGGAGACCAAAAACAACTTCCCCCTTCTGTATTCACGAACTGACTTTAGAACTTGTATGGCCTGAAGGAAACCACGTCAGCATCTAATAATAGCTGTGGAGGCCCCGGAAATGCAGCTTTTGTTTCCATTGCTAGTTTAACAGGTCCCCACACTGAGGTTCTGCTGTGCCCATGCTGGTCCTTTTTATTGTCCGATGGACCAAATGTAAGTAACTCGAAGTGTGCAAAGCGAACTCTATAATAGGATAAAAGTAAAACCAACTGCAAAAGGCCTCAGCACCATTGTGCAGAGTCGTAGAAAGGGTTCAGGCACACACCGTCAAAGGACAGGTCTGACAAGCATGGCTGACACACTGTGAGGGAAGATGAGCCCAGTACACTCTAGAATACACGTTTTAGGAGAACTACTACGAAAATGCCATACTGTGGAAAACAGATCACGAAGCAGATTGGATGTGACTCGTGACATCTGTTGCAAAGTGCAGACCCGGAAATGAACTGCCTTTACCAAACCCCACACACACCCCATGTGCGCAGTGAGTCTAACAATTGTGCCGAGCCTGCAGGTTTCATTGTGCATGTCAAATGACCTCTTTCAAGGCTGGGGGGCAGATTTACAAGCCCCTTGCGCCACTTTTGCGGCACTTTTAACAGGAGAAACGGGACGCAAAAGTGGCGCAAGTGGCTTGTAAATCTGCCCCTGGGTTTTTACTCAGATTCTTTTGTCGCAATCATTAAGGTAGAATAGAACTTTGGTGTAAATACTGTTTCATGATGTCAAGCGACTGGTTACACAAAATATGCCGCAAGCGCGCCAGTAGCTTGTTTTCTTTTGAAACGTTAAAATCACATTCCAATAATACGTGCACGCGAATGTATTTGGGGCAAGCCCCTAGCGCTACTTTTGCGTCACTTTTATCACGGAAAAAAAGTCACGTAAAAGTGGCGCAAGGGGCTTGTAAACCTGCCCCTTGTATTCAAGTCAGCTTCTAAAACACACACACACATGCACGCGCACACACACACACGCAGCAGCATCTTCTGTGCCTGCTTGTGGAGGGGAGTCGGAACATGCAACTGTTCAAGAAAATGAATATCCAGATGTTTTCTAACAGGACATGTTTATAGAGACACTGTGGGGCAGATCTACAAGAAAGTGTCACAGCGCGGCACCGCAAGCCAATTGGCTGCGCCACGCTTCGGCACTTTCAGAGCACAGGAATGCGACATATCTACAATAATATATCGCATTCCTGTGCTCTCCCCTGCGCTGGAGCAGAAACAGCTGCCATGCGCCTGCGCAGGCACCATTTCACCATGATCTAAGGATGCCTGCGCCATGGGGAGATTGCTTTTGTGAAGGAAGGGGCCCCTTCCTGCACAAAAGCAATCACTGCAGGCATTTTCCTCTTTTAATGCGTGCTGTAGAATGCAGCACGCATTGGAAGAGGAAAAAACGAG
Source organism: Triturus cristatus (assembly GCF_964204655.1). NCBI lineage: Eukaryota > Metazoa > Chordata > Amphibia > Caudata > Salamandridae > Triturus > Triturus cristatus. Next base: position 109,434,869 of record NC_140583.1, on the reverse strand, counting down.
GAGAAATGAAAACATTTCTCCTCGTTGCACCTCGCTACGCCGCCCTTAGGGTGGCGCAGCAAACTGACGCATTTCCAGGTTTACGATTTCTCGTAAATCTGGAAATGCATCAGTGGATATGGGTGTTGCGTGGGAACACCCACAGCAACACCAATGTCACGCCCCTAACACGCAAAGTGTTGCGTGAACAGGGGCGATATTTACAAGCACAGGTTAAGTCGCGCAGGGTGACTTTACCTGTGCTTGTAAATATCCCTTAGCAGGCTGCGCCACCGGTGCGTCACGCAACGTGATTCACCGGCGGCGCAGGGGGCTTGTAAATCTGCCCCTACCTTTGGAGCCTTATATAGCAAAGTATTTAAGCAAGGTGAGTACAATGGACACCTCCCCACTAACGTGACAGGAGGTTTTCTATAAATATTTTATCGTTTTTATTATGTACGGTCTTTTAGAATACTTTTTTGGTTCCATACGTAAAAACCGAAAAAAGTTTGTTTTATTGATTGATTGACACAGAGGTGCCGATTATGAGTAGAGTCTCCTTTACTAAAATCGCGCAGCAAATTAAATATAGCATCACCCAACATGGATGAAAAGTAAGATTTCATGTAGTAACATGCATCAATGGTCATTATTACTGTTCTGGTCTGACCTCACAATGCCACAACCAATCAGAGGCCACAGTCACATCTACCTAGATATGCCGAGCAGCGAATCACTGCCTTATTTGCAACCGAAATCACCCATCAAACCAGTCCAGGAAGGAATCCAGACATTTGAAGATTCATCTTGTTTGTTCCATTCAAAGATCCAGGACAGTAGAAATGAAGATCAAAGGATTGAGCAATTGCCTGCAAGTGATACAATTGTTTGTATAAGTCATCTTAAATAGAGGCGATCAGTCTCCATTCAAACTACAGGAAAACAATCACAGCATTATTTATCAGAGAGGAAGGCAGGAATAAACTTCGCCTTTGTGCACTTAACAGAATCCAAATCTCCTGTCATGTTGGTTGGGTCGAGTTCCATTCTATTATAAGACTGGACGCTCACTTATGACGAGTTTGAAGCTGTGCCAAACTTATCACAAGACACATGTTGATTGGCTTGTAACAGAATGCCTTAAATGTGGATTCATTTGACCAATCTGCTGCTTTCCAAAAACACATGTTGATTGGCTTGTATCAGAATGCCTTAAAAGTGGATTCATTTGACCAATCTGCTGCTTTCCAAAGACACATGTTGATTGGCTTGTATCAGAATGCCTTAAAAGTGGATTCATTTGACCAATCTGCTGCTTTCCAAAGACACATGTTGATTGGCTTGTATCAGAATGCCTTAAAAGTGGATTCATTTGACCAATCTGCTGCTTTCCAAAGACACATGTTGATTGGCTTGTAACAGAATGCCTTAAACGTGGATTCATTTGACCAATCTGCTGCTTTCCAAAGACACATGTTGATTGGCTTGTATCAGAATGCCTTAAAAGTGGATTAATTTGACCAATCTGCTGCTTTCCAAAGACACATGTTGATTGGCTTGTAACAGAATGCCTTAAACGTGGATTCATTTGACCAATCTGCTGCTTTCCAAAGACACATGTTGATTGGCTTGTATCAGAATGCCTTAAAAGTGGATTCATTTGACCAATCTGCTGCTTTCCAAAGACACATGTTGATTGGCTTGTATCAGAATGCCTTAAAAGTGGATTCATTTGACCAATCTGCTGCTTTCCAAAGACACATGTTGATTGGCTTGTAACAGAATGCCTTAAATGTGGATTCATTTGACCAATCTGCTGCTTTCCAAATGTCCTCCAGATGTCTGGAAGAAGGATAAACTCTGGACGTCCATGTCTTCTCTTGTTGAGTGAGCCCCAAAAAGGGAAATATCAATGCCGGCTTCAGCCATGATCCATCTGACACATCAAGCAGGATTAGAATGAGAGACTGGGGCATTCGTTTTTTGAAAAGAGATCTAAAGGTGGGAAGCTGAAGAAAGATGAAAAGCAGCAATGTAGCATTTGGAAGAACGTAGACAATTAACTACACACAATTTCTGGCAATCTGGAAAAGCAGGATAACAATCAGTAGCAAACAGTGATTTGTTTTGCCTAGAAACATAAAAGGTAACACCTTGTGGAGTAAAAGACTTGTTATCCACATCAAAAGCTTTTACATCAGTAACTCTCTTGAATGAAATAAGACAAAGTAACGTTGTTAATTATGCTGATAAAGGTTTCAAGGAAAGGAATTCATTGTGATGCCAAAACAAGATTACATTTAATGCCACCTTTATGTTCCATACATAAGAGTATCTTGACCTTGCAACAATCTTGAGGCGTATTAATTTAAGAGCACTACAGACCAGGACATGTTGCCTAACTGGTTCCCCTTTAACCGCAATGTTTTGTTGCTTGGCAACTAGTTGCCTTGCATCCTCATGTTGCATAGAATGTTTGGGTTTGGTGGGGATTCTGGTTCCACTGTGTGGTTCACCAGAATCGTTGCTGGATAGGAGATGGAAGATGTACCTTACTGACGCTCCTCAGTTATTAAAGGAATCAACAATTTAACTGTCTCACCTCTGTTACTTCAATTGGCGACCGAGGAGCTGAGGCGCATCGAACCCACGTTGAACCTTTGGACCTTGGATTTTTATTTTTTTTGATTGTTTTGTGGAATCGGAACTTTCGCTGTTCTGTGATAGCTATGAACCTGTGGGTGTGCGGAGCGATTCTTCGATGGAGGTGAATCGATTCCAGGGGATCTCGGTATTTTCCTACCGTGGGAGATCGCATCAATTGATGAGAAGTGCATCCAATACAGTTACTGAGTTATCAATACAGAGCTCAAGGATTACCTGCCGTTGAGAGATCGCATCGTTTGAAGTGGGCCTGGAAGCCATCGCGGTCTCGGATCTTCGGTGGCGCTGTGTTCGAGGTGGCGTTCCTTACTGAAGCTTCGGAGCCGAGGAACTCCTGTGACGTCCTTCAGGAAAATGGAGCATCGTCATCACGTGTGTCACATAGAACGGAGCAACGTCAGCACGCTGAGTGACCTCCCTTGTCGGCCATTTTGAGGGATGCATATTCGTTACCAAGTTACCAAGTATCGGAGCGGAGTGATCGTACTAAACTATGGAGCTTAACTACTGTAATTTGTTTATCTAGCCTCGCACAACCTACAATCATCCTCGCATAATAATTGAGGTATTCATAATACCATATTAAATACTTGAGTTTGGGGATTTTGATCTTGCTATATACTTGTCTCCTGTTTGACTATCATTTGGTTTCAATTACAAAACAAACTATCACCAATCAGTCAAGCCTGTACTAATGAGTCACCATGTCTACAGAGGGCACAAGTTCAGCTCAGACAAATAATGCTAATTTTAGCATTTCTTCGCGTCAACCATTTTGGGCCACAGGAAATGAACCCCCTCTCAAGTGGTCTGAGTGGAAGGCATATTTTGTTAATTACATCGAGGCTGTTGACGAAGCAAAAAAAATGCAGCAGAGCAGAAGAAAAGATTACTATTACATGCTCTGGGCGCTATGGGACTTAAGACTTTCAGACTTATTCACATTTTTGCAGTAGTGTTACCTTATGGTCCTGACGAAAGCCACTGTCATTGGGTAGACACAGGTTGGCTGAAACATGTTGACCCACGAGGGCGCGGCCCTATAACATTTGTGGACGCGTTTCCCTCATAATTTCTGCTGTTTTTAGCTTGATGTCATTGGATACAGAATAAAATTATTTTTCCAATGATAATCAATTTTAAATCACTTCCCTATTCCACACACTGCATCTAGACTCACCACACTTATGGCAGTCTTCCTCATTCTGAGATAATTCGTCCTCCCAACTACAGGAATCAAAACATCCCTGAGCTCCTCCTTGTTACAGTAATCGAAGGAGTTGTAGCTCTATAACTACACCAGGTGTAGTTATGGGAGGTCCCAGATGATGAAGCATGCCACTTCGGTGGGTGATGGGACTTGGCCCTCTTTATGAGGACTTCTTTCATGTTTGAACGTGCTGTCATGTCGCTTCTTTTCTTTTGAGAGATCGATTCAGACCCGCAGACTCTACTTGTTGTGTTAGTTCAAGTGATTTGGGGATTTGTCTGCGCAGGTCTTTAAAAATTCCCTTAGACCCTATAACCAGTTGTTTTGTATTGATATCGTGTGCAGCTACGGCTGCGGGTCTTTTTGCGCCGTACACCCAGCAGTGCTGTCGTGTCTTTCCTGTTTTTCTAGTTTGTGTTATAGCCTCTTTACAGACTAGGTGTGTTTGTTTGACCCCTTTAGCAACATGACAGAACTCACAGGCTTGGCCTTTGATGATGGAATGGCCCGCCTCATACTGACCACCACTCCAAGCATCTTAGAAAACATAGACAATCCGGCAGGAGCAACCGGTGACGACTGGGCGAAACTTCTTATCTTGAAGAAATCGCACACTCGCACCGGTATCCATGGGGCGATTATGACAGAGTATTTGCGCGGCAATTGCGCACCTACTGGCCTATTCGTCACTAATACACCCCGCCTATTCTTACAGGATAAAATCTTCCTTAAAGATTGGGCCATGATAGCGTGGCGATGCACTCGCGACTGGCTGATCTTGATCATTAGCACTGGCAAACGCGTCGCCGACGCTATCATGGTTGAGATCCAAATACTAGAAGGACAAATCAAGATAACTTTGTCCCATTCCATCTATAAGAAGAACCTCGATGATAACAACAAATCTAACAAAGATTTTCGAGATGGTATTCTTTCTTCTAAGATAGAAAAATTTAAGAAAGATCTAGCCAAATTTTCCTTTGACAAAGTCTATCCCTATACACAAGAGAACTATGTACCACCTGAGTTCAATAGGAAAGGAAGACGATATGGTTCCAACTACTCTTCCTCTGGATCAGAAGAGTGGTCAAGTGACTCTGACTCCACCACTCAAGAGCCAGCACGAAACAGAGGTAGAGGTAGCAACTTCAGGCGGAACTGGCGAGGGAATCAACAACCACAATGGTGGCAACCTCCACCATGGCAATATCCAAACCCCCCCTTTCCTCCCAATATGATGCCTTTCAATCCTCCTCCACAGTTTTTTTACAATCAGCCTTTTTTAGGCCAGGGCCGGGGACGTTCAAGGGGACGAAGAAGAGGCCAACAAACTCCGAACAAAACGAGGGTCCATTGGAGCCCACCCCCACCAACATCACCACGGCACCTTCGCAGCTCGGCGAAGGGCCCAGCAGGGGCGGGACCCAGCAACAGCTAGTGGTCAATTTGAGCACTTACACTCTAAGCGCTATGGAAGAGAAGGTCCTCAATAAAGGCCTGGGCTTTGTTCCGACCAATACGGGTGATCCGTTTACTCTCCAGTGCGAGCTAGCCAAGTTTTTTCGAAAAATTAGACTGCACTTTTTCTTTCAAGACAAGAGTCATGAGGATACCGCACTGGAAGACGGTGTGACTGACAGTGGCCTCAGGAATAAATCCACATTTAATCCACCTGCACACTCCTTGCCCCCTCATGTTCTTGCTTTTGAGACAGCCGTTACCAAAGAAACCTCTGCAATGATGACTAAACCAACTCGTCAGTATCACAATTTACCTAACCTAGAGAAGCAGGCTCTGACTTCTCTGTCCAGAAACTCCACGATCATCATTAAACCCGCCGATAAGGGTGGGGCGATTGTGATTCTTGATGCCCTTGACTACAAGACAGAGTGTTTAAGACAGCTCAGTGACGAGAGATTTTACAAAATCCTCAATCTGGACCCTACATCCCGCATCAAAAAAGAAATCTCAGAACTTGTTCATGAGGCAAAACTAGAGGGATGGATTTCAGCACGAGAAGCAGAATTTTTGGTGACGGAACATCCGGTCACCCCTTACTTTTACGTTCTGCCCAAAATTCATAAGGCTCAACGTCCTCCCCCCGGTAGACCTATCATCTCTGGGTTGGGCTCGCTACTGGAACCCCTCTCAACATTCGTTGATGTATTTCTTAGACCTTTGGTTAAAACCATGCCAACATACCTGCAGGATACCAAAGAGGTCCTACAACTGCTTCCAGGTCTAGACTACAATACTAATACGGATTTCCTCGTCAGTTTTGACGTAGAATCTCTATACACTTGCATCCCTCAGACAGAGACCCTCGAAGCCATCAGAGGGCTCCTTGAAGCCAACAGTATCGGGTTGAGCTCGCCAGTGGGATTCATCATGGAGTGTGCCAGGCTGGCCATGACTGAAATTTTTTTCCAGTTCGAACACCAGTTTTACCTACAAACATCAGGTACATCTATGGGCAGTGTTTTTGCCCCCAGCCTGGCCAATCTGTATGTACACTTGTTCGAACAACAATGTGTCTTGTGCACTGACAACCCCTTCCGCGACTACATAGTCATATGGAAACGTTATATTGACGATATTTTCGTCATATGGCGAGGGGACTATGCAACTCTAGAGACCTTTCACCTTTGGCTCAATGATCAGAATTCCTTCCTCAATTTCACCATGGAAGCGAGTAAGCTGAGTTTGCCATTTCTAGACCTTCTCATCTTCCCCACTGCCAACGGACTAGGGAGTGAGCTGTATACTAAACCTATGGCAAGGAATTCTCTCCTGTCATACGAAAGTTTCCATCCTAAATCACTCAGATCAGGTCTACCATTTGGGCAATTTCTCCGCATGAGACGCAACTGCTCTGATACAGACAAATTTAAAGAGCATGCTGACGTTCTCTCGAGGAATTTAAAGGCCAGGCAGTACCCCTCGAAATTGATTAAACAATCATACAAGCGGGCTAGCAATAATAACCGGGATGCCCTTCTAGAACCACCTGTACCCAAGGCTCCGCTGGACAGACTGACATGTGTCCAGACGTTCAGCACCCACTCTAACCAACTACAGAAAATAATACGGAAAAACTGGCGCATTCTAAATGTGGGACAGGTACACCTTAGTCCTCCGCTTTTTTCATTTAAGAGAAGTGCGAATCTGCGAGACACACTAGTACACACGCGCCCAAAAACTACAGCGATCTCTAAGACTAACACCTTGTGGAGTTTGCCACCTGTTCAAGGGCATCATGCATGTGGCAACTGTGCAGTATGCCCCAACACCAGACATACTACAGAAGTAGACATCGGGACAAACAAACCCTGGAGGCAGATTAAACATACTAACTGCAATAGTTAGAGGGTAATCTATTTGATCACTTGCCCCTGCGATTTGAGATACGTGGGTATGACCACTAGAAAGGTCAAACTTAGGATAATGGAACACAAAAGCACCATCAGATGTCAAAGGCAGGCAACCCGCATGACTAGACACTTTGTGGAATTCAAACACAGACCTGACGACATCAAGTGGACGATTATAGAACAACCCTTTATCCCGTCCCACATAACTGATATTTCCACTTTCCTGTTCAGAAAGGAGCAACGCTGGGTTTTTACACTCAGAAGCGACACGATAGGGCTCAACGAGTCAATTCCTTGGACTTCGTTGTAATACTGCAGGGTCTATGCCCGTTTAGCTGACAATGGGGGCTCTTCTCCTTGCCTCATGGCTTTAGTCTTGTCTCCCGATACAGCATATTAGTGGAATAAATACAAAATCCCCAGTTGTATCTATTGGTATTTTAATCAAGGAAGAGAAATCTGGGATATTGTTTCAATTTTTTCTAACCTTTTTCATTGTGTCAAAATTCTAAGTGTACAATATCTCTACAGTCAGAGTGACACTCTTTTTCATGGTAGCCTGAGATTCACTCGGACATTCCTAGAGAGACGTGTCCGTTATATGAATCCCCGTCCAGACGTACACAGGAGGATGTGCGTTCAGTCCACTGGCAGCCTACCAAGAGCGTGTTCAGAACTTTCTGCTCTTTTGACTTTCCAAGTCGCTCGATTTATGAATCGGCCCGTTACCAAATTGCTATAATTCAAGACGCGTCCACTCCGAACGCATATGTACATCTTCATCCCGGTAATGTCTTGTTTTCCTAAGAGAATATCACTAGACTTTACGTGTTCTGCTTTCTATACATGATTTGAGATCAGTTTGCTGTTTCTTACAACAGGGACATACCGGACCGAGACTCTATTTTTTAGGATACATTTTTGTCCTATTTAACACGTAACTCCGGTCAAGCGCTTGCCACATGATTGCTGAGACCACAATCCCCAGCATTCTTTGCGTTTTAGACGCACGTTTGGCTTACGGGTTGCGTCATCGCGCCTCTGCGTGATGATTGGTCCATTGTCCGGTGCGTCATACAGTCAATCCTTATGAGGGGCGGGCTTACTCTGTTCCGGTTACACTCGGTACAACCAGGAAGACGGTCCGGGGTAACGACGGACAGGTAAGCCTGTTCACTGTTTATCAACACACAACCGAATGGTCTCTTTACCGAACTCTATCCTAGAGACTGGGCTTTGAGTCATTACTGGCAGTATTCAGATGCGTGCTTCGGCATTCGCTTGTTGTCGGTGACTTCATTGGCATCTATGCAATGGACATGCTCACATAAGATCCTGGTCAATTCGTTTTCCAGTAGAATGGCAGCATGGTTTTGTCCATCTTGGAGTTAGTTAACATACCTATGTCTGTTTATTGGTTTTATTGGTTTTATAGTCACACAGCTTTTTGCTCAAACAGTTGAATATACCATCCTCTGTTTTCTATGGCATTAGTTAGTTCTTTCTCCCCCTTTTCTTGTCTTCTAGAGCGTTGCCTCACGCCCTGAGTTGTAACCAGGAGTGTAGGTGCATCCCTGACTTTTTGCGGGTAAGAAGACAATGCAGTTTGTACGCATGACAAATGTTTATGTACGAGACATTTGTATTATGTCAAAAAAACGTAGTAGACATGTTCAGCACATTTCATTCATGTATTATTATTCTGTTTTGCCTCCAGGTGATTAAGTTACATCACTACGGTGCCACATATCCACAGATAAGTTGGTACTTTGGTAGGTTGTATTGTTCCCTTTTATCTCACTCATCACTTATTCACATTTTTGCAGTAGTGTTACCTTATGGTCCTGACGAAAGCCACTGTCATTGGGTAGACACAGGTTGGCTGAAACATGTTGACCCACGAGGGCGCGGCCCTATAACATTTGTGGACGCGTTTCCCTCATAATTTCTGCTGTTTTTAGCTTGATGTCATTGGATACAGAATAAAATTATTTTTCCAATGATAATCAATTTTAAATCACTTCCCTATTCCACACACTGCATCTAGACTCACCACACTTATGGCAGTCTTCCTCATTCTGAGATAATTCGTCCTCCCAACTACAGGAATCAAAACATCCCTGAGCTCCTCCTTGTTACAGTAATCGAAGGAGTTGTAGCTCTATAACTACACCAGGTGTAGTTATGGGAGGTCCCAGATGATGAAGCATGCCACTTCGGTGGGTGATGGGACTTGGCCCTCTTTATGAGGACTTCTTTCATGTTTGAACGTGCTGTCATGTCGCTTCTTTTCTTTTGAGAGATCGATTCAGACCCGCAGACTCTACTTGTTGTGTTACTTAAGACTTTCCACCAATTAACTGGTAGCGTTACTTCTGGGGATTTTAATGTTTTTGAAATCGCCTTATTGCAGCTAGACAATTATTTTAAACCAAAAGTATGCATTGGTGTTACTAGGTATCAATTATTTTCAGAGGAAACAAGCGAAATCTGAAACTATTGATAACTACGTGTCTGATTTAAAAAGGCTTGCTCTTGATTGTAAATTTGGAGTTTTGCACGACGATTTAATTAGAGATCAGGTTGTTATGCATACCGCCAACCCTGCGATTCAAGATAGATTGTGGGTGAACGGCGATGCCCCACTGGATGATATATTAGCTATTGTAAGGAAAGCAGAGATATCTGGTCGATGTGCTGTTGCCTTAAAGAATGATACTCAAAATGTGGTGCTAATTAGTAAAACGAGTGTCCCTAATGATTTCAATAGAGTTCCTCACAAGTTTAAAGATAGAACTCCTTTTAAGGAGCATGCTAAATGCTATAGGTGTGGAAGCTTAGACCACCTTGCTCATAGTAAGACGTGTCCCGCTATTAAGCATAAATGTACCAATTGTGGTTTAGTAGGCCATTTTGCGAAAGTGTGTAAGAGGAGGAACTACAAGGTTAAATATGTATATGAACTGTGAAAGTGTGGATGAATCAAACCCTGATCCTGTGGATATGATTTTGAATGAGGACTTGTCTAAAAACTTTAGAAGTAACTTGATGCTAAATATTAACAACGTTGTATGTACCAACAAACCGATTTGCAACATGTTGATTGGTGGTGTGAACATTGACATTATAGCTGACTCAAGGTCACCTTACACCATAATTTAAGAAAAGTTGTGGAAAAGTAAATTGATTGGTAAGGTGGGTGAACAAGTATTTGAACCTGATATCCACCCTGAGGGTTACGGTGGTGAGAACATTGATCTTGTTGGTTTCAGATGGTTCGTTTTTGAGTTCAAAAACAGACCTTGTCGTGCTAAATTGTATGTTGCTAAGAGTGGCCCTCCTGTTTTGGAATGGTTGGATCAGAAACTTCTGCATATTATTCTAGACCCTAACAGCAAGGAACAAGTCTTGATCCTTGATGAAGGTCCATCATTGGGTGAGAGAATGATAAAACAATTCCCTTCTGTTTTTAGTGGGAAACTGGGCAATTTACGTGGATTCGAACATCTTATCCGCCTTAAAGAAAATGCTGTCCCCAAAGTGCACCGTTGTCGCAACGTTCCTATATTGGTTATGGATGATGTGTCCAAGGAGTTAGATAAATTAGTGGCAGCAAAGGTGATAAAACCAATAGAAGCTTCAGAGTGGATTTCTCCAGTCGTTATTGCCAAACGTTCCAATGGAAAAATCCGACTCTGTGTCGACCTCTGCCACCTCAACAACAATATTGTTATCAACAGATTTCCCTTACTCAAAATGAATGAGATGGTGAGTTGCCTTAAGGGTACGAAGTGGTTTTCCACGGTCGACCTATCTTCAGCCTATCACCAAATTTCCTTGGCCCATGATTCCAAACACCTCACGTCATTCATAACCCCTTTTGGGTGTTTCCAGTTTTCCAGTTCACTCATATGCCCTTTGGCCTTGCATCGGCGGGTGCGGTATTCCAACGTTTGATGTTTCACTTATTTAAAAAGGAGGTGGGAGTGACCTTTTTCCAGGACGACATTTTAATTTATGGTGGAACCAAGGAGGAACATGATTCTAGGCTCATTAAGGTTTTGAGGATTTTGGAAGGTAAAGGCCTTACTATTGAGTTTGCTAAATGTAAATTTGCATGTGAAAGCGTAACCTATCTGGGACTCGTCATTGATCGTAATGGTGTTAGACCCAAGCCATCTTTGATTTCAGCTATTGAAGAGGCACCAACTCCTTGCAGTAAGGATGATGTTAGATCCTTTTTAGGCATTTAAGCATGGCTGAGTTTTACGCTAAATACGTTCCTAACTTTGCGGACAAATGTTTCAATATTCAGCAGTTTCTGAAGAAAAGTGTTAATTTGTTTTGGTCTACTGAATGCAATAGGGATTTTAATGCTATCAAGACTGCAATTGCAAATGCAGCCTGTCTCAGTAGCTTCAATCCGGCTGCAGAAAGTTTTTTTATTAATTTTCGTTATTCGGCTTTACACATTGGAAAACCATAAAAGCAACATTTTGATAGTACAAATTCATATTAAAAGAGAGAACATCTTACAAAATGGAGTTCATACAGACACAAAATCATATATATTAAAAACAAAGAATCAAGTGATTTCCTTACGTCGTATGGCACTAGATCCAGCGTAATTTTTACAGATTTTTCCTATGCCTCATAGTGCATTTTAAAAAGTTAAGGACATAATAACAAACCGGTTCAGATTCTAACAGTTGGAGACGTAGCATTGTGAGCCAGATTTTCCGATGTGGATGATGGAATTTACAAAACAATATTGTATGTAAGTTAGACTGTACTGATTCCTCATCACAGGGTCAAGTAGTGAGAATTGGATCCCTCCTGTTTCTCTCGGGAAAAGCTACTAGTCTATGAAAGAAGTCTAATCTGAATCTTGTCAATAACATTCTATCATACGTACTAATCTGTAGTGTTAAATAAGGCTGGATAAAATAAGTGGACTGGATCATGTTTGCATGAAGGACCGAGGGTTTAGTCGACTCAGAGGTCAACCTCAGGGACTCTAGGTGACTCAGAGCCAGTTGTTTCAACGCTCTCTTTGGTAGATCAATGATATCTTTGGGTTAAAGGTAATATTTCTCCAAACCAAGATCTTTGAAGAAGTTTCTGACATGCCGAAGCCATTTTATTTTTAAGGATTGATCAAGAGTCATTGAGTCCACCACGATTGCCTGGGTTAGGGCATTTTTGTCAGAAGTCCAAATGCGCCGCCAGAGCAATAATGGTTGGATCCTTATCAAATCCTCTAAGTAAGGGATTCCAAGTTCCAAGTGGGATGCGTAAACTGATGTACATCTCGGTGCTGCTAAAAGGAATCTGAGGAAGGTGTTTTCTGCCACCTGAAGGGCGCTAACATCTACGTGTCCCCAGACTCCCGCCCCATACAACGCAATCGCCTGACACTTGGCGCTATAGATTTTTAGTAGCTCCACTGGGGCCCTTCTCCCCAGTCTCTGGGAGAAGCTCATCAGGGACATTATGGCTCTTTTAAAAAGATGGCACCTGGCCTCCACTGCTGGTTTAGCCTTTCGTCAATCATGATACCCAAGTACGAGTACTGGGCAGTTACCTCAAGTTTTTGGTCTTTCAGATAGATATCCTTAGCTCGATTTTTCCCACTGCCTGCTATCATGACAAACGTTTTATTGACAGTCCAGCCCACCCATAAAATCAACATACCTATTCAGGGACTTATGTAATTCACGCGGAGTGCGCGCCAAAATGACAGCATCATCTGCATAGAGCAGAGCGGGAATCAGGCGCTGTTTTACCCGCGGGAGATCCTGGGCCCCCCTCAACATCTCTTCCTCCAGGCCATTCGTATACAATGAGAAGAGAAAGGGGGCCAGGACACACCCCTGCCTGACTCCCCGCTCTACTCCAAAGGATGCTGTCAACTCCCCCTTCATGCCAAAGCGCACCCTCGCAGAGGCTTTAGAATAGAGCTCTCTCAAAAAATCTAAAAGAGGGGGATCCACTCCCATTTGTCTCAAAACCATCCAGAGTTTTGCGTGTGAAACGCAATCAAAAGCAGCGGACAGGTCTACATACACCATATAGACCGTGTCCTTCTTTGCTTGGATATGTTTGCCCACCATCAAACTAAGGTTGAGGGCCTGCTCCACCGTTCCAAACCCCTCCCGAAATCCAAATTGGAGATCGGAAATAATGCCTCCCTCCTCAGCCCACTGCCGGAGTCGCTCAAGCACGACCCTGCCAGCGACCTTGCCCAGAGAATCCAGCAGTGAGATGGGGCGGTAGCATTTGACGTCCTGACGATCCCCCTTTTTGAAAATTGGGACCAAGATAGATTTGGTCCAAGATTTTATCAGACCCACTTTTGCGGCTGCAGTGCACACTCTCGTAAGAATGGGGGCCCAGAGATCCGGATTGAATTTAAAAAGATCCACTGGGACCCCGTCTGGGCCTGGGGCTTTCCCGTTTTTGCTTGTTTCCAGTGCCACTAAAACCTCGGAGATGTCAAAATGCAGGGATATTGGGTATTCAACTATTGGATGTGAGATTTCTGTCCCTACTGATGTTACTGTATTTTTAAAGATCTTAGAAAAGTGTGACACCCAAGTATCTTCCTCTATGGCCACTTCTATCTTGGGACTGTTATCATCTATTAGGTAGGGGGATTTAACGGTTCGCCAGAAAGCCTCACTATTTTTAGAGACGGCACTAATGTGCAAATCGTCCCATAATTTCTGTTTTAGTTCTTGAATTCTTTGTTTACGTGCCCTTCCATGTTGCTGTCTAAGGAGTTGAATCTGCTCCAGGTCTCTGACTGTTTTATTCAGGGCCACCTTTAACTTAGTTAGGGCCCTGGTACAGCTATGATTAAACCACCCTTTAGTAGTTGGGTTCGAGCTCTTTGGATTTACTGTAAGAAGTCCCTTAATTTTCTCTAATATCTGGGTAAAATTATTTAGGACTTCTTCATCCGTTTCTAGTAAATCCAGGCATTTAGTTATGTTTGAGTATGCTCTTTTACCAATTTTTCAGTAATTTCTGCTGGGTTTATCTTCCCCCACTTTAATGTAAATCCATTTTGCTTACCTAGCTCCAATTTGTTCTGGGCAAGAGTTTTAGCTATTACTACGGTTAGGGGTTGAGAATTAATTGCATAAAGATCCATTCTCAAGGCAGAATGATCGCTTAGTGTGTTAGTCAGGACCTCAAAGGACCTAGCTCGGGGCAACAATCCGGACGACAGGAGGATGTAATCGACTGTCGTTTTGTATCCCCTACCCACATATGTTGGTTGCAGGAGGTTTAAGCCTGGACTTGGCTCATTAGCTATCGAGAGTTCCAAGTCCGATAAGACATTATTCATAGCAATCCCCACCTTGGTATGGACAAAGTGCATGAGGGGAGCATCATATTCATCCACTATCCCACAACGATTTTTTCCAGCGTGTGGGCATGGATGCAGATTAAAATCTCCTCCCCATAGAAGATGAACCACCCCTTTTCCTGCCTTTAAAAAATGGGTTAGTTTCTCCTGGATGTTAAAGAGAAAGGTCAAGAATTGGTCCTCTTCTAAATTATTATAGAGGTTAAGCAAGAGGATCGACTCTTTATTTTTAAAAGCAAGGGAAAATAATTGAAAATTTGGGTCAGAAGCAACTACAGATACTTTTAGGTGGTTCACTGTATTTGCAATAAACGTGATCAACCCTCCCTTAGGTCTGCCTACACCACTGCCCAGAGCTGGAGTAAAGTATGTTTTATGACCCGGGAGGTGGAGCTCCGTCATGGACCATGTCTCCTGGAGGCAGATGATTTTGCCCAGCTCCAAGAAATTCATGGCAGTTCCATCCTCAATTTTGGGACGAAGGCCCGCAACATTCCAAAAGATGATAGGTAAGGGCAACAGTTCTGTGTTGATCACCGCAGCTTCATTTACTAAACAAATTGTTTTTACTTTAGGCGTTAAATGGGGTGTCTTGGGATTGATAAATTCGGTCGCCATTAGTGGTCAATCGACCGATTCAAGGCCACTAAACCTATTCATCGTCGGGATGCTGGACCAGGCATCCCAGCGAGGCAGCTCTCTATAGACCGTCCTCTGAGTGTAGGGACCCCAATCATCCCATCCTCCTCCCCGATCACGTGGCCCCACTGTGTACCAGGAACTGTCATAATCATGATGTCGAGGGCCCACTATTTGCCTTGAGTTGCCAGGTTCACTATGACGGAGAGCTGCTACTTCCCAGGGGCTGTCATAATCATTAGAAGGACCATTTCGGTGCCTTGAAGGATAGAAAAAGGAAAGTCGCTTGGTGCCTATATCTCCATTTACATTCGGAAACTCCCAGGAGCAAATATAATCTACCACACGGGGATCTTCGAATGTAATCAGAATACAGTCTCCCGGTATTGTTTTCTTGCTGTTTCCCACCCAGGGAGTCCTACGTACCATCAGAATCCTACATGTCCAAGTTGCTGGAATAGGGCGATTGGTATTTAGCCAATATTGGGCCTTGTTTTTCAATGACCACGTAGGTTCTGCGTTATAATCCACTAACTCGGGCACACCTGTCATTACAACTATGAAGGGACTTGCTTCCGGTGGCATATCGACAGCAAATCTAGCTTCAGGGGGTCCCCTAGTATCACCTCTGTTGGATACTGGGGCCAAAGTTTTTGGGGCAGGTATTTTGGAAGCCGGAGTTTTCTGCGCCGATTTTTTGGGTGCCGATGTTTTAGGTGCCGGTGTTATTACTGACAAGGCACTACCCTGAGGTAGGGTTATGGTAGCATTAGTGGAAGGTTTCACTGCTCTGTTGATATTTAATGTTTCAGGAGGTGTTGGTTTAGATGTTACTTCTAAAGGTATAGGTACATTTTTTTGTATGAGTGCTGGCTTAAGAGGGGTCTGCTTGTTTCCCCCCATTTTTTGGGCCCCCAGCACTTGCTTGGACTTTGTGAGATTTATGAAGTTGGATAGCTGGTGCTCTATCTGTGATAATCTTACTTCTACTGGAGCAAGGAAAGATTTTAATAGATCTGCAATGTTATTTAGCAGTTGTGAATTATTGCTATCGCTTATTTCCTTACTACAGGGTGAATGAATAGAGGATTCCAGACTAATAAGGTCTGGAGTATCATGTGTGGACTGATTTGTAATCACAGACTCTACTATCTGTTCTGCTCTAGGGGGTGCTTTCTCTTTTCTGCTAGGCATGTCACTAATCTCGTTTGGAATGGGATTTTTCCGATCATTCTTTCTTTTCCTTATAGCGCCCTCCCTCCTCCCTCTTGTTTGCCTTGTTTCATCCGGTGTAATTTGGGGTATCAGCTCTGGTGTCCTTTCTAGGTCTAAGCTTGTCTGGAAATCGGAAAGTTGGGAGGCTGACAGGTCCACATTGTTTGGTAGGCTACGCCTACCCTCACCAAGCGTCCTTCGCCCAGAGATGTTGGGTATTCTTGCATCCACTAAGTTCCCCATGGAGAATCTCTTAGCCAATGCTAAATCCAAAGACACCCTACCTTCTATCAAACTAATACTTTGGTCTATGAATGTATTTGCCTTGGTAATAAAGTCATCCATGGGGCCCAAAAGCTTGCCCCCACCCCCCAACACTTTGGTTTTGTTTCCTCTAGTTAAAACCATAGTTCCTGTTAGACCAATACGGGGAGTTAACGTCTTATGTAAACAGATTGTCAATGATACTAAATCTTTAAAAAATCACAGGTGCAATGGCAATGAGGTACCAATACGTACAATTTTGGGTATACAATCCGAATGAATAAAAGTTAGGGAGATGGCCCGGTCCGGTCTCTTCCGTGCTCGAACGGCCTCAAACGGCCCGCCCTTTGCCCGGGCTTAGCCCCGGGCGCTCCCGCGCAGCGGGGAACTGTGTTCCTGAAGTAGGGAGATGATTGGGCGAGGGGGCGTGGCGACCAGGGAGTGCAGCCCAGGTGTGACTAATTGGGCTCGCAGGAACTCCTGGGCAATGGAGTCCCCGCTGCTCGCAGCCCTGGTCTGAATACACTCACCCCAGGTATGAGGCAGCCCATTCTGGCATCTCCCGCGAAGATCTGGCGTGCTGCGGGACCCACGCAGCGGGTCCGGCGAGTTGCTGGATGAAAAACAGCAAAGAAAAACAAAGGGCAGTCCGACGTCAAACCAAGAGGCAGTTGGTGTCCCGCTGGTGGAGGGTTGACAATCCGTTTTTACTCCCGTGGGGGAGGGGGCGTGGCGACCAGGGAGAGCAGCCCAGGTGTGACTAATTGGGCTCGCAGGGACTCCTGGGCAATGGAATCCCCGCTGCTCGCAGCCCTGGTCTGAATACACTCACCCCAGGTATGAGGCAGCCCCTTCTGGCAACTCCCGCGAAGATCTGGCGCGCTGCGGGACCCGCGCAGCGGGTCCGGCGAGTTGCTGGATGAAAAACAGCAAAGAAAAACAAAGGGCAGTCCGACGTCAAACCAAGAGGCAGTTGGTGTCCCGCTGGTGGAGGGTTGACAATCCGTTTTTACTCCTGTGGGGGAGGGGGCGTGGCGACCAGGGAGAGCAGCCCAGGTGTGACTAATTGGGCTCGCAGGGACTCCTGGGCAATGGAGTCCCCGCTGCTCGCAGCCCTGGTCTGAATACACTCACCCCAGGTATGAGGCAGCCCCTTCTGGCAACTCCCGCGAAGATCTGGCGCGCTGCGGGACCCGTGCAGCGGGTCCAGCGAGTTGCTGGATGAAAAACAGCGAAGAAAAACAAAGGGCAGTCGACGTCAAACCAAGAGGCAGTTGGTGCAGAAAGTTTTGTGACTACTGATGCAAGTAATAAGGGGTTGGGTGCAGGTTTATCTAAGTACTCTGGTAATGGCAAAGAGAACATCATCGCCTTTGCGTCTAGGTCTCTTTCTTCATGCGAGGAGAAGTACCCGATAATTGAGAATGAGGCATTGGCATGTGCTTGGGGTCTTGACCATTTTAAACCATTGTGGTAAATAATTTAATTACCGGGACTTAATTTGATACAGAAACATAATAAAATAGCTCAGTAAATAAGAGGCAGAATCCGTGGTATTAGAGGTTCGGAATGGGCTTTATTCCAATGGTCGATTATAATCGGTTGCTCCAAGTTCCATCACCACGAAGGTTCAGGAAGTGAAGTACATACATTATTGACAATCAATTACTTTTATACAATAGGCATTTACAGTGAAGCAAATACAAGAGGCGTAACAATTGATAGTATGGATAATATATTCGTGCGTAGCGAGAAATGGGCGTAACTGGGAGTGATTTAAAGAACGTCATCAGATGTGATGTCATAAGAGGGTGGTTCTATGAAAGAATTTCGCAATGTCAGCAGAAATACTTGACAGAAATGCGCGCGCAGCAGTATGACGTGTAATTGACGTGCAACTAGGGGGTGAAGGGGACTCAACATTTAGCCCTACATGTGGCGACAGAAGTCTGGAGGGTCAAGTCAACCTAATCCCAAATCATATCTAATATCCCATGTTTAGAGAACTATGTTATCCGAGAGAGAGGTTTCTTCGAGTAGAATCTTATTCTATACTGACTATACTGACTGTTAGTGCGTGTACAAGCGTTTAAGTGTCTACACTGGATGCGAGGGCGGAGATCTTCCATAGCAATGGGGCTATGATTTACTTTCATAAAGACAGAGAAGCCGGGCTTTTGCTCGGTAGTTGGAAGAATGTTTACTTAAACTACTAGACAGGAATGCATCGGGCAGGGAACGGAGTAGATAATTTCGAAGGTGAAATACAGTTTTTGGCAGGCAGCGGGCTGATGTCAGACTTCGTGAGCCGCGCAGGGAAATGAGACAAAGTTCATGGTTACAGATGCAGGCTCAAACTGGAGTTTTCAGAGGCAGAAGGCAAGAAGAGTTCGAAGACAGAATCAGGGCCTACTTGCCTGGACTGTAAAATGGCATAAGTGAACTATATGAAGCCGATGGCCTTTCATACTTAGGAATGGAATATCCGGCCTATTCATGGCGGATCTGACAGAGGACATGTTGGCGGTGGACGCACATGTGTTTGCGTCTTCATAACTGGAACTGGAGGGAACATACATGTACTTGTGATTCATACATGGAACCGTTGGGGTCCAAGATAGGGGACATAACTGATCAGAAAAATCCATATTTCCACATTCCCTCCTTGTCCCCTACTTGCCCGTTAAGAGATATCAATCTTCATCAATCCATTGATCTGTTCATATAGCATCATTTGTTCTTCTTTCTTCTTCCGTGATAAATGAAATCCTGGTGGTGGAATACACGATGTGGCACACAGACCACAGATCGCTGGTCCACATTGTAGACATAGACAGCAACTGAATAGTATGAGAAGGCCAATACCTAGGAAAGATAGGACCTTCCATCCAAAGGTAGATAATACACTCCAAAACCAACCGGACCAAGTCCAGGTGCCTGGGTTCTGGTGTATCTGGCTTACAATCTTATGAAGGCGAGTTATGGCTTTATATACAGATGGCGAATTTTCTGGTATGAAAATGCAACAGCTTGATCCGATGACACTACAAGCTCCGCCCCTATCGGCCAGGATGACGTCAAGGACAAGACGATTTTGAAGCACAACAATCCGCATAGCAGACTGCTCTTCTGTTAAATTGCCTAAAGCGGAAATAGTTTCGTTCACTACTGCTTCAAGTGTTCTAGTTAATCTACGTATCAGCTTACTATTAGTAACGGTACCTATATAGGGAAAAAGACCTTTATTGAAATCTGTGTATTTTTCCCATGCTGTTTCAGTGTAATCGACTATCGGGAGATCTCTCCTTACTCTATTATATACTAAATGAATATTTCTGTGATAATCAGGAGGAGCTAGGAAGACAGGTGGCAAAAGGAATCCAATGTAGCAAGTACCATCCCAATCTAGAGGTAAACGTACATATGCCGTCTGACCACATATGAAATAAGAATGGCGGGAAGCTCTAAATGTAGACTTGCCTTGATCACTAAATTCTACTACAGTGGTGCATTTACTATGGCCCATATGTATGGAACCATTTTTCCTTACACATAGTTCACCCTTTGCTGGAAATATTGACATAGCGGGCAAAATTGGAGTAGCTTCGGATTCGACATTTAGGATCATAAGATTAAGCGTAAAATTACCTAATCCATACACTTCATTTTCTAGATCAGTTCCTGTTCTCTGGGGAAGTCCCTCCTTGTTAGGATAGCAGACTTTAAGCAAAACTACGTTCAAATTTCCCCATACCCAGTTATCTTGATAAACTGCAGAATTCGAATCTAGAGAATTAATTAAACTAAACCATGCTCCACAGGAGCCGTTGTGTGTGAACGGGTATGGAAAGAGAGGTAGAATTCCTTTATAATTCTGATAGGGAGGGAGTCGGCCACATATCCAACAATTTGTAGCATTGCTAACCTGATGGGAATGATGTAACATACTGATAAACGTGTTATTGCGCAGCGCAAATCTATAAGACAACTCAAGCGGAGGTAATTCACTAAAAGAATGTTCAGTAGTAACATTGTAAACATGTCTAGAAATAGGATAATATATGTGCAACAATATACTTGCAGTAATTATTAAAAGACTTAAGAAGAACAAAATTAATAATGTCACTATGCAATGACTACGCAGTAATTTACAGTACGCCTGTCGTTTCAACATTTTTCGGGTGTTTTCTCTATTCAGGTCCAAGGGATACATGTCAGAGACAATTCAACCGCTTCACCTTGGAGAGGACTTAAACAATCAAATTGCTTGACTGAATGGATCTGAGTTTTAGTTGATACAGTTCGGATTTACTCTTTTCAACAAAAGGAAGTTTTGAGTCAATGGGTGAAGACACACAAGGTGTGGTATTCACATCTGATTGTAGTCCATGAAATTTCTTGATATGACTTGAATGAATCCAGCCTTTCCTGCCCTCGATCTTCACGGCTGTCCTTGTGGTGAGCAACACCAGCTGAGGCGACTTCCACCTAGGTTCCAGCTGAGTCTTTCGATCAAAGTTCCTCACGAGGACCAAGTCTCCCGGAACTACGTCATGGGGTTTCACCTCAGTGTTGTCAGGAAAAGCTGCAGCTACCTGTGAACGACAAGATTGTAGTGCAGACATCAAGGAAGCCAAGTAATCTGTCAGCATATTACAGTTAATATCAGTTATTTTGCGTGGTATAGGCGTCCCCCACATATTTGGCGGTCTGCCGAAGATCACTTCATACGGGGATAGCCCTGTTCGAGAGTGTGCTACCATTCTCGTGTAAAAGAGTGCAACTGGTAGTGCTACTACCCAATCGACACCTTTCTCCCTGCATATTTTGGACAATCTAATTTTCAGGGTCTGATTATGTCTTTCTACGAGACCTGCTGCCTCGGGGTGTCGGACACAGTGGAATTTCCACTGATAGCCTAACAAAAGTGAAACGTGTTTCATTAGTTCGGATGAGAACGGCTGGCCGTTATCTGAGTGAACAACACGTGGTAAACCGTATCGTGGGAAGAACTCTCGAACCAACTGTTTGGCAGTAGTCGGGGCAGTGTAATCTGAAACCGGGTATGCCTCCGTCCAACGGGAAAGAGCACAAACAACTACGAGAACATATTTGAATCCTCGACATCGTTCCATCTGAATATAATCCATCTGGAGGACTTCAAAAGGGTGATCAGGAGGATGAAATCCACCCTGTTCTACGGGAACGCTTTTTCCTGGGTTGAACTGGCAACAGATCAGACAGGTACGAACTTTTTGTTTGGCTGCTGCTCGCAAATGTTTATTGAACCAAATGTGTTGAATGCTATCTAGCATAGCTTTTTCTCCTAGATGTGCGGGACTATGTATAGTGTTAATTATAACTTGGACCATTGAATCAGGAAGGAACCACACAGATTTTTCCTTCATCATCCATCCTTGATCCGTTTGGATCCCTCCTAATTCGGTCCATTTCTTTATTTCATCTGGTGTAGCATG
The DNA here is from genome assembly GCF_964204655.1 of Triturus cristatus. Classification (NCBI taxonomy): domain Eukaryota; kingdom Metazoa; phylum Chordata; class Amphibia; order Caudata; family Salamandridae; genus Triturus; species Triturus cristatus. The sequence continues at coordinate 109,412,672 of NC_140583.1, read as the reverse complement.
TGTCTGTATGTCAATTACGTCAAGAGTAGGGTCTTTAACTGTCATGCAATGTGTCGGCGTCGGGACTATTGTCTTTGTCATGTCGGATGTTGGTGTTTGAGCAGTCTGTTTAGCTGTTCTGTCAGCTAGATCATTGCCTTGAGAAATGATATCAGTAACTTTCGTATGAGCTTTACATTTCATGATTGATATGGCAGTGGGTAGATGTATCGCATCTAATAAGGCATGAATGAGGGGTCCGTGCTGAATGTGGGCACCGTGGGAAGTTAAATAACCTCTCTCTCGCCACAGCACGCCGAAGTCATGTACAACTCCGAATGCATAACGTGAATCAGTGTATATGTTGACTTTTTTATTTGTGGCTTGAATACAGGCTTGTGTCAGAGCGATGAGCTCTGCGGCTTGAGCTGACAAGGTATTTATGCGATTTGTTTCAATGATCTCAGTGCCTGTTGTGACTGCGTAAGCAGCCACTAACTCTCCTGTACTTGTTCTCATACATGAACCATCTACATACAACGTCAGGTCTGAGTCTGACAATGGGACATCGGTTAAGTCTTGTCTGGGTTTCGTCGTAATTGTAATAACTTCAATACAGTCATGGGCTAATGGGTCTGTTCCGATTACAGGTAAAAGTGTGGCAGGATTCAATGTGTTACAGCGTCTGATTTCTATATGTGGCTGAAACAATGTTAGTTCGTACCCTGTAAGTCGCGCTATAGTCAAGTGTTGTGTTTGCGTTCTATTTACAAGAACCTCTACTGCATGTGGTACTTGAACTGTCAATGGATGTCCTAACACTATGGCATCGCTTTGTCTGATTGCTAAAGCTGTCGCTGCCACTGATTTTAGGCATGCAGGCAAAGCCTGAGCTACGGGATCTAATGTACTAGAAAAATAAGCACATGGTTTGTGTGCTCCTGCTTGTTCCTGTGTGAGTACTGACAAGGCAGTACCTTCGCGTTCTGTAACAAAAAGTGTAAACTGTTTACTGTAACATGGCGTTGCTAAGACAGGTGCTTGACATAAAGCTTTCTTTAAGCTTTCAAAAGCTTGTGTATGTTCCTGAGTCCAAGGGAGAACAGTCGATGTGGCTGCCTCCTGTGTTGTCAACTGAATGAGTGGTTTTGCTAGAAATGCATACTGAGGGATCCACTGCCTACAATATGAAGTGAGGCCTATGAAAGCCCGCACCTCCTTTTGTGTCTTGGGTATTGGCATGTTAGCTATTAACTGAATGCGGTCGGGTGTGAGCTGCCTTCCCTCCTTGGACAGCGAGTGTCCAAGATAAACAACTCGCTGGACACAGAATTGCAGCTTAGAAGGGGACACCTTGTGCCCCTTTTTGGCTAGGAATTGTAAAACTGTCAGTGATGCTTTCTCACATTCGGGTTCGCTTCTCGCGGTGACCAGTAGATCATCGACATATTGAAGCAAGACAGTGTTAACTGGCATGTGGATACTGTCGAGTTCTCGTTTCAGTGCTTGGCTATAGATGCTGGGACTTTCTGTAAATCCTTGAGGTGCGCGTGAGAATTTAAAACTTCGTCCATTTAAACTGAATCCGAACAGATATTGACTTTCCGGATCTATTGGGACGCTGAAAAAGGCATTCTTGAGATCAATTACAGTAAAGAATGTTGCTTCGGGATCAATAGCTGTCAGTAATGACGAGATATCTGGGACCACAGGGAATTGTGGCACAATGCATTTGTTCAATTCGCGCAGATCAATAACCAATCGATATACTGGTGGGGCCTTCGGATCTGTTCGTTTAAGAATCGGAATTATCGGTGAATTACATACATTGGAATCTGTTTCCACAACCACTCCTTGGGCAATAAGCTCGTCAATGATTTGCAGTAAGGCCACTACAGCATCTGGTGGTAACTTGTATTGTCGCATTCGTGGTAGTACCACTCCTGCCTTTAGTGTGACTCGATATGGTGTAATGTTCATGCAACCAACATCTGTAGGGCCTTGTGCCCATAGATGTGTAGGTAAAGTCTGCAGTCGGGGATCCATGTCTCTAGACACATAGTGACCTTTAAAATCACGTAAAAACAATCTTACTCCTTCCGGAGAACAACATATAATAGCTCCTAGAGCTTTCAGTGTTTTTATTCCTAACAAATTTTCTGGACATGATTTAGTAAGCAATAAATCTGTAGTTCGGGTCAAAGGTCCTATCGTAAGTGGAAGAGGTTGTGATACTTCATTAACAATAGGTTTACCTGAAAAACCAAGGGAAATATTCTGTGAGCCTGAGAGGGGTGCCCCTGGAACTTCACTACGTTTTATGGTTGTTCGACTTGCCCCTGTATCGAGTAAAAATTTTCTGCCTTGGCCTAATAATTCACTATGTACATAAGGTCCTTCTTGGTCTACAGGGATCTCGATAAGGGGTAAGTCAACTTCCCTCTCTAGGCTGGTTCATGCGTATCGTTGATAATCAGGATAGTCGTACTGTGCGGTCTGGTACAGTTGTCGTGTCGTGGTTTGTGTGGCAGCAACAGGCAGCGTTGGTGCAGCTGGCACAAATTGTATAGACTGTGGTGGAGCTGGCATGGACTGTGCATGCTGCGGGGCTCCTTGTTCATTCTGATCCTGTCTGGGTGGCCGTGGTCTTTCTTTTGTATTACCTATGGCGATATTATGTTTTAAAACTGGACAATCGTGTACGTAATGACCTGGCTTTTTACAATAATTGCATGTCCCTTTTACAGGTCCTGTTGAATCACCGGAATGTGTCATACCCTTTTTATGTCCTTCAGCTGGAACTGTCTGGGAAACTAGCATTTTCATTTTCGTGTCTTTCATGCGTCTATGTTCATGTTCTTGTTCCTCTCTAATTCTATTGTGATGGTATTGTAACATTTGTAACATTTGTGATGGAGTGTTACCTTGCCATGTACTCTCGAATTTTAATACTCTATTCTTCACTTGAGGCAAGGCATTTTCTACTAATTTGGTCACAAACAGATGTGGGTATGATTCGCTACTTGCTTTTATGCCACTATTTATACCAAAACATTTTTCAAATCGGGCATAGTAATCACTAGTGTCTTCATCTTGCTTTTGTTTACAGGCTGAAATTGTACCCCAATCTTCCTTTTTCGTAGTTAATAAACGTGGCAGTACCTGTACTAGTAAACCTGGTAGTGCTTTAGTTTTATCCCCCAGCCCTGCTCCTGCAGTTCGGGCCTTTTCTTCTGCTTCTAATGCTGACCAGTCTATCTTTTGGTCTCCCACCTCCCACTCTTTTTCCCTGAGTTTTTCATAAATGCCAGCAGGCATTAATACCTTTAATATTGTCATATGTCGGGATAGGTATACTCTCCCATGAGTAACATGTCTTTAATTTCTCGGTGAAAACCCGCTGGGTCTTTGTCATGACTGGGTACCACTTTCTTCATTTCTAACAATTCTATTTTCGATATGGGCGTATATACAAATACGCGTTTAAACTCATTGTCCTCGCCCTTTATTGGGTGTACTTCTCGTAAGGGATTCTGTCTGTCCATGTAATACGTTGTTCTTTCCTTGATGGGCAATGAGACATGTTCTGAACATACAAAAAGAATGTACTGTTTTCTTGATTCTAGTATTTCTTTAATTAATTTAGTACCTGAACTTCTCCATCTATTCATGAGTAATTCAGTCAATATATCAGGCAAGGGACCAGGGTCCGAACGCTGACTCTGATACAGTATAAGAAGTTGTTGAATCATATAAATCCCAGCTAAACGCTGTTCATCTGGGGTGAGATTCAAAAATGTGCGTGCTACTGTATCATCACTGTACTTTCCGGGACTGTCAATCCAATGGACAGCTGACCTGGCTAATTCTTGTTCATCCATAGAATCGAGAAAATGATAACCCCTTCGTTCTCGGAGTAATTTGTCAGCGGCTTGGAATGAGTGCTCGTTAGACCTTATATTTATTATTGGTGTTTGGAAATTCCTGGTATTATCTGGACATATCGGACGTATCGGGTCAATAAGACATCTATTATTATTACAGGATCTTCCTCTACCTACATAGGCTATGGTGTCTGACTGTCCTATGGACAGTCCTGATCCTTCTTCCTCGTTTTGTTCGAACTGGTCTACCGTTAATCTTTCTTCGCGTAGGCGTTCTATTTCTTTACGGATCTTTCGGCACATGGCTATTATACAATTTTGCTTATCATGTCTTCCTTCTGATATATTCTGACTCCATCTGGTAAGAATTTGCATTGCTTCCGGGTCTACCCCCGGTCGGTCTTGATTTCTGATCACACAATTTATGAGGAAACGTAACAGTTCCCCCTGTATCTCCACTTTCTGGTATTCCATAGCTCTGTTAATACATTCAGAATCTCGCCCTGTTTGAACAAAATGGTATATATTATCTAGATGCGCAGTCATTCCTGGTAACTTCCCTAAATACACCGCGGCTCGTCTGATACGTAATGATGCCATGATCATTTCGTCCTCTTTGCCGGGCACAGGGTCATATCTACAATCTACAAGAAGTTCTTTAAGCGTACGGGCATTTATGAGTTTGGGGGTACGTGAATGTGCTGACTCTTGAAAGGTAAGTTTATTTATTCTGGGTGGCGTAGAAAAAATGTTGCTAGCACCTCCCGTAGCCCCATCTGGGGTATCGGGCGTGAAAGGATTCGTTGAACGCGATACAGCAACTATAGGTGTGGACACAGCTATAGAAGTATCTGCAAGAACAGATGTAGAAACAGATGTGCTTGCCGGAACTTGTGACAGGATTTGTTGCTGTAGAGGTACAGATACTGGGTCTTGGCGTTGAACCTCCCTGGCAGGCGGCCTATGTGGGGCGGAATTTGCATACTCGGGAGCTGCGTCATCTAAATATGAGGAAAGAAAAACGTCTTCTGCGGTTCTAGGATGCCCCTTGGGGTGTACCTTTATTGGAAATAATGGGGGTGGCAAGTCTTTTGGTATCTCCGGGGTAGCCTTAGGTAATCCTTCGGCCAGAAGGGGATACATACCATTCATAAGGGCATTTCTTTGTCTGTCTTCTTGTTCTGATTTCACTCGGATACCTTCTTCAATTAATAGATTTTCTCGAACTTTATTTGAACTCCCTTTATTCTTCTCTTCCTGTCGGAGTGCTTTTTCTGTACGTCTATGAGATTCTTTACGCCATAACTCAACGGCGTCTTTCTGTGACTGTCTGACTTTCCTTTTCCATAACTCTTCCTCTACTTTCATGATGCACTCTGCATCCCAGGTTCCCGCTGTGGGCCACCTCTGACTTTCTGGTAATTCCTTGGTGTAGTCTACCCATAAATCAAGAAATAATATAGCGTCTAAGCCATGTTTATGATACATGAAGTACCCTGGAGTGTCCCTAGGAGGAATAGGAACGGCTTCTTCGAGTACCCCTTTTCTTGCTGTGATCTGTCTTAATTTCGAAAAGAGCGGCATATTGAAAACTGATCTGATACTTGATTTTGAACAAACTAAATACAGTAAACACGACAATGAACAGTCATTCGCACCACAATATGCAGAACGTACTTAAAACATTTAACATTTAACATTTACCTGAACAATCAATAATGATGACGGTCTAAGGAAAACTTAATCACTAAACATAATACTCGACATTAACTGAATTATTCTGAATTTATACACTTGATATACTAGATATACTGCCAAACAGTACAGACACACTGCTGAAACAGTGCAGACCGGATTTGTGTACCCAAACCCGTCTTGACCGGCACAACCTATGTGCACGTCAGAATGCCTCCCCAGTAATGGTACTCACCGGGTAGCTCGGAAACGGAAGGCCTCGGAAACTGAACTGAACTTGAACCGGACTGGACTCGACTTGAACACTGCGGAAACTGGACTCAACTCGGGACTGCGGGAACTGGTGGGCCTCTGTATACCTCGGATCTTGCTCTCTCAGCTAGGCTCTGGTCGGGATACTTCGCACTTCTCACCGCCTCGTCTGGGTGTTGATCGCAGCCTCAGTCGCCCCCGCTTGACCGGAGGGAGATACAGGAAATCCTGCTGGTACGCGTTATTGTCCGTCCAGCTGTGGCAGGAGACCGGGCCTGCAACTCACCGCCGGCGCGTGAGATGAGAAAGTGTCCCTATTCGGGCGCCATTCATGTGGTAAATAATTTAATTACCGGGACTTAATTTGATACAGAAACATAATAAAATAGCTCAGTAAATAAGAGGCAGAATCCGTGGTATTAGAGGTTCGGAATGGGCTTTATTCCAATGGTCGATTATAATCGGTTGCTCCAAGTTCCATCACCACGAAGGTTCAGGAAGTGAAGTACATACATTATTGACAATCAATTACTTTTATACAATAGGCATTTACAGTGAAGCAAATACAAGAGGCGTAACAATTGATAGTATGGATAATATATTCGTGCGTAGCGAGAAATGGGCGTAACTGGGAGTGATTTAAAGAACGTCATCAGATGTGATGTCATAAGAGGGTGGTTCTATGAAAGAATTTCGCAATGTCAGCAGAAATACTTGACAGAAATGCGCGCGCAGCAGTATGACGTGTAATTGACGTGCAACTAGGGGGTGAAGGGGACTCGACATTTAGCCCTACATGTGGCGACAGAAGTCTGGAGGGTCAAGTCAACCTAATCCCAAATCATATCTAACATCCCATGTTTAGAGAACTATGTTATCCGAGAGAGAGGTTTCTTCGAGTAGAATCTTATTCTATACTGACTATACTGACTGTTAGTGCGTGTACAAGCGTTTAAGTGTCTACACTGGATGCGAGGGCGGAGATCTTCCATAGCAATGGGGCTATGATTTACTTTCATAAAGACAGAGAAGCCGGGCTTTTGCTCGGTAGTTGGAAGAATGTTTACTTAAACTACTAGACAGGAATGCATCGGGCAGGGAACGGAGTAGATAATTTCGAAGGTGAAATACAGTTTTTGGCAGGCAGCGGGCTGATGTCAGACTTCGTGAGCCGCGCAGGGAAATGAGACAAAGTTCATGGTTACAGATGCAGGCTCAAACTGGAGTTTTCAGAGGCAGAAGGCAAGAAGAGTTCGAAGACAGAATCAGGGCCTACTTGCCTGGACTGTAAAATGGCATAAGTGAACTATATGAAGCCGATGGCCTTTCATACTTAGGAATGGAATATCCGGCCTATTCATGGCGGATCTGACAGAGGACATGTTGGCGGTGGACGCACATGTGTTTGCGTCTTCATAACTGGAACTGGAGGGAACATACATGTACTTGTGATTCATACATGGAACCGTTGGGGTCCAAGATAGGGGACATAACTGATCAGAAAAATCCATATTTCCACACCATTCATATGGGGAAAGGTTTGCACTCTAAGATCTGACCACAAACCTTTGGTCAAAATATTGTCCTCAGAAGGTTCTTCTAATGTCTCGTCTAGACTATCTAGAATTTCTATACGAATGCAGAATTTTATGTATAAAATTGCTTATACCCCGGGCAAAGACAATCTGGTTGCTGTTTCCTTTAAAGAATGCCTGTTATGCTGGAAACATACGAAGATGAGAAATGGAATGATTTTCAGGTTGCGTTAATACACAATCAGGGCCGCTCTGCTATAAACAAAATCGAATGGGAATCTGAATACCGTAGTGATGAGACATTATCTAAGGTAGTGTCATTTATCTTGAACAGTTGGCCACGTAAGGATAATATACCCGACATGGTCAAGCCTTTTTGGGAAGTCAGATCAGAACTCTCTTTTAGTGACGGTTTCTTTTAAGAGGCGAAAGAATTATTCCACCTATGAGTCTCCGTTCTTCCATTGTGGAACTGTGTCATGAGGGTCATTCTGGCATTACTAGAACCAAGGCAGTGATTACAAAATTGTTCTGGTGGCCTGGTTTGGATATTGAGACATAGAGAATGGTTAGGCATTGTACTACATGTGGTAATTCGGACAAGTCTTTGAAGACTTTCAGACCACCTATGTGTGACACTATTGTTTCAAAAGAGCCGTGGGACACGGTCACTATTGACATTTTGGGACCCATTAAGGACCAGTGTGGCGAGTCTCAGAAGTATATTTTCATGCTTATGGATCTTTTCTCCCGCTGGCCAGTTGTAAAAATTGTTGATAAGGCTGATACTTCGGCGGTTCTTGAGTTCTTGGATGAGGTTTTCTCCTCAGATGGTATTCCAGCATCATTAATTAGTGACAATGGAGTCCAATTTGTGTCCAACATGGCTAAGGAGTACTTTACAAAACTTGGCGTGAATCATAGGACTACTTCGTTGTATAACCCTAGCGGGAACGGTATGGTCATAAGATTTAACCGTGTGTTAAAAGGCATAATTCGAATCACTTCTAGTAATGCACAAGATTGGATTTCACATTTGGGCAAGACTGTCTGGGCTTACCGGGTGACTGCCACAGAGGCGACCGGTTTGCTCTCGTTTATTATTATGCGTGGACGTAAACCCCGGTCTAAATTTAACCCTGGTTTGTTATTTCCTTCTGGTCCGGTTAATTGGTCTAAGGATGAAGTGTGGAATAGGATGCAGCGTGTTCATGAAAAAAACGGAGAATATTACAATGTCAAACACTCCACCAAACCAGTTGTGATTGAAGTGGGAGATTGGGTTAGGGTTAAAAAGCCTGGGTTTGTATGCAAGGGTGAGAGCGCTTTCTTTGACGCTGCGGAAGTTGTTGAGGTGCTCCACAATGCTGTGAGACTTAAAAATGGTGAGGTTTGGAATTTAAAAAGGGTTGCTATGGATCACCCTGGTCAGTCTAGTAGGAGAATCAGTGATGATCCTTACAATTCAGAGTGGTTGGAAGATGATTTTAATGATGTTGCTGTTTTTTCTCTGGAATGGCAGAAGGCTCCAATTTGCAGCCGCCTGTTGTGATTCAGGAGGGGGATGGGGTGGTCCCGGAGGTTTCGAAGTTGGCTGGTCCGAACTCTTGTGAGAACATTCCGTCTTCTGATCTCCCTGCTATTAACCGGAGGGATCCTCGTGAGAGGAAAGCTCCCTCTTTGCTTAGAGATTATGTGGTTAACAATGAGTGATGCCGTGTTATGATAATAATATGTATGTTCCTTATTCCTGGTTATTCTTCCTTTCTTCCTTTTTTATTTTTCTTTATTTCAGTTTGTATATATTATTTAATTCATTATTTTTATATATAGAGGAGGGAAGTGTTGTGTTGCTTGGCAACTAAGTTGCCTTGCATCCTCATGTTGCATAGAATGTTTGGGTTTGGTGGGGATTCTGGTTCCACTGTGTGGTTCACCAGAATCGTTGCTGGATAGGAGATGGAAGATGTACCTTACTGATGCTCCTCAGTTATTAAAGGAATCTACAATTTAACTGTCTCATCTCCGTTTACTTCACACAGCCTGCGGAATTTGCCGATCTATAAGCGTTGATTGTCGTATAGGCTTTACCTGCTACAAAAAGAGATATAAAAAAAATTCACTACTTCAAGTGGAGAGACAGACATAAAATTAATCTGTTGTTCCACATACCAGCTAACCCAGAATGACCAGGCTTATTTATAACTGGATTAGGTGGAATGAGCACAGGATTCATTGTCATCTTGTAAAAGACCTGAAATCTGACAAACCAAGAGTTGTAGATATCCTTGTAAAACTAGGTCAAGAGGGCTGCCATGAGCGCTCTTAGGAGAAGAGGAAAGACTGAAGGTATCCATGGGAAATTTATCGAGAGCTCTACAAGTTGAGGGTACCATACCGGCTGGCCAAAAGGGGGTCACTAATATAGTGGATACCAAATCCCTTCTGACATGCATTAAAGTTCTCAGTATTATAGCAAATGGGGAGAAAATCATACTCTCTGGGATTATACCAGTGTTGTAAGAATTCATCCACTGCTTCTGCTTTAGGATCTGGCCTCCAACTGAAAAACTGGAAAAGTTTCTGATTTAGTCGGGAGGCAAACTTAACTCACATAACCCCAGAGGAGTCCATTTTTAAAAAAAAATCTTGGAAAGCAGGGACCAGCTGCTCCTGTGCTGAAGGAACCTGGAACCCCAATCTACCTTCAAGTTGGAAAGTCCAGGAAGATACTCTGCCCGGAGCATGTTCCTTTTGTCTAGACATTAGTGTCAGACTTCTCAAACCAGGTCTGTTAGACTTTGCTGTGAAAAAAATTGTCAATCCATAGGAGAATAAATCAATGTACTTTGTTTGGGCCAAACTTTCTACAGTAAAGGAACCGGAAATCAGTTCTCCATAATTTATATGCCACTGTTGTTCTTCTAGTGACCACCTCCCCCCTGTAAGCGTAGCCCTGCATCAAGCCCCCCAAATTGTTTTGCTGGCATCGGATTCTAACATGATATCTGGGCCTTGGCCAAAAATAGATTGGCCATTCCAGGGCTCCATCTGGCAGTGCAACCACCCCAACCCCTCCCTTGCTTCTAGAGAAAGGGAAATTAAAGCTCAGTGAGGGAGACCTTTGTGAAGATGTTGTGCCTTTAGACACTGAAGATCTCAATAATGCAGTAGAGCTGGAAAAATTCCTTTGATGGATGTGGACAGAAGACTTAAATCTCTTACCTTAAAAGAGATAGAATTTCCTTCTTTATAACTTTCGTTCTTTTCTGTGGATGAAAATTAGATTCTTTGGTAGAAACTATTATGAACCCTAGAAATGTAAGTGTCTACGAGGGAATTGGAATGGTTTTTTTTTTATTTATGACAAATCCTATGTGTTGCAGGAGAGAAGCCACCCATGATATGTGAGTGGTAAGAACATGTTTGGATTTGGCCATTATCAACCTGTTGCCCAGGTAAATCAGAAACCTAACCCAGAGAGATCTCAACAGCCCTACCACAGGTTTCAAGAGTTTTGTGAAACACCAGGGGGCCAATGACTATCCCAAAGGAAGAGAGCAAAAGCGTTACATCCAGTTCTTCCATTGAAATTGTCGAAACTTCCTGTCTGAACAGTGTAACGGAACAGAGAGCTAAGAAACTTTCAGATCCAGTTTTGACAACCAGTCTCCCTTTCGCAAGGAATCTCTTAAGCAATTCACTTCTTCCATTTTGAAGTGTCTGTACATTACAAAATTGTTCATGAGTTTAAAGTTTATCACAGGGTGACAGCTGTCGTCGGATTTGCGAACCAAGGATATATTGCTGACAAATCCTTATGTAGCTAATGGAACCTCCTCTTTAGCTTCCTTCTACAATAAATAATTTACTTCCTTTGTTATTTACTGAGTTTCTAGAGCAGTGAAAACCAAAGAATGGGGAGGAGCCAACTGGACAGGGTGAGAATAAAATTCTACTTTGTAAACTTGAGCTCTCTGCAATATCAATTGATCTGATGTAATGAGAACAAGAGGCTGTGTCTGGCACCCAAAATTCTTGGGGAAAGAAGGTTTAAATGTAAATTACCTAGCAGTATTTGCATGTGATTGCCCTCTGTCCCGATGGTGTCTTCCCCTGTAAGGGTCTCCTCTTTGTGAAAATAAAGGAGCTGATCTTTCCCTGTCCCCGATTCCTGTGTTATGTGCCCCCCGAGTAGCATAGAACAATGGATGGAAGGAGCTCTAGAAATCAGGAGGGTGAGCTTTGCCTTGACCGCCTTTCCCAAAAACATGTGGGGTGAACACCTTTCTTAAATTTTGGTTAGCTGTGTCTAGAGAAGTAAATATGTGAACATAGTTAGAGATATATTTCACAAAATGATCCCCAAACAAATGGCCTTTTGTCTCTGGGCACAACTCCTGGTCTGCCATGTCGGCCAACTTAGGGTGAATTTGCATCAATAGTGTGTTGCGTCTTTCAGATGCCAGTGACGTATTGGCATTACCAAACATACATATGACCCTTTCACTCCAACCTCGGGGAATAGCTAAATCCTTTGTTGCATCAGTGGTGGCAGCATTCTTTCTGATCTCCATTATTTGTGTTAGTGGACCCAAAATATTTAATCAATTCGTTGTTTAGGATCTTTGCTTTTCTTAGAAAAGAAAGGTCCTATGGCTGGATCAACTTCTAGAAATAATAGGTCTACCACATTCCGCACTGAGTTTGTTGCTATTAGTTTTGTCCATTGATTTCCTGATCCAATATGTAATAATCTTTGAAATGGAGGCAAAAGGAGCCAATTCCCCTGAACTAGAATTGGAAATTACACTTATATCAAAATACGGGAAACCCAAAGACTCAGAAATTGCCCTACTCGGACCTGCCAAATGGGCTGGGTCAGTGGAACTCCCAGCATCATCCTCATCTGTGTCCTGTGTCACAGAGCTGGGCAGACAGAGATGAAACTAAGGGGCATATATTCAAGGAAGTGGTGGAGTGAGGCGGTAGCCGTCATGGCTTAACGCCACACTCCGCCACTTCAGAAACACAAGGCTGCACTATATTAACAAAGATAAGGTGCAGCCTTCCGTTTCCCCCTGTGCTGGCACTACACTTAGCAGTGTGTAGGAAGATGCCCCATCCTGCACATAAAAAATCATAAAATGTCATTTTGTCACTTTTATGTGTGCTGCTTTATGCAGCACGCGTGGAAGTCACAAAGTTGCATTTTTTTTACAGATTGCTTATTTACAGGAAGAGGGACCTTCCTGTAATAAACAATCCATGGCAATTTGATTTTTCCATATGTTCTTCACAAGGCAGCATACATGGAAAAAGCAAAAACGGGGAGAAATGATTCATTTCTCCTTGTTTCGCCAAGTTTTTTCCTGGTCTTAATTTTGTACGCTGCCCCTGTACATAAGGCAATACCAATGGGGATGATGGTATCGCCTGTACAAAGGGGGCAGTGTCAAAATAAGTGGGCGTTGCAGTGGTACGCCCACTGCAACATCCACTGCCCACCCTTTTCACACTAACCATAGAGTGAAAGGGAGCCTTATTTACAAGGCAGAGTTAAGCCACATTAAGTGGCTTAACGCTGGCTTGTAAATAAGGCTAAGCCATTTATTACCACCACAACGTCAGAAAAAGTGACGTTGTCGTGGCGATAGGGGCTGGTACATATGCCCTCGAATCGAAATCATTAGGGACTAAAGATGCCTTATGTGCTTGCTGTCTCTGAGAAAGGTTTCCCAGGAATGTGAACTTCCTAGCTTTTTTTATATGAATATAGTGGGATTCGTTCTCTTTACAAAATTCTATTCGCCCTTGTTATGTAAGTCAAATGCAAACTATCATTCTAACCAGAAAATATACAGTAGTAGTGATGAAAGTAAAATAAGCGTGAAAGAAAAACTGCTGTTGAATTCTTTCACCAGAATCTCCCAGTGCAAAGGAAATAATGATTCGAACTGGTCAGCCTCTGAGAAATATATCCCCCTCCAGTAGTAACCTGATGATTAAATGCCTTGAGGAGAACAGGAGACAAAAATGTTGTACAGAGTTCAATGAAGGCTGTCAGGCCTCAAAGAACACCAGGAGAGGGGCATCAGAGTCCGAGAAGAGACAAAAAGAAAAGACAAGCTTCTAAGTAACTGACAAACTGCTGCAAGCCCATAAATCAAAAAAGATTCCTAATAACTTAAAAGTGTTCATACAAATGAGCATTTAAACATTGAGTAAAATTGTCAAGTTGCAATGACATCCTGTGTGTCCTGTATACCCCATTGTTTGCTGAAGGATACTCGTGGTAACTGACTCTGACTGTGCCCTGGGCTCTGTTGACAGGCCAAGGCCAGTGCCATGTTGAAAACACAAGTGAAAACACACACAGGCATTAGGGTACACAATGGTGCCGATCACGATCCGGTAAAAAATTCCCCCGTGCGACTCGTATCGGGTCTTTTTACCGTACGAATCGTACAAGTGCCGTACGAACTGGCAATCACGATTCGCATGGTAAAAAGTCCATACGAACCGCACTGGGAATCATTCCCCACACGTCCTCGGGTCGGAAAATGTGTCCGACACGTCCTCGGACGATTTACCTTACAAATGTGAAAATCCAAGTCCGACCGAGGAATCACGATCCATCCCGTGCGTCCGAGCGTACAACCGTATGGAAAAAACACCGTCCGCACCGAACACCTATAGCAACCATGGAGACATGTGCCCGCATACGCGCCCAACACTCCCCCCAGCCCCCGTACGTCCGACACGTACCCCCGTATATGTATACCCCCACCCGTCTAGGTACACCCCAGTACGTTCCAGTCGTACCCCCACCCCAGTACGTGTCATAGCCCCGTCTACCTACACCCCAGTACGTTCCAGTTCTACCCCCACCCCAGTACGTGTCGTACCCCCGTGTACCTACACCCCAGTACGTTCGAGCCACACCCCCACCCCAGTACGTGTCATAGCCCCGTCTACCCACACCCCAGTACGTTCCAGTCGTACCCCCACCCCAGTACGTGTCATAGCCCCGTCTACCCACACCCCAGTACGTTCCAGTCGTACCCCCACCCCAGTACGTGTCGTACCACCGTGTACCTACACCCCAGTACGTTCCAGTCGTACCCCCACCCCTGTACGTGTCGTACCACCGTCCATGTACACCCCAGTACGTTCCAGTCGTACCCCCACCCCAGTACGTGTTGTACCACCGTGAACCTACACCCCAGTACGTTCCAGTCGTACCCCCACCCCTGTACGTGTCGTACCACCGTCCATGTACACCCCAGTACGTTCCAGTCGTACCCCCACCCCAGTACGTGTCGTACCACCGTGAACCTACACCCCAGTACGTTCGAGCCACACCCCCACCCCAGTACGTGTCATAGCCCCGTCTACCCACACCCCAGTACGTTCCAGTCGTACCCCCACCCCAGTACGTGTCGTACCACCGTGAACCTACACCCCAGTACGTTCGAGCCACACCCCCACCCCAGTACGTGTCATAGCCCCGTCTACCCACACCCCAGTACGTTCCAGTCGTACCCCCACCACAGTACGTGTCGTACCCCCCGTGTACCTACACCCCAGTACGTTCGAGCCACACCCCCACCCCAGTACGTTTCATAGCCCCGTCTACCCACACCCCAGTACGTTCCAGTCGTACCCCCACCCCAGTACGTGTCGTACCCCCCGTGTACCTACACCCCAGTACGTTCGAGCCACACCCCCACCCCAGTACGTGTCATAGCCCCGTCTACCCACACCCCAGTACGTTCCAGTCGTACCCCCACCCCAGTACGTGTCGTACCCCCTGTGTACCTACACCCCAGTACGTTCGAGCCACACCCCCACCCCAGTACGTGTCATTGCCCCGTCTACCCACACCCCAGTACGTTCCAGTCGTACCCCCACCCCAGTACGTGTCGTACCCCCCGTGTACCTACACCCCAGTACGTTCGAGCCACACCCCCACCCCAGTACGTGTCATAGCCCCGTCTACCCACACCCCAGTACGTTCCAGTCGTACCCCCACCCCAGTACGTGTCGTACCCCCCGTGTACCTACACCCCAGTACGTTCGAGCCACACCCCCACCCCAGTACGTGTCATAGCCCCGTCTACCCACACCCCAGTACGTTCCAGTCGTACCCCCACCCCAGTACGTGTCGTACCCCCCGTGTACCTACACCCCAGTACGTTCGAGCCACACCCCCACCCCAGTACGTGTCATAGCCCCGTCTACCCACACCCCAGTACGTTCCAGTCGTACCCCCACCCCAGTACGTGTCGTACCCCCCGTGTACCTACACCCCAGTACGTTCGAGCCACACCCCCACCCCAGTACGTGTCATAGCCCCGTCTACCCACACCCCAGTACGTTCCAGTCGTACCCCCACCCCAGTACGTGTCGTACCACCGTGTACCTACACCCCAGTACGTTCCAGTCGTACCCCCACCCCAGTACGTGTCGTACCACCGTCAATGTACACCCCCCCACCCCTGTACGTGTCGTACCACCGTCAATGTACACCCCCCCACCCCTGTACGTGTCGTACCACCGTCCATGTACACCCCAGTACGTTCCAGTCGTACCCCCACCCCAGTACGTGTCGTACCACCGTCAATGTACACCCCCCCACCCCTGTACGTGTCGTACCACCGTCAATGTACACCCCCCCACCCCTGTACGTGTCGTACCACCGTCCATGTACACCCCAGTACGTTCCAGTCGTACCCCCACCCCAGTACGTGTCGTACCACCGTGAACCTACACCCCAGTACGTTCGAGCCCCACCCCCACCCCAGTACGTGTCGTACCACCGTCAATGTACACCCCCCCACCCCTGTACGTGTCGTACCAACGTCAATGTACACCCCCCCACCCCTGTACGTGTCGTACCACCGTCCATGTACACCCCAGTAGTTCCTGGCGCACCCCCAACACAACCTCCTAAGTACGGAGCGCACCCCATGCCCCAACATCACAACCGCATGTACGAGTCGTACAAAGCCACACACAAGGACATAATCGTACAACCAAATGGCCCATGTACACACCGTACACACGCTCAAAACGCACGTACACAACAAGGACAAAACAAAACAACACAAGAATACACCATTCGAAAGGCACACAGCCACTAAACATGGCCAACAACCACTAAAATAACACAATCACTGACCTGCAACTGTCAAAAACAAACAGAGGCCCAATACACCACCACTCCTTATAACACACCCACCCAAAATTCAAACACTGCCACACCCACCCATGGACCAATGAAAAGGGCCCACACACACAAACCATGAGCCTTTGCAACAGACTCACTGCTGCCAGACACCACAGAACCAGACTACAAGCTACACCACATCTTACACTTGCACACCTTCACACGACCACCCTCACAAACACCCTCTCATCACATTCACACACACACACAACCATCCACACCCCCCCAACATCCACACACCCCCCACACCCACACCATCCCCACCCACACCCCTCACCATGCCCACTACCAAGAATCCAAAGTTCAGTCACCGAGAGTTGGAGGTCCTTGTTGATCAAATCCTCAGAGTCGAGCCACAGATCTTTGGAACATTGGTCAGAAGCACCAGCCAGGCAGCCAAAACAGCCATGTGGCAGACCATCGTCGATGCTGTGAATGCCGTTGCGGACACCAGGAGGACCAAGCAGGATTGCCAGAACAGGTGGTACGATCTGCGGAGGAGGGTCAGAGCCAAGAGGCAGGAGGAACACGACCAGGCCAACGCCACCGGAGGAGGGCCCTCCCGCAGAGCCGTACAGTACCATCCCTGGGAGGAGAGGGTGATGGCCATACTGCCGGTGGAGGCAGTTGAAGGAGTAGAAGGACTCCGAGACCCTGGTGAGTACACAAACAACGCACCTCACATGGGGGGAACTGCAACCACAACCAAAATTACTAACAGGCACGCAACCACCACAAGCCATCGCATGACTCAACCACACTCCATGAGCAGGCACATGCCACTGCTGCCACCATGCCCCATGCACCCAGCTGGACAATGTCAAGTCACAGGCCACAGAAGACAACAACACATGACACGGTAACCCGGATGGCGGGAGGCTGGGCACCAAAAATCACATAGTGCGACTCCAAAGCAGACAACAATGCCCTCTGCCCATATGGCCTAGGTCACAGCCAGACAAACACTGTGTCCCAACACAGGAATGACTTGCCAGCAAATGGCGGACGCCTTGCATCAACACATGGGGGTGAAGGCACTGTTTTGCACATGACAGCAGCTAATGAACAGCCAACATTGTGAAAGAGTGGCAGCACACACCACCACAGCAGCAGCGCACAGACACACAGCAGACAAAATGGGTGCCTGGAGATCAGAAACAAACTCACATCAACAGGCCAAGGGCCACTCAAAGATCTGCCAACAGTGTGTGCCCAGGAAGCTGGGCCAAGGTGACAGAGGGTGACACATGGAGGGAGGGAGAGGGGGACAGAGAGGGAGGGAGAGGGGGACAGAGAGGGAGGGAGAGGGGGACAGAGAGGGAGGGAGAGGGGGACAGAGAGGGAGGGAGAGGGGGACAGAGAAGGAGGGAGACACAGGGAGAGCAAATCAGTCCTTTGGTGTGTGGGAATGTCTGCTCGTCAGCAGGTGGACTGCGTGCATGTAGGCAAGGGTGGCCAGTGCCAGAACCCCCCCTCTTCATCATGGCAAAACGCAGGGCCATGTCACAACCTGTACACGAGCACAAGGACAGCCACCTGCATCATATAAGTGTGTGGATCCACTCCATGTGCACATGTACAGTGCTACAAGGAAGGCGCAAATGCATGGCTCGCCACACCTGCACACTCCACTGCTGACTGCAGTCACACTTGACGCAGCAAGTAAGACTGTGCCACACATAGTTAAAGGGGCCAAATTGGTGCCCAAGGGACACACCCATGCATAAGTGCACTGTGAGTGGAATGCAAGACAGATCCTAATTCCAAGAGGAAATGTGCCAACTTTGAAACGGATGAAACATGGATGTTGCATGGACCAAAATTAACATTGTCTCTCTCACACACAGGTCAACGTCGTGCTGCACCCCCCAACACTGGGGGGGAACACTCACAGGACCCGGATCTGCAGGAGACCGATCCCACCGGCAGCGACCACTCTCACCACTCTGCGGACGACCCCGACCGACCTGGCCCCTCTGGTGTCCAACCACCTGCAGCACCTGCGTCAGGTACAACCGTGCCAACCACCACCCCCACTCCTGCCACATCCCAGGAGACACCCAGGATCCCTGCCCCAACACCACAATGCAGCCAGGCTCGCCAGGAGGGACACGGTGTCCCGGGCACCCAGGAGGAGGCAGGCGACAACGCCAATGCCACCCCTCAGGGGTCCCGGAGACCCGATGTTCCCACAAGTGCAGGCCAGATGCAAGTGGGCAGGGGTGGTGGGAGTGGAGGACGGCGGAGGCGCGAGCCTGACCAGTTGGCTGGGGATCCGGTATTTTCCCATGTCCGTAACATCCTGGACTCATACCGGCAGGACACCACGGGCATGGCCCAGGTTGTGTCCGTCCTCGAGGGGATCAAGGTCCAGCAGGCCCAGCAACATGCGGAGCTAATAGCCTGTCTACAGGTACACCAACGGAGGATGGAGGACAGACAGGCTGAGCAAGTGACGGCGTCCCAGGGGATTCACGCTGCACTCCGTCGGATGGCCGACACCATGGCCGACCCTCCCTGTGCCAGAAGGCGGAGAACATCACCACCCACAGGGAGGGATCATGAGGAGGAGGAGGAAACATCCGACGGAGCATCCCAGACGTCGTCACGGCCTGCTGCTGAGGTTCCCCGCAGGAAGCCGGGTCGTCCACGGAAAGGACCGTGAGGGTGGCTGCTACATCACCATCTCCCAGGACACCTGGCCTGGCACCTGGCCCACTGGAGCAACAGCATCACAGCATCAAGAGACATTCTCTGCCACATGGCCCTGCTGGTCACTGGCTGACCAATGTTGACAAAGACTGTGGCATGGACTCTGAGGATTTCCAATGGCAAGGACACCAACTCCCCTACTGAACTTTGGATTCCCTAATCCCGGAAAGCCCCTCACTTTGTCCCCCCCCCCCCAATAATAAATCACACTATTAAGAGTAGATGCCTGCTGGTAGCATTATTACCCAACATGTGTCTTGTACAGTCTAAACATGCCTGAGTCATCTGTTCACTTCAACCATCCACACCCTGGGGCCTGAGTCTGGCACAGGACACATGGGTCACAGTTTATTAGGCAAGACAGACATGGAGCACCATACACACCCGTGATGGTCAGAACCAGCTGAGGGGGTGGCCGAACAACCGTGCTGACAGACACATTGAGTACAGCAACAGTCATGCGCAGAGGTCAGGGATCCTGGCCCGTGTCCTGGGGGGCACCCAGGTATGTGTAGACAGGTGGCAGAACCATGTCCTGCAAGCTTGAGTCCGGTGGATGCAGAGAATGGGGTCATGGACAACGTTGGATGCATGGGGATGGCACATGTCACAATACCCACACAGTCATGGACATCATGCCCAATACACAGTCTCAGCACACACACACAGCTTGCATCTTGCCACTCGACACATTGACACATAGCCACAATCAGGGAATACCATGCCAGACATGCAGGATGCACCGTGCCAACACACCAGCATTGACTGAGAAGAGGCACCTTGGAGGCATAGGGACACCTTTATTAGTCATGTGTTTGGGATTGCAGAGGCAACTTGAAGTACACATGAACACATCATGTGGAGTAACATGTGGCTCCAACACTGGCACCCCCCTTCTGCAGCACAAATGCGTGATAGCCATGGAACTGGCACACAAGCGTCGGCTAACAGCTAAACACCCACAGCTGCTCACGGAGAGCCTGCCATACACCATAGATCCGCTGATGTGGAAGTCCCACGCCATGTCAAGACAATGTTAACCGTATGTGTCCGAGGGCAGTGTCACACACATTGATGCCATCATCACAATCCACTATCCCATCACTGATGACTGACAACCAGGCAGCCCATCTATTCAGGTGTACCCAGCTGCATGTCGTGTCTGCATGTCTGCAGAGGAACCAAACCCCGACCGGGGCAGTGTGCACACATCGTGAACAACTGCCACACCCAATACACCCCAGATGCATCCCTTACCCCATGGAGACTTCCAAACGTGTCCGTGCCTGTAACGCTGAGTCAGCCCACGATGTCATGTCCATGAGGAATAGCAGTGCCACAACAATGCAACCAGCAAACGGCATGCGCAGGTACCTGGGGAAGAGAGACACACAAGAAGTCAGCCACAAAAAGCACAGCCACTTGCATGTGCAGTTACTCGACACATGTATGGATGACAACATGCTAGGTCACAATTATGACTGGGGAAATACTACCATCACTGCCACCATCACTCCAGTGACACACCCACACACACCTCTGACCCACGTGCCATACATGCAGGTGGAGACACACATCACAACGCATGCCACACGGGGACCAATGCGTGCACACTCAGACCCTGGTACTCACCACTAAGCAAAGAAGTCGCGTATGAGCCGAGTCCGGATGTCCTCTTGCGGCTCCACATCCTCCACATCACTAGCCCCATTGCCAAGCCCTTCGTCCTCCACGGGTGGATGGTCCTCGTCATGTTGATTCAGGATGAGTGGCACAGCTCTTTCAACTGCCATGTTGTGCAGCATGCAGCAGACCATGAAGATCTTGCAGACCTTCGCCGGGGCATAAGGGAGTGCACCGCCGGTCTTGTGGAGGCACAGGAATCGGCTCTTCAACATGCCAAACGTCCTCTCTATCACTCGCCTTGTCCGGCCATGGGCGGTGTTATAGCGGAGCTGGGCCGGCGTGATGGGGTTGCGGAGAGGTGTCAGCAGCCAAGGCATGTTGGGATAGCCAGCGTCCCCTACATGGGAAGCACATGGACATCGTTAGAACTGGTGTAGCGGTCGTGCTGGTCGGCTATACAGAATACAGGACAGACAGACTGTACCCACCAACAACACATGCCCGTTCGTTGCGCAGCTGCATCATCATATCAGGCATCCCGCTACGCCTCATGATGTAGGCATCGTGTGCTGATCCTGGGAAACGAGCACAGACATGTGAAATCACCATATTGGACAGACACACCACAAGGGCATTGATGGAGTGGTAGTGCTTCCGATTGCGGTACGCCACCTCCCGTGCGTGTGGTGGTACCAAACCTACATGTGTCCCATCTATGGACCCAATGACATGGGGCATCCCTCCCAGGGCATAGAATCCACGCTTGACCTCAGTCATCTGTTCAGGGGTTGGGAACTTGATGAAGTCATCCAGGTGAATCAACATGGCCTCCAAGAAATCATGCAGCACACCGCTGAACATGCTCTGGGACATGCCACCAACATGAGCTATGGTATTTTGGAAGGTACCCGTGGCAAGAAAATGTAGGGCAGCCATTACCTTCAGCTGGGGTGTCAGTGCCGTAGGATACCTG
Source organism: Triturus cristatus (assembly GCF_964204655.1). NCBI lineage: Eukaryota > Metazoa > Chordata > Amphibia > Caudata > Salamandridae > Triturus > Triturus cristatus. The sequence continues at coordinate 109,390,784 of NC_140583.1, read as the reverse complement.
TGCTGCGGTTGCAGGTGTGGTGCCAGTCTCGCCGTCAGCTCCAGAATCAACGGTTGGGTGAAGCGGTAGAGCCGGATCCTGTCATTCTCCTGCATGGTAGCCAAGTCTGGAATTCTTCGGGCAACAGGAGGCGCTCTGCAGTAATTTGGAAGTGACAAGGAAGAGTGAGTGCACTACGAGAACAACTCATGTCTACTGAGCACATGTAAATCTGGCAATACACACATGCCACATAGGGAGTCAGGCATGTGCTACATGCCCAGGACACGTATGGATGCAAGGTGACACTCCTTCCAAGACCCAGCTACACACGGTGATTGAGAACCTCCCCATGCCACGCCATGGAAATAGCTGTGTCCCAGTGCAAGTGCACTGCCCGACGCAAGACAGGAGTGACATACACCCACACATCAGCAGAAGTGGGATGCCGATTGCAGAGACTGGTAGCGGAACACTGGAGCCACAGGTCACATGACATTACACTAGTCCAGCCCACACACCTTGCCATGAAGGTGCACATGTCATGACTCACCACACATTCCTTGTGAGTTTGCTGACATGGCCTTGTCACACTACTCCGTGTCCCATGCATACATGTGCACCTCACATCCGATAACACATGTGGCATGGTGTGCGGAACAGTGTGCAATGACAATCTACACACAGCCACATGTTGGTTGCTGCAACGGCTGCAGCTTTTGAGGGTGCTACAACATCAACCTGATGTGAATCCCAGACACATATATGACATAGTCACATTGTGCACTGTGGGTAGTGACAAGTCATGTGTCATGACCCCTGTACCGGGCATCATGGGACACTTCCGTGTGTTGGTGTCCGTGCCATGCCAGTGACGCTCACCCCAAGTGCGCAGTCCCACATGCACACATGTCAAAGGAGTCAAGGGCATGCCTGGCACACATTGCACCCTCACACAGTACACATCTCATCATACATCTGGTGCCTTCTCCACTCAGGAGGCATGTTCCACATCACAGCCTGTGACACCTGTGCCCCACACATGTAGTAATGCACAGACGATGCCTTGATGTCCATTCCTGGACAAGTATGTCCATCCATGGACAAGTATGTCCGCCCTATTCCTACATGTGTGTCGCCTATCACCACAGTGATGTGTAAAAACCGCCGTACTGCTGCTGAGAGGGCCTGTGCATGTTCCCAAATCACTGTGGGAGTGCTGCCGTATGTGTACCCATCGTGATGGCGAGCGTACAGGCATTTGTACGGTCCGTAGCACTACGGGTACGCATATGCGTGCAGACCCATAGTGATAGTGAGCGTAGATGCGTGTGTACGTTCCGTACCACTACGGGTACGCATACGCGTGCAGACCCATAGTGATAGTGAGCGTAGATGCGTGTGTACGGCCCTATCACTATGGGTCTGCACGCGTATGCGTACCCGTAGTGGTACGGACCGTACACTCGCATCTACGCTCACTATCACTATGGGTCTGCACGCGTATGCGTACCCGTAGTGGTACGGACCGTACACTCGCATCTACGCTCACTATCACTATGGGTCTGCACGCATATGCGTACCCGTAGTGGTACGGACCGTACACTCGCATGTACGCTCACTATCACTATGGGTCTGCACGCGTATGCGTACCCGTAGTGTTACGGACCGTACACACGCATGTACGCTCTCTATCACTATGGGTCTGCACGCGTATGCGTACCCGTAGTGTTACGGACTGTACACACGCATGTACGCTCACTATCACTATGGGTCTGCACGCGTATGCGTACCCGTAGTGTTACGGACCGTACACACGCATGTACGCTCACTATCACTACGAGTACGCATACGCGTGCAGACCCATAGTGATATAGAGCGTACATGCGTGTGTACGGTCCGTAACACTACGGGTACGCATACGCGTGCAGACCCATAGTGATAGAGAGTGTACATGCGTGTGTACGGTCCGTAACACTACGGGTACGCATACGCGTGCAGACCCATAGTGATAGTGAACGTAGGCATGCATGTACGGGCCGTTGCCATGCATTTGGGGTGCCCTAGGGCCCCGAAACGCACCGTACCTGTGTGTGATGCTCCAAATTACATAGGGGACAAGTATTAAGGCCTACATGCATGCTGGTTGTCATGGAGACCAAGTTCAAATTTCGAAATTGTTCTGGAAGGTGCACAGCAGAAGTCAGTTGGAATTCTTCTACTTTGTTGCAATGTGTTTGTGGGCTGACATCATGCAGGAGAATGAAACCGATAGAGAACCCACAGACTGCTAGGTTTGAAGGGATTGGTGGAAACATAGGATGCAAATGTGAGTGACCAATCACTCTGTACTCCTGTGCATGAGACTGGGCAGAAGGGCACATATAAGGCAGCCAGGTCCCATGAGGGAGCACTTGCCTGCACATCTTTGCATTCGTCGACCCAGCTGCTGCTACTGATTCCCTGGAACCATGTCAAGGGCTGTGGAGAGGACACAGCCATTCACCCTGGAGGAGAACATGGCTCTGCTGGATGTGATCCTCCCACAGTACTCCATGCTGTATGGGCGACCAGGGTATCAGGTGAGTGCATAGGCCACTGCCACAGACTGTCCCTATGTTGTGACTGTGACTTCTGCCATTGCGTCCAGGTGTAACACACATGCCATGTACTGTCGGGGGGGTCCCAGGGGGGGGGTGCCAGATGTCTCCCAGCAGTGCCCTGAGACAGGAGGGGTGGGGGCCTATCACTCACAGCAGTGCCCTGAGACAGGAGGGGTGGGGGCCTATCACTCACAGCAGTGCCCTGAGACAGGAGGGGTGTGTGCAGAGTCCTCCCAGCAGTGCCCTGAGACAGGAGGGGTGGGGGACTATCACTCACAGCAGTGCCCTGAGACAGGAGGGGTGGGGGCCTATCACTCACAGCAGTGCCCTGAGACAGGAGGGGTGTGTGCAGAGTCCTCCCAGCAGTGCCCTGAGACAGGAGGGGTGGGGGACTATCACTCACAGCAGTGCCCTGAGACAGGAGGGGTGGGGGCCTATCACTCACAGCAGTGCCCTGAGACAGGAGGGGTGGGGGCCTATCACTCACAGCAGTGCCCTGAGGCAGGAGGGGTGGGGGCCTATCACTCCCAGCAGTGCCCTGAGACAGGAGGGGTGGGGGCCTATCACTCACAGCAGTGCCCTGAGACAGGAGGGGTGTGTGCAGAGTCCTCCCAGCAGTGCCCTGAGACAGGAGGGGTGGGGGACTATCACTCACAGCAGTGCCCTGAGACAGGAGGGGTGGGGGCCTATCACTCACAGCAGTGCCCTGAGACAGGAGGGGTGGGGGCCTATCACTCACAGCAGTGCCCTGAGACAGGAGGGGTGGGGGCCTATCACTCACAGCAGTGCCCTGAGACAGGAGGGGTGTGTGCAGAGTCCTCCCAGCAGTGCCCTGAGACAGGAGGGGTGGGGGCCTATCACTCACAGCAGTGCCCTGAGACAGGAGGGGTGGGGGCCTATAACTCACAGCAGTGCCCTGAGACAGGAGGGGTGGGTGTGATGCACAGTGTGAGCCTTGATCATTGATTGTGACATTGCCATCATTCCACCTGTGTACCCACTGTGGCACGTACTGCTTTTTCCCTCACCAGGGGATGATGTCCCTATGACAAAGGTGCAATGCGTTGGCTGCATGACATGCCTTGTTGTAACCAGCTAATTTGTACCCATATGTCTCTCTGTGACATGTGGCTGGTGTATTGATGTGGTGTCACTTGTTCCTCCTCACAGGTAGGCGCCACTGCCAAGGAGCAGATCTGGCTGACCGCCGTCAGTGCCGTGAGGGGTGTGGATGGTCGGAGGCGGAGCCTGCCCCAGGTGAGAAAACGCTGGCAGGATATCCGGTGCTGGACGCGGAGGATTGCACGGCTCCTGCTGGGGGACTCACCTGAGAGCCACAAGAACCGCGGCCGCCGCCGTCTGAGCCACCTCCACAGGCGTGTGCTGCCGGTGGTCTTTCCAGACCTGGAGAGGCGCTTACAGGCGATGCAGCAGCCGGAAGGGGGTAGGTACATGTGTGTTTGTTGTGTGTCACCGGCATTTGTAAGGGCACAGTAGCATGAATTAACTGGCAGGGTTTAAAGGTGCTGTGCAGATCCTGTTTGCCCCAGTATAGCGCTGTGCCCCTGCCACCCTTCCCCTCCTTGCAATGTGTTCCCTGGTCTGTGTGTAGTCACTCCTTCACAAGGTGATGTAGGCTGGCGCTTTGTCCACGAGAACAATGACTGTAGCATCATGTGTGGGGGTGGTGTGTAACAGGTTGTGGGACCTTGCCTGTGCACTGTCAAGTTCACTGCATGTGGGTTCCATGTCAGTTGGCACTGATGCTGACTCCAGACATGGGAGTTGGTCTCTCATGTGTCATGCCTTACAGCGCGCATGTCCTATGTAGTGGCCTGTGACATGATGTGCATGAGTGTGCGATACACATAGTGCAGGGATGGTGACTTGTGTTGCAGTCATTACCATTCAGTAGCATGTAGTTGCGTGCCCACTACTGTCCCCTGGGGCACCTTTTCCTCAGTGGTGTATGTGTCATCATAAACGTGGACAATCTCAGTGTCTACAGCGTAGGTTGTGCTCTGTGCCATTGTCCCCTGTCACCATGTATATAGACGTGCTATTTTGTACAGGTGTCCACTGTGCAGCTTGACCTGATTGTCCTTCTACATACTCACAGTTGCCAGTGCCTGTGTGTCTTGTTATACTCATCTGAGGATGGGCACTGGTACCTCATTATTTGTACAGGCGCACCTTGGCTGTTTGGCGTACACTCTTGCTTTTTGCCTGCCCCTGTGTGTATCAGCCAGACTATGAGATGTTGGTGCCACCTGTGTCTCAACAATTTGCCTCGTGTAGGGTCTTGTTGGTGCGGGCAATGCCTATGTGTCAAATCCTGATTTCTACTTGCTGGGTCTGGGCAGTGTGTGATGTGTCTGGACACACACGCAATGTGCAGTGACCGAGTCATGTTGGGCATGTTTTCAGCATTACCTATGCAGCATGTGTCTCAAGTTCATGGATATGGTCCCTGGTCATCGGTATTTTCGCCAACGCTGTGTGGTGCAGATGCAGTGCTGGATTGTCCCCAGGGCCTGGGTGCTATGTCAGACTCCGTTTCCTGTGTTTAGCTATTGTCTCATGCTCTCCATGGTATTTCAGTGGCATGGTGGCTCAACCAACTGTGTGTTTCATGCCCTACATCGGTACCTTGTTTAGTAGATGTTAGGGATCTTCCTTTTCAGGCTATGCAGTGTTACCTATGTCGATTGGACTCATGTGACTGATGTGTACAGCTGTCTGATTAATTTCTGTCTCTCCACCCTGCCCACAGCATCGTCGGGGGACACAGAGGGAGACATGGACACAGGCAAGGCGGAGGGACCGAGCACCAGTGCCAGCCGTGACATCGGGGCTGGCACATCGAGTGGGACAGAGGTGGAGGATAGTGCGGCCGAGGACCTGTCGACTGGCACGTCAGAATACGAAGCTGACAGGTCCGAGGAGGATGTCTCCGAGTGGGCGGTGGCTGCACCAGCAGCTGACAGCGGAACAACACCTCGCACCGCCCCCTCAGTTCCCACCAGCCGCCTCCCACTTGCTCGTGTATCTTCCCAGCGTGCCCGGTCACAGCATGTCTCCTTCCTGCCAGGCACCGCACCCCCTGCCCCTGTCTCCACTGCTGCCGCCAATGCAGAGTCTGTGGACATCCAGCGGCAACTGCAGGTTGGTCAGGCTGCGATCCTTAATGTCCTCCATGCCCACGGCAAAACCCTCACCAACATCGAGGCTTTCTTGGAGGGCATTCATTCATCGCAGGCTGACCAACGCAACTTGCTGAGGTCCATCGACTCCACACTGACTGCAGCAGTGGGTCTCCTGCAGCGCGACCTCCCCCCACCTACCCCTGCCCCATCCACACTTCCCACTCCCATGCCTGCCCCACGTACACCCAGACGTCGGCATGCACCCACATCAACGGACACGGGCACCACACCAGCAGGGAAGGTCCACCGCACTCCTCCTGACACGCACACACAGGGTGAGGTAGGCACACCCACTGGGTCGGGGGGCAAACGTGTGACACGCAGCCATAGTGGGAGTCCGCATTCCACCCAGTCCACTCCCTCCAAATCCCCTCCCCTCAGCTCTCCTGGCCACATCTCCCCCAAGGACTCCTTCATGGCCGCTCTGTCCCTGAGCCCCACAGTTACACCACCACGCAAGCGGTCAAGGAGGTCCACGGTCAGGGTGGTTGAGTCTCCCCCCCTGTCTCCACCCTCCCCCGGTGGCGCTGCGACCCATCCCTCTGACCCCCCCCCCCCTCCTTGGGGCCTGAGGTCCCTTCGGGTGCAGGGGACTCCCTGGAGGACCTTGCAAAGGTGTGTAGTGCCATCCTGGCCTCCGCCTTTGGCACTGACCCACCCCCTGTGGTGGAGTCCTCCATCCCTGCACCCACAACGCCGCCCCTTTGCCCTGATGTCCCTGCGGTGCCTGTTGCTTCCCCCCCCCCCTGATGCCCTCACCAGTGTGGAAGACGATGCCATTTGACTGTGCAGGCAAGGTAGGGGACACGCATCCCACTGTGTCCCCCATCCAGCTGAGAATCATTGACTGCCCTATGGGCTTTGTGAAGATTGAACTGCCTGCGATCCACGGACATTGTGCTCATGCTGAATAAAGCTTAATTTTGTTTTCATTATCACACTACTGCTATGCTGGTATTGGTGTTGGTGGGGCTGCTACATGGTTTTTGGTGGTGTGTAAGGGTTTGGGTGTGTGGGATATGTAGTAGTGTACTGCTCATTGGTGGGACCCTGTGATCTGTGTGCCATCACAAGGTGTTGGCTAACTTTCTTTGTTCATGTAAGCAGTTACTGCATGGTGCACTTGTCCCAGGGTGTATTCCTTCCTCTGTGTACCCAGCTTTCTTCCCTGCAGGGTGTTCCCAATGTTTAGCGCAGAGCTGTGTCTACATGAGCTGTGTGTGTGACGGAGCCCTTCTACTTTTGCCATGCATGCAGGGCCATGTCTCCACCTGCAACAATCGTGGCATCCTTGATGATCACTGTACTTGTGTGTGGAGTCTGTTGACATGAGTTCATGGGGACATGTTCCCTTGTAGCCAGTATGCATGTGGATAATTCTGGCCTCACACACATGTGTTACACCCCTCCTGTCTCAGGGCACTGGTGGGAGGACTCCACACCCACCCCTCCTGTCTCAGGGCACTGCTGGGAGTGATAGGCACCCACCCCTCCTGTCTCAGGGCACTGCTGGGAGGACTCTGCACACACCCCTCCTGTCTCAGGGCACTGCTGTGAGTGATAGGCACCCACCCCTCCTGTCTCAGGGCACTGCTGGGAGGACTCTGCACACACCCCTCCTGTCTCAGGGCACTGCTGGGAGTGATAGGCACCCACCCCTCCTGTCTCAGGGCACTGCTGGGAGGACTCTGCACACACCCCTCCTGTCTCAGGGCACTGCTGGGAGGACTCCACACCCACCCCTCCTGTCTCAGGGCACAGCTGGGAGGACTCCACACCCACCCCTCCTGTCTCAGGGCACTGCTGGGAGTGATAGGCACCCACCCCTCCTGTCTCAGGGCACTGCTGGGAGTGATAGGCACCCACCCCTCCTGTCTCAGGGCACTGCTGGGTGGACTCTGCACACACACCTCCGATTTCAGGATATGTACGCTTGGCACATACACGGTGGGGGTACGCTCAATGCATTCGAGGTGAGGGTACGAGTCTACTTACACTGGTGTGGTGGGGGTACGCTCCATGCATACGCGGGTGAGGGTACGGGTCGAACTTACACTGTTGGGGTGGGGGTATGCTCCGTACGTCCGCGGGTGGGGGTACGGGTCGTACTTACACTGTTGGCATGGGGGGTACGCTCCTTGCATACGCGGGTGGGGGTACGGGTCGTACTTACACTGTTGGGCTGGGGGGTACGCTCCTTGTATTCGCGGGTGGGGGTACGGGTCGTACTTACACTGTTGGGCTGGGGGGTACGCTCCTTGCATTCACGGGTGGGGGTACGGGTCATACTTACACTGTTGGGGTGGGGGTACGGTCCGTGAGTCCGCGGGTGGGGGTACAGGTCGTACTTACACTGTTGGGCTGGGGGGTACGCTCCTTGCATACGCGGGTGAGGGTTCGCGTCGTACTTGCACTGTTGGCATGGGGGGTACGCTCCATGCATACGCGGGTGGGGGTACGGGTCGTACTTACACTGTTGGGCTGGGGGGTACGCTCCTTGCATACGCGGGTGAGGGTTCGAGTCGTACTTACACTGTTGGCATGGGGGGTACGCTCCATGCATACGCGGGTGAGGGTACGGGTCGAACTTACACTGTTGGGGTGGGGGTACGCTCCGTACGTCCGCGGGTGGGGGTACGGGTCGCACTTACACTGTTGGCATGGGGGGTACGCTCCTTGCATACGCGGGTGGGGGTACGGGTCGTACTTACACTGTTGGGCTGGGGGGTACGCTCCTTGCATTCGCAGGTGGGGGTACGGGTCGTACTTACGCTGTTGGGCTGGGGGTACGCTCCTTGCATTCGCGGGTGGGGGTACGGGTCGTACTTACACTGTTGGGGTGGGGGTACGGTCCGTGAGTCCGCGGGTGGGGGTACGGGTCGTACTTACACTGTTGGGCTGGGGGGTACGCTCCTTGCATACGCGGGTGAGGGTTCGCGTCGTACTTGCACTGTTGGCATGGGGGTACGCTTCATGCATACGCGGGTGGGGGTACGGGTCGTACTTACACTGTTGGGTTGGGGGGTACGCTCCTTGCATACGCGGGTGAGGGTTCGAGTCGTACTTACACTGTTGGCATGGGGGTACGCTCCATGCATACGCGGGTGAGGGTACGGGTCGAACTTACACTGTTGGGGTGGGGGTACGCTCCGTACGTCCGCGGGTGGGGGTACGGGTCGTACTAACACTGTTGGCATGGGGGGTACGCTCCTTGCATACGCGGGTGGGGGTACGGGTCGTACTTACACTGTTGGGCTGGGGGGTACGCTCCTTGCATACGCGGGTGAGGGTTCGCGTCGTACTTGCACTGTTGGCATGGGGGGTACGCTCCATGCATACGCGGGTGGGGGTACGGGTCGTACTTGCACTGTTGGGCTGGGGGGTACGCTCCTTGCATACGGGGTGGGGGTAGGGTCCGTACATATCCGTCCCCGCGCTATGTGATGTTTGTGCGGCCCGTACCCAGGCCTTTGCCACGTGGGTGCGATCCGTCCCGCCATTGTTGGGGTGACGTGTGTGGGCGTGGTCCGACTCGTACCCACGCTCTTCAGGCGTGGGTACGGGACGTACCTGTCTGGTTGTGTTGCCGGTTCGCGTGGTGACGGACTTCCGTTGTGGCGGTCGCTGGCTTATCAGGACACGCCCCCACCCCCTCGTGCTGACCAGGGCATGGGAGTCAGGTATGTCCAGGCCATATGTGGTGTGTGACTTATGTGGTTGTTTTGTGGCCTGCCCTGGTCCTGCCACCCCCACCCCACCCCACTTTCCCCCCTCCCTTAGTTATTCTGACCTTCTGCGGCGTCTGCGTCGTAACCTGTAGAGGAGGTGTACTGCTATGAGGGCAGGGATGACTCGTAGGTTCGGGTCCATGTCTGTCCGTCGCGTACTGGTACTCCTTGCTCGCGTCATCCTGTCGCGTACGGGACCTCCTTGATCGCGTCGTCCTGTCGCGTACGGGTCCTCCTTGGTGGCGTCGTCCTGTGTGTCCGTCACGCACTGGTCCTCCTTGTTCGCGTCGTCGTCTGTCCGTCGCGTACTGGTGGTCCTTGTTCGCGTCGTCCTGATTTCCCGGCAGTTTTTGGCTGCCGCAAAATATTCACCGTGCGGGGTGACGTCGGTGCGAATCGTGATTCCTCGGTCGTGAATGGCTGGCTGCGAGCGTCCCGACGTCAGGTCGGCGCTTTCCCGGATCGCATTGGTAGGTGTTTTTTTGTTCGGTCGGGCTTTTTTACGATTCGTACGGTAATGGTGTACCCGTGCGAATCGTAATTCCTTGTTTGTGAAAATTGACGACCGGGTACGCGTCGGGCGGAGATTGTGCTCCGTCCGACGGTTCGTACCCGGTTTTTGCAGGATCGTGATCGGCACCTATGTGTTATGGAACCCCTGAAATTAACATTACCTACCCTATAAGTCCCAAGTAGATAATATGTCAAGGATTAGTAAAACTACCTGTAAGTCCCTAGTGTATAATAGGCCATGGTAGTTTAGAGCCCAGCACCTTTTGCTGAACCAGAGATCATTTTAAAAGCAGTCCTGCTCTGCAGCACTGATTTTAAATGTAAATTGTGCCCAAACTCGACTTTGGTGGTAGGGGCACTTAAAAAGTAATAAACTACATTTTTCTTATATATTAGGTACCCCCCTTAGGGTCTTTCCTAGGTTTCCCAGGGGTGGGGGATCATGTAGGTATAAGCAGGGTCCTTATAAACGAAGTTTTATATACCCTGGGGATAGAGAAATTGCACATTTCACTTTCCCCATTATAGTAAAGTCCCACTTGGTGCTGTGAGAACTGTGGGTTGAAAAGCCACATTACGTTTACACAGTGAGGACCCCCACAGTATCCCCTAGATGTCCCAGGGGTGGGGGTTATGTAACTATTTGCAGGGCCTGTATAAACTATGTTTAATAGCCCCTGGTGATTAAGAAATTGCACATTTCATGTTCCCCATTGTAGATAACTAGCCCCATAGGCTAACATGGCAATAGTTTATGAACACATAAACATTGCTAGGAATTGAAAAAAATCTAATTTAAGAACTCATAAAAATGGTATTGATATATCCAGCTATATGCCATTACTGGATTTATCCGAAATTGTCTAGAAAATAAGTTAGAAGACGTTCTTGTCTGTAAGCCAAAATTCCACCCTCCTGTAGTCTTCCCTGATTGGTCGGAATTAACAAGGTTAGCCAGGCTGCTTTGATGAATTGATAAGTGGCTCGCCAGGAAAGAGGCTATCTGCTGGAGAGGGCTTTGCTACACAGGAATGCCAGAGAAGGGGAGAGAAAGTGAAAATAATAAGACTTCAAAGGAAACACAAGACAGGCGGGGAATGCCTGGCCTGCCTACCCCCTTCCCCTCTGACCAGCCAGATAGCAGGCTTAAGGAAGTAATCTTTAGATGTTAGAGGGGAGAGCTATGGAAATGAGCCACATTGCAGATTGGTTTAGCTAGTTCTTGCTGCTCTGCTGAGATTACAGCCATCATTAATTTTGGAAGAATGATGCTTTCTAGGACAAGAATATGCAACATTTTGCGGGGAGTTGTCATGCTCTGGGGTGTTGCCAGTAACCCCATTGAACATGCATGCTCTCCTGCCTGATCCCAGAGACCACTGAATAAATATGTGAGAGGTGCAGAGCCTCTCAGATCTGCTGCTTAAAACTAAGAGAAGAGAATTTCCATGCTGGAAACTTGATTTGCACCATCAAGCCCTGCGTTCTGACTGACTGCACCTGCTGCATTAACTGGAACTACAGCCATGTGGATGCACTTTGCTTAAAAAGGAATTAAAGAGAGGACTCCCTTCAACCTACAGGTTAATAGAGCTAACCTTCACCATCAAAACCAAAGAGTCAACCGCCTGGAGTGTGTCCTGTGTACTTTTAAGGGGTTTGTCCAGATGCATTGTGCGAATTATGGTCCCAACCTTTCAAGAACCATCTTGGAGCTTCCAAACCCTTGGATTGTGTTTGGGACCCTTCAGACTTTCAAGCGAAACTTCAGGAAGAAGTTCCAGAAGTTTGGACAAGTTGGGAGCAACTTTTGAAAAAAGCTCCATATTGGGACCGACTCAACCGTGAGACCCAAACCTGCCACCTTCAACTGCGACATGGCCTGGATTCCAGGTTCGTTCTGCTGAAGAGGTCTGACTTCCAGAGTTTGACTCGGGGCACTCTAAAACTCAAGCTGGCGAGCCATCTCCCAATCGGGACTGGTGAAGTGTATCGAGGGTTCTCAGAAGAAAAAGCTCCAGAAAGATTTCTAAGTAGAAAGGTAAGCTTTTAAATGGGGGCCTCCCGCTTGGTGTAGCTGCGCAGGGCTCCATTGCGGTCGATCTGAAACTTGTCTTTGTCCGAGTCAAGCGTGACCAGATGTCCAGAGAGGCACTATAGGCTTTTAAGCACAATAAAGTGGTAATCCTTTAAAACTTCATATCTCTGATTCCCTACATTGGATTTTTTGTTCTTTTGGTCTCATTTGAAACATTAAAATACTTCCTAGTTTTATTAATTAGGTGTGGGATTTTCATTGTGCGTTGTGTCTTAATTATTTACTGAATTGGTGTTTTTAAATGCTTTACATACCTGTCTGCTAAGTTAAACCTGCCTGCTCACAGCCAAGATACCAAGGGTTGGGACCTATACTGAGCCCTAGATCATGTTAAAGGCCTTATTGCTAGTGGTAGATGCATATTCACCACTACTGGTAACCCACTTTCTTACATGTCACACCGGTATTTAAATTGTGAACGGAGAAAGAAAGGAGAGGACGATTTGCTGCTCTGCAGATCTAGTTATATGTAACCCTGGGCGTCGTGCTCCGCTTCGCCCACGGAGTGCACGTAGCGCTGCCTGCTTCGCAGTTTACGAAGTAGGCGTAGCAGGCAGCGCTACGCACACACCGTAGCGAAGCAGAGCTGCCCGCCACCCGCCTCCCGCCCGCCCTAATTTTAAAATAATTTAAAGAAGGTTAAAGGTAAATAAACCACCTTACCTTCAGCGCGGCGTCCCTGGGCTCCCTCTTCTTGCGGACGGTAACTTCTTCATGCAAATGCGCATGCGCGGACACCCGCGCATGCGCCTTTCTCGCGAGAAATGCGCATGCGCGGGCTTCCGCGCATGCGCATTTGTGTGAAGTTACCGTCAGAAAGAAGAGGGAGACCCGGGACGCCGCGCTGAAGGTATGGAGGGTTATATTTACTTTTTACCCTCTTTAAATTATTTTAAAATTAGGGCGGGCGGGAGACGGGCGGCGCGTAGTGGGGCTACACGGAGCGTGCGAGTGTGCAGAGATTTTGCCACACTACGCGCTGCTACACGTAGCCCCACTACGCCCACTACGCCCAGGCTTAGTTATATGTAACTACGACCTCTGATTGGTTGTGGCATTATGAGGTCAGGGCAGAACTGTAACACTGACCATTTATACATGTTCCTTTATGAAACCTTTCTTTTCATTCATTTTAATGTTTATTATACTTTGCTGCTAGAGTTAAGTAAACAAGACTTTAGTCATAATTGAGCCTCTGTCTTTTAATAGAATCTACGCACATGATCTCATTTAAAGACAATGAATTATGTCTTTGTCAGTCCACTGGAGGTGGGATATGTGTTAATTGTGAGGGGTCTGTGATTAATTTTCAACCTATGGGCTTGGCCAGTGCTTGTTTCCTTTTAATTCACTGTTCTAAAATGGCCGTCCATCATGTTAAAAATTTCAAAAAGGTTGACCATTCATCACCATGCATGTGAATGATTGGATCATGACGCATGTGTACTCATCAGCAGCAATCCTGGAAGGAATTTTTTTAATAGAATCTCATTCCCCAATGTACTTCACTGTCAGAATATCGACAACTAAAATATCCCTATACCACAATATCGAGTTATAAATATCGATGTCAAAAATATCAGCATCCTATATTTATAAAGGTAAGTACAAAAATTTCACAAAATATATATCGATGTAATAAATATGTAATGAATATAGTTGTACAAAAGATCCTTTATATATATATGTGGATGATCAGCAAGAGGTCCTCGCCAGATAATCCCCGTTTGTGACTGCATTCAGCAGGGTTGGAACAGTTTTTCGATATATATTTATATATATATTTATATAATAAATTAACAACTATTAAATATATTAAAGAATAAAATTAATTAAAAAAATATCATTATATTCAATGTACATTTTTACAAATATAACAGATAAGCTTAATTTTAAAAAGGAATAATTTAATATATATATATAATATAATAATTCATATATATATATATATATATATATATATATATATATATATACTTTAAAATAATTATTAAACTAATAATTTTGATGTATTTTATAATTTTAAAATTATATAAAAATGTAAACAATAATTATATATATACATTTAAATCTATTAAGAAAAAACATTCTATTACAAATTAAAACATTAAACTTTTTAAAAATCTTTAAACTTACATTTCCTACTCCAGTCAATGCAACAGTAGGGAAAGTGTTGGATAGCGTGGGGGTAAAAATTACTATTCCCACTCCAAGGAGTGAAACAGTATGGAAAGTGTTGGATAGCCGAGGGATGAAATGTACTATTACCATCCACTGAGTTCAACAGCAGGGAACGTGTTGGATAGCGGAGGGGTAAAAATTACTAATCCCACTACAATGAGTGCAACAGTAGGGAAAGTGTTAGATAACGGAGGGGTAAAAATTACTATTCCCACTCCAGTGAGTGAAACAGTAGGGAAAGTATTGGATAGAGGAGGGATAAAATTTACTATTCCCACTCCAGTGAGTGAAACAGTAGGGAACATGTTAGATAGCGGAGGGCTAAAAATTACTATTCCCGATCCAATGAGTGCAACAGTAGGGAAAGTGTTGGATAGCGGAATGGTAAAAATTACCATTAACTCCAGTGAGTGCAACAGCAGGGAAAGAGTTGGATAGCGGAGACTTAAAAATGACGATACCCACTCCAATGAGTGCAACAGTAGGGAAATTGTTGGCTAGCAGAGGAGAAACAATTACTATTAACTCCAGTGAGTGCAACAGTATCGAACGTGTTAGATAGCGGAGGGGTAAAAATTACTGCTCCCACTCCAGTGAGTGCAATAGTAGTGAAAGTGTTGGATAATGGAGGGATAACATTTACTATTCACACTCTAGTCAGTGCATAAATAGGGAAAATGTTGGATTACAGAGGGGTACAATTTTACTATTCTCACTCGTCATTTCAAAATTAAAAAAACAAAATATCATCAACAAATTATTTTTTTTAAGTAAATAAAAAATATATAAATATAGTAAAGATTTAAATGAAAATATATGTAAAAGTAAATAAAATAAAAAATACTTTTTCCAATAAATAAATATTTTCATTTAGAAATTATTTATTAACAAAAACATTAACTATTACATAAATGTAGTCTATTTACTTCTTACCCTATAACACCAGACAACTCACAATCCACATTGGAAAAAATGTGGTTGCATAACTAACATAATTAATTATCAATTAAACTAATATTATTAATTGAAAAATAAATTAAAACACATAAAATGTAATTAACTTCCCACCTATAATCACCACAACTCACACAAAAAATTGAACTGAACAAACAAGTAATTACACAATTAAAAAATGTTTTTAATGAAATAACTAATAGTATTCAAGACCTAATTATCAAGGAAGTAAAATTAATTTACTCCCAACCCTCACCCCTATAAATGCAAAACCCACACACACAAAAGTAAACAATTACTCTAATTAATTATGAATTCATTATGAATTAATTAAAATCAAATTACTTCTCACCCTTTACCCATAAAACCCCACAACCCACGACTAAAATGTATTACATACTTTCCATATTTAATTGCTAATTAATTAATTAATATTAATTAATAACTAATTTTTAATCAATTAAACATAAAGTACTTCCCACCCTTTACCCATGTAGTCCACACAACCCGCACCTAAAATATATCACCAAAAATAAAAAATAAACAAACTTACAAACACCAAATGTAATTAAAATAAAATTAATAAGTACTAAAAAAGCAACACGTATATTAAAAAACATAAACAATACTTATTAAAAAATGCATCACATATATTTAAAATGTATACTAAAATACATAACACTAATTAAAAAATCTGTGCTAACATGCCACAAAAGAACTGAAGTTTGTTTACTGTAGCAAGTTCCTTTCTATTTTTATGTAACACATTCAAAAACCCTCTCAGAATATGATTGTGCTATAAAAAATGTAAATAAATAAACATTCTTAAGTAAACTAACATGCATAGGAAATGCCAACAGGTCTGGCTTATTTGTGAAGTGTCACTTCAATTACTGTAATCAGTACCTCATTATACATACACTCTGTCACTCATCTTCGCATGCAAGCATCCATTAATTGACACACTGCCTCATTCTTACATCCATCTACTTACCCAGCCACAATGATAAACATATAAACTCAGCAAGCACATACATGTTAAAATAAAAGAGTCAATTAAGAATACTTAACAATTAAGAATAAGTAAAAAATTAAACATAGTAGTAAGCGGCCTGTTGGAATAGCAGAGTATATGGTGATTAATTGCTGTACCACCATGATGGCTGGCATGTTGCTACTAAATGTGGTTGTCATCTTGGAATGGTAAATCAGTTATACATTATGGACAATAACCTTCATGTTAGCTTCCCGGTTTGGAACCATCTGCACATGAAGTGACATTACTGGATTTCCCAGCATCCATCTCTACAGGAAGTGACATCACTTTCTGTCTTATCCCCACTACAATAAGCTCTTTACAGCATCCCATCACCCAGGCATTCCCAGCAAAGGGCAGATACAGACAAGGGTATTGCCTGTTTGGACCTGTTAGGACCAGGAAGGGCCTGGGCTAGAACCCGGTTTCCAGTGAAATTTACACAGTAAGATCAAATCATGCACCTCATACGGCGCCCTATACTGTCAGTTCCTATAATCACACCTGGAATTAGACAACCCTGACACTCATAAAGCATTCAAAACACATATAGACAAACTCATACATATCACACTAACTACCATGCACCCTCAAACTACAGAAAACACATTCAAACTGATGTTCATTAACGCTCACTCTGATGTACTTCATTCACCAGACATCGCGGACCTCATCACCTATCACAAGCTTGATGCCCTCTATGGGGCTGATTTAGATCTTGCCAGGTCTCCTGTCCTCCTTTTGTGGTGGCGGTTTCTAGTCCTTCATCGAGCTGACGAAGTCCTGACTGTTGTATTTGGATGTGTGCTGGCTGAACTGCCGTCCGCATCACCAGACTGTTCACGATTGCGTAAGCAGCGCACATCCATCGGCGCAGTGGACTCCATTGCTGGCTAACAGTAACCCATTGTCGTCAAGCCGGCGGGTTTGCACCGAGCCATTTTCCTATTGTGCTGCCGTAGTCCTAGTGGAGGATTTGTGACTCAGTGAGTCCCTGATAAGAACAAATTATTTTCATGTCAATAAACATATATGTTTTGTTTGCCTCAAAGAACATATGCAGGTAATGTGTTATGCCTCTTTTTGTTACATAGTGCGTGCCACACAAACAACATACTCACAGTCAGCGGGACTCTGGCGGTCTTAATTCCATGGATCCGCCAACATCTAAAAAGGCGGGCCGTGATTCTGTGGGACTTTCACTGCCAAGATCTAAATTAGGCCCTATATCATAGAAACATGGTTCTCGCCACAGCTTTGCACTTCCTAGATGTCTTTTTTCCACAGGCTACAGAATCCATTGTGTGGATCGCGTACATAAGAAGAGAGGAAGTCTTGCATAGAGTTGCTGACAAGCCATTTCCCACTCTCCACACCTCAAACCACCACCTTCCATCTCATCCCTTTATAAGCAGAACAATAATTTCAAGGATGGAGTATCAGATAACATCACCTTGTCTATCCAACAAGCCAACTCCACCCTCTTGGGTAAATTCAACCTTGCAAAAAACGCAATTGACACGGTTTTTAACCCTATTCATAGTCTCAACATGGTACAGCATACCGCTACACAACCAACACACTCACTTGGTCATATCCACGACCTTGTCTTCTCAGCATCACTAACAATCCAATGCAAACCACCCATACCCCTGGACTGGCCCAACCACTATGCCATCCCTTTCTCCCTACTCAGTGTTTTATCGACAAACCTAGACTAAAACAAAACAAAAGACCAAACATTTTGTCCCTTCATAGACTACTCCATAGACAACCTAACAATAGTCCTCATCTCCCAACCTATCAACTCCACATCTGATGACAACACCCATCTAAACAACTTCAACAATTGTTTAGAAATCTATTTGAATACCTGCCCTAATTAGAATCCGGAAGTATAAGCCAAAGATTTCATCACTCTGGTAATATAAGTAACTAACTGACAGTAAACATTCCATCTATAGACAGGAACGAAAATGAAAGAAAAACAGAACTCCTGAAAACTTCTTGGTACTGAAATCTTTTCGCGCATCTCATAGAGAGCTCCACACATCAGTCAAAGCAAAGTATTATACATAGGCCGTCAATGAGGCCAGCAACAGAAGCAGAACACTGTTTAAGACAAGCACTGCATCTACCTCTTACATAGCCCACCTATTCCTCACTCCACAGAAATGTGCTATGTTATCAACCTCTTCCTCAGTGTAAAAAAACAAATAATCCAACAGCAACACCAATCCTACTTCTTCTCGTATATCTATCCTTCCCCTGTAAACCTGCAAAGGTCAGCCTTCAAATCCCTATCTATCCCAAACCTTCCTAACGTACTAAACTCCTTCAAAGAAGCTACTTCTTAAGAAGATAATTTCTTACTCTCATCCATCCTCACAGTCCTCTCTGCAGATGCTCTTTTAACCCTGCTTCCCACTGTCAATGCATCCCTCACTTAAGGCATCTTTCCAGAAGTTCACAAGACAGGCCAGATCCGCTCCCTACTAAAGAAACTTACACTAGACCTTGATGAGCTTGCCACTACCGGCCCATCACACACCTACCATTTATTTGTAGGTTCCTCTGGAAAGCAGTCTATGTGCAACTCACATCAATACTAACCATCCCCTGCACGGCAATTCTGGTTTCAGGTCACACTGCAGCATGAAGACTGGTGCCCTACATATGGTAGATGTTGCCCTCTTTGCTACAGATGAAGATGACCCCTGCCTCCTCATATTGCTGGACCTCTTAGCTGCCTTTGACATACTTGACCATACCACCTTAATGTCTTCAATGAGATTCAGCGTCAAAGTCCTACACTGGTTCTCCTCCTACCTTTACAGCTGACACTAGTTTGTTTACATGGGCAACTTAGGTCACAAAAGATCCCTGTCACCTGTGGAATTCCCCAGCAAAATATACTGTCTCCTGTCCTCTTCACCCTTTGCATGGAGAACCTAGGTGCACTACTTACAGATAGCAGCATCAAGATTCACCAATATTCCAATCATACACAGCTCTATTTAAAAATCTCCCTTGCTTCACATTTACAATGCTTCAAACACTGCTTGCACAACATCTAGACCTGGATGTCAAGCGCCTACCTTAAGCTCAACCCAATTAAGACAGAATTCCTGTTGTTTGCAAAGAACAACCAACAAGAAACAGTATAAACCAAGCAAAATAACACAAACCTCGACAGCTTTGAACAAAGACTTTTACAAAATGCCATATCACTTGGGTTCACTATGGACACCAACCTCACCCTGAAGGAGCACATTGCCAAAGTACAAAGATGGCCTGGTACTAGCTCTGTTTTCTAAAGAAAGTCAGACAGTTTCTTCCAGAAAACAACTTCAGAAATTCTGTGATAACACCCTGCTATGTGGCCTCAAAGACTCCACATTTCCACCCATTACGGTTAAGGTCATCATGCATGCTTCAGCACATTTCATGCAGGATTTAAAGAAATATTATCACAACACCTCCAACCTAAAGAATTCCTATTGCTTCTCCTTGCCAGGCTGCACCGCTTTCAAAACCAGCTGCATCATTTAGGAAGCTATCACAATCAGCAACCACGCTTGTCTTGCAGACGAGCTCACCATCTCTAGTGGTTTTCGGTACAACTGCAGCCAGGACTCCACCAATCTGTAGACTAGAATGTGTAAAAAAAAGACAAATAAGACATCAGACCTTTTCCAGCCATGCACTCAGGAGCTGGAACAACATACACGTATCCATCAGGCTTGCACCAGCTTTGCCCCAGTTTAGGAAAGAGTTAAAGACTCACCCCTTTAAAGAACACTACATCACAATGTCTTATCCCTTCCACTACTCTGCTTCGTCTCCTATTACTCATTGACTTTATGCTCCTCTTTGACCATGTGCTGTGCTCCGCTGTCTTTTGACTAGGTTTGCGCAATAGAATTATCATACACCAAGACCAAAACAAAAGAAAAGATCAAATCTAGCTAGTGCTGTTTCGCAGTATTGGCTACAACGCGATGAGAGTGAGTCAGAAGAAAGTTATTGACGGTGCAGAGGGGATGAAGAGGAGTGCGTACTTGGCGCAACTCTAGAAGTAGGCCGGACAGGCCCATTTGTGGATGGAAAGGTAAATGACGAAAACATTACTTTCCTACTAGATACTGGTGCTACTCGTTCAACTGTTAGGTCAGTTGATGTTAAAAATCTTCCTCTCTCGGACGAAACAATCCAAGTAGTTGGAGTATCCAATAGACAGATGAAAACGTATCTCACTGAACCAGTTAAAGTTAACATAGGGAACTTTTCCAAAATGCACCGTTTTGTCGTGTACGATTCAAGCCCTGTAAATTTGTTAGGGTGAGATTTACTGTGCAAGATGAATTGCACAATCTTTTGTACTCCAGATGGTATAGCATTTGAGACTCCAGATGAGGATGTACTGTATAAAATGACTATGGCTAATATGGAACCTGAGATTGCTGAGGCATTTGCTGTATTTGATCCCGAGGAGCTGCCTCAAGAATTGAAAAAGACAGTAAAGACAGAGGTATGGGATTTCACAGGAGAAGATGTGGGATTAATGAAAAATGTAGATCCCGTACAAATTGCTGTAAAAGAAGGAGTAAGTTACCCAAATATTCCACAGTACAAATTGACACCCGAGATAATTACAGGAGTTACTCCCATAATAGACAGGATGATTAAGCAAGGTATTATGAGAGAAATAATGAGCAGTCCATGTAATTCACCAATTATGGGCCTGAAAAAGCCTAACAGAACATTTAGAATAGTGCAAGACCTGAGAAAAATAAATAAAATCGTTGTATCATGTTGTCCCATTGTACCAAATCCATCTGTGATTTTGTATCAGATTCCTCGCGATGCGGAATGGTATACAGTGATTGATTTATGTCATGCTTTCTTTTCCATTCCATTGCACCCTGACAGCCAACAGATTTTTGCATTCCGGTTTGGCGAACGTATTTTAGCATGGTGCCGAATCCCACAGGGGTATACAGAGAGTCCCTCAATATTCAATCAGATATTGAAAAAGTCCTTAGAAGATTTAAAAATGCCTGAAAGTTCAGTTCTGGTCCAATATATAGACGACTTGCTCGTGGCATCAAGAACTCGAGAAGCTTGTGTAGTGGATACCATTGCATTGCTGAATCATTTGGCAGATGGAGGACTTAAAGTATCCCCATCAAAATTACAATTCTGTCAGAAAGAAGTACAATATTTAGGCCACAAAATTGAAAAAGGACTGAGAAAAGTAATTGCAGATAGAATCAAGATAATAAAAGTAATGAGAGCTCCAATGACGCAAAGAGAAGTGAGAATGTTTCTTGGAATGGTTGGATATTGTCGTCAGTGGATAAGTAACTTTTCCCTGATTGCAAAACCTTTGGTACGCTTGACGAGAAGTGATTTAAAAAACCCCATTGAATTAAATAAAGAAGAGTTAACAGACTTTAAACAATTGAGAGACAGTTTGTGTGAAGCACCAGCACTTGGAATGCCTGACTATGAGAAAGAGTTTGAACTCTACTGCAGCGAAAGAAATGGATGTGCACTTTCTGTATTAATACAGAAACATGGAAAACTGAGGAGACCCATTGCATATTTTTCAGCTATATTAGACCCTGTAGCTGTAGCATTGCCTGATTGTTTGAAAGCTGTAGCAGCCACCTGTAAGAGTCTGGAACAGAGTGAATGAATTGTGATGGGATATCCTGTGCGAGTGTTTGTACCTCATGATGTGGCAATCCTTGTAACAAAGAGCCGCACTCAGTTCATGACGCATAGTCGTCTGACTAAATATGAGAAAGTCATCCTAGGTGCAACGAATGTGAGCCTTGTAAGATGTCTGAATGTGAATCCTTCAATGTTATTGCCTGACGCTGAGAATGTGGAAGTCAGAGACGATGTGGATCATGACTGATTGGAAGTGCTTGATTTCTGTACCAAACCATGTCCTGATATAAAAGATATACCCTTGACAGAAAGTGACTATGTGATGTTCGTGGATGGATCATGCTTGAGAACGTATGAAGGAATTCTGAGTGCAGCATATGCAGTATGTACAGTAGCAACTGTATTGGAAGCGTCTTGCCTAAAAGGAGTAAAATCAGCCCAGGTTGCTGAACTTTTTGCGTTAACAAGAGCATGCAAGTTGGGAAAAATGTGAGAGTCAATATGGCTTTGGTGTAGTGCATGACTTTGGGCAAATTTGGTCCCAAAGAGGGTTTTTGACATCGATTAGAACTCCTATAAGGAATGCTGAAGTGGTTGGAAAATTGCTTGAGGCGATACAGCTGCCTAAGCAGTTAGCTGTTGTGAAATGTGCAGCTCACTCGAAGTCAAATGACTATATTTCAGCTGGCAATCATCATCATCATCTCAATCTTTATTTCGACACATAGTCATAAAAGTACAAACAATTTAACAAAAAATACAATACATAATCCACGTACAGATACGTCACAGTGAAAGAATTAATAACATAAACTAGATACCTCGGACTTCAAGCTGTAGTTACACAAGATCTTCTCTTCCTCCACATAGACACGAGAAATGAGGATACCGCAAAAACTATTGGAGTAGATAGATCTGTTTTGAAGATGCGATAGGCAGGCATGCATAGGGTAAACCCCAGATTCCTACAAACAGGCACAATCCAACATTTCCTGATTTTTTTGTAAGTAGGACAAAAAATAGTATATGTAAATCAGTTTCTGATTCTGAATCGCAGCCTGGACAGTTTTTAGGGGAGAGCGGCGTCCATTTGCTAGTAAAAGCTCTTATGGGCAGTGTGCCGTACCTCCACTGTATATATAGTTTTCTAGCAAGGTGGGGTCTAATCTCCCTCACAGCCTCTTCAAAGTGATAAAAATCTTTAAAATTTAAGAAAGCATATGTTCAGATAGAAGATTGAGATTTACGAATAAGGGCTGCTAGCTTAGCTTCATAAAAAGATTTAATAAGAAGCTTTCGGGAAACAGTAGAGCATGTTATCAAAGGGTCCGACCATAGTTGTTGGAAGCCCAATAATCCTAGTTCCTTCTTCACATAGATAAGCCAAGGGTGTCTCCCTGCATTTGGTAGGCTCAGAATTTCCTCGAGTTCGTTTCTATATACCTGAAGCTCTGGAGTAGTCCAGATCCTCCACCAAAATATTAGGGGCTTGAGACCAAGGACTTAATCAATTGGTCGCAAGCCCAGATCGAGTCTCAGTGTAAGTAAGGGAGTACTTGAGGGGAGGGCAAGCAGTTGCCTTAGAAACCTGGTTTCTATGGATGTAATCTCCGGGGAACATTTAGTCCCCCAGAGTTCACCTCCATACACCACTCGACCTCTTGCCTCAGCTTTGTAAATTTCATGGGGCGGGGCGATCGGTTTTACACTTGATGTAGTATAAAATTTCATAATCCCCCCAATTGCTTGGACTAATTTCAGTTGGGCCTTAATTTGGTGCGGGGCCCACGTCATTGATTCGTTTAAAGTAAGCCCCAAATACTCAAAAGTATGGACCCTTTCCAGAGCAATTCCACCTATACATGGATTTGAGCGAGTCGTAATTGATGGGTTAAAGATCATATATTTTGTTTTGAGGGTATTGATTTCTAAGCCTTACTCCAAACAGAATAGCTCAAAGCTATTCAGCACTCGCTGTAGGCCCATCGGGGATTTAGAAAGTAATAGGGTATCATCTGCGAACATTATCGCTGGGACCCTATTACCAGCAACTTTGGGGGCATCATTATCTATAATCTTGTTTAGATGTGAGAAAGCTCCATTGACGTATAGACAAAAAAGGGTTGGAGCCAAAACACACTCCTGTCTGACTCCCTTGTCAATGGAGAATCTAGATGTTAGTGCCCCGTTTTTCCCACACCTAACTTGCGCAAAATTCCCCGTATGAAGGCGAATTATCATGTTCAGTAAAGAAGCAGGGATACCCAACTGAAATAATACGGACCATAGCTTTGATCTCGGGACCAAATCAAAGGCCGCACGTAAATCCACAAATACAATATACAAAGAGCCACCCTCGACCTTTACAGTTTTCCAGTATAACATCATAAGGCGGCAGATTTGGTCCAAAGTTGAAACATTCTTCCTAAACCCTGCCTGGTAGGGACTCAGGATAGAGAACTCCTCTATCCAGTCTGCAAGGCGCTCTAAAATCAGCTTTGCAAAGATCTTTTGAGGAACATCTATAAGGCTTATAGGCCTGTAATTTGCCGGAAGTA
The DNA here is from genome assembly GCF_964204655.1 of Triturus cristatus. Lineage (NCBI taxonomy): Eukaryota > Metazoa > Chordata > Amphibia > Caudata > Salamandridae > Triturus > Triturus cristatus. The sequence goes on along the minus strand of NC_140583.1, from coordinate 109,366,249 downwards.
AGGGAGAGCCCTTCTTAAAAATCGGAACTATTTCAGCTCCCAACCAGGTACTAGGTATTGCCATACCCTTCTGAACTGCGTTAAATAACGCCGTTGGATATGGTGCCCAAATCTTTGGTTCAGAAGCGTCCAGGCCGGGCGCTTTACCGGCTTGAAGATTAGAAATTATATCAAAAACTTCCTGTTCCCGAAAATCATCCCCGTATTGGACAGGGGTACATTTGGACGTTATTTCCCCCTGAACAATACCAGTGGTGGAAGGCACGGTGCCGTAAAGGGAGGAGAAGTGGGCTTCCCACACACTAGCAGCAATGTTAGGAACTATAGCCAATAGAGGTTCAGACGAGCCCGTATTGACAATCTGTCAAAACTTGCGGGAGTCTTTTTTGTGAAGAGCCTCAATTAAATTATCCCATTTATCACTATCCCACTCAGATTTAGCATGATCAATTAATTGCTTGTATTCCCAGCGTTTTTGTCTAACTAGTGCCTTATTATTGTTAGATTTAACAGCTTCAAGGAGTTCTGTTTTTGATTTTCTACAAGCTGTATTGTCCCATGTAGGTATATTACGGGTCCTACACTCTTTAGTCACTATAGGATTTAAAATACTGGCCAGAATAGTATTTAGCTCCTGATTTAACTCTTCAAATTTTTTGTGCATTTCAGAGGTAGGGACATGCAATGGTAGAGAGCCAACAACTTCAAGTACCGGAATTATCTTTTCGTATAATTCAGGTAGGAAGGCGGGGTGGTTGACTAGTTTTTCCCACCTCAGCCTACGCCTGTTGCTGGATAAATCACAGCCTGTATCGGAGTCCTTGTTTTCAGTGTTTGACACAGTTGAGTTCCCCGGGGATAGAAGCTGGAGAATCAATGGGTTATGATCACTATATTCCCTTGATTCAACACTGAAGTCCAGAACCTTTTCCCAAGCACGTGTGTCAACGAATATGTAATCCAACCTAGACTCATTACCAGGTTTATTGTAAGTACACTTAGTGGGGACATCAGATTGGAAATGGCCATTGCACGCCCTAATTGAATGCTTTAAAGTTAGGGCCGTAATCTGAACAACAAGAGGCGTCCATGATCTGGCAGATAAACCCACAGCTGGGGGTATTGCCCAATAAGCGTCCTCCTCCTGAATATCACCATCTATCAAACCCAGTAGAGGCTCAAAATGACAGTTAAAATCTCCCCCTATTAGCATAATGGAGACCTGAGGAATAATATTTAAAAATGAGGAGAGCTCATCAACGGTATTAGACTCCGCTGTAATGTTTACCGGTCTAGAGTAAACATTAATCAGAGTGATCCGGAAATCGTTTGGCCATGCCAGGATCACACATTGCACATCCGAGGATGAAGTATCCACCACCGTCGCCTGGCATCCCAAGTGGGTACGAACCCAAATTATCAAACCTCCGGATGGTCTGCCCCTCCCCGCCCATCTAGCTGGAATCGAAAAAGAGGCAAAACCACTACTGTGATGTTCATCCCTTGCCCAAGTTTCTTGAAAAAGGCATATGTCGTACTTATCTATAAACAGTCCCCAGTCTGGGCACATCAGTTTATTGCCAATACCGGCTAAGTTCCATGATAAAATTGCTAGTGATGCGAGGGGAGGTAGAGCTTCCGGAATTGGGCCTGCAGTATCCACAGTCACTGTCAAATTTGCATCCCCCAAGGTATTATGAATAGACTTGTCCAAGTCGCCTAAGGTTATTTTGACAGGAGGCGCTCTAACCACTAGGTTCTTGGGAACATCAAAGCCCTCAAAACCACCCTTGCTGGCTGATATAGCTCTAGAATCGATGTAAGAGATTTTATCAGTGTCCATAGGTACAAAGGGCGCGATACTCGGTGGGTCGGAGTTAATGTTTAGTCAATCTATCTCACTCAGGCATCTAAACCTATTATTGTCCCTATAATACGCGATAGTGCTTGGGAGAGGATAATTGCTCATAACTGCCCTAGAATAACTTCTCCGGGCCACCCTCGTCCATCCTGGTTCCAGGACCTCACCGAAGTGCCTAACATACGGTGGATAAAAAAATGCCAGTGGGAGAGTTCGAATCAGAGACTCTTCCTCTACATGGGGGCAGCCAAGAATAAAAGAAACAGCTCCAGAGTCCCTTAGGTTTACAACAACACAGTCGCCAGTGATAATTTTCTTAGTCGAGCCCAGCCATGAAACCCTTCTAGCCATTATAATTTCACCCAGAAATTTTGGGGGAAGAGGTCTATGTTTATTTAGCCAACTTACTACTTTGTTCTTTAAAGAAACAAATAATTCATCTTTTGTGTTGGTAAGTTTAGGGACTCCCGCTAGGACAACTACCAATGGCGCTGCTTTCGGAGGGAGATGTAATATTTGGTCCTTCCCCGAACCATTAATTTCCTGGTTTTCTTGCTCTATGTCCAAGATAGACTTGTCTGGCACCTCAAGAGTAGGAGGGGGGACAACATGGTTTTTTACTTTGCAGACAGCCGGTGATTGGGAAGGGGGATTTGCCTGACTTGAAACAGCTGCTGTAGAAGAATGGTTAGATAACGACTCTATTGGTACAGTAGCATCCCTCACTCTTTCTGTGGTTTGCATGGTGTGGAGAGGTTCAGACCTTGGCTTAATGAGCCCTTCTATATTTGCCAGCCTGAGATCGATTTGGTCCAGTCTGGCAATAACGGGGTTCAAAAGAGATTTCAAAAGACCTACAGAAACTTGGGTTTGAGAATCGGCCCCAACCAGAGTATCATAGCTGATGTTCATAGTATGAGGATGAACTACCGGAGAGCTCAGGGTAAAAAGGGGAGCCGGTGGAATGATCGGATCATTTACTATAATGGGAGTTGCCTTGTCTTTTACCCCACGAGAGGGGCCTGTGTGAGATAAAACACCAGCCACCCTTGACTTTTTTTTACCACCCCCAGCTTGTGCTCCCCGCTTTCTTTTAGAGACAGCCCCCTCCCTATTAGCTCGCGATTGCTTGCTACTTATTTCTGGACCGCTATAAAGCCGTTGATTAGGTACAGAAGGGAGGTTAGGACTGTTAGAAGGGGAGAGGATATAGGTGTTTTTATCATGTTGACGCCCTGGGACCAAGGACATGTTTGCATGTGGACAATCACTATGAGATACAGGCTCTAGCTGCGTTTCATGTCTATCAGGTGTTCTCGCATTTGCTATATGGCCAAGAGATGATCTTTTAGCGGTATCAATGCCATGCGAGAGACGCCTTTCCAGAATAGTGATCTCGTTCGAAATCAAAGAGTTGGCTCTGAATAAGAAGGAATCCAGAGTGCCCGATATTGAGGCGCTAGATGAGAAAGCTTTACTTCTGGTCTCCCTAGTCGACATATTCTATATAGGGTGAGTAGTGTTTCCCTGGGTCAACAGGCTACAAACAGGAGGCAGATAAAATACAATATACAACCAAGAGATGTGGCCCGGTCCGGTCTTACACGGTCTATAACGGGCTAAAACGGGCCCGCGCTGCGTCCCGCGCTGCGTGACAATGTGCACGTTATGATCTACCTGAGAGAGGGGGCAGAGTCCCAGAGGAAGAGGCAGCAGGTGAGTGTTAGCGGGCTGCTGGTCCTCGCAGTCCTGTGGGCTAACTCCCTGTTCGGCAGCAAACAATAGTCCCGAGCGGCTCCCGCGAAGCGGGGGCCGCGAGGCGTTTTGTAGTGTCCAGCAGGGTGAGGCGGAGCCCCAGAGGAAGAGGCAGCAGGTGAGTGTTAGCGGGCTGCTGGCCCTCGCAGTCCTGTGGGCTAACTCCCTGTTCGGCAGCAAACAATAGTCCAGAGCGGCACCCGCGAAGCGGGGGCCGCGAGGCGTTTTGTAGTGTCCAGCAGGGTGAGGCGGAGCCCCAGAGGAAGAGGCAGCAGGTGAGTGTTAGCGGGCTGCTGGTCCTCGCAGTCCTGTGGGCTAACTCCCTGTTCGGCAGCAAACAATAGTCCCGAGTGGCTCCCGCGAAGCGGGGGCCGCGAGGCGTTTTGTAGTGTCCAGCAGGGTGAGGCGGAGCTCCTGAGGAAGAGGCAGCAGGTGAGTGTTAGCGGGCTGCTGGTCCTCGCAGTCCTGTGGGCTAACTCCCTGTTCGGCAGCAAATGATAGTCCCGAGCGGCTCCCGCCAAGCGGGGGCCGCGAGGCGTTTTGTAGTGTCCAGCAGGGTGAGGCGGAGCCCCAGAGGAAGAGGCAGCAGGTGAGTGTTAGCGGGCTGCTGGCCCTCGCAGTCCTGTGGGCTAACTCCCTGTTCGGCAGCAAACAATAGTCCAGAGCGGCACCCACGAAGCGGGGGCCGCGAGGCGTTTTGTAGTGTCCAGCAGGGTGAGGTGGAGCCCCAGAGGAAGAGGCAGCAGGTGAGTGTTAGCGGGCTGCTGGTCCTCGCAGTCCTGTGGGCTAACTCCCTGTTCGGCAGCAAACAATAGTCCCGAGTGGCTCCCGTGAAGCAGGGGCCGCGAGGCGTTTTGTAGTGTCCAGCAGGGTGAGGCGGAGCTCCTGAGGAAGAGGCAGCAGGTGAGTGTTAGCGGGCTGCTGGTCCTCGCAGTCCTGTGGGCTAACTCCCTGTTCGGCAGCAAATGATAGTCCCGAGCGGCTCCCGCGAAGCGGGGGCCGCGAGGCGTTTTGTAGTGTCCAGCAGGGTGAGGCGGAGCCCCAGAGGAAGAGGCAGCAGGTGAGTGTTAGCGGGCTGCTGGCCCTCGCAGTCCTGTGGGCTAACTCCCTGTTCGGCAGCAAACAATAGTCCAGAGCGGCACCCGCGAAGCGGGGGCCGCGAGGCGTTTTGTAGTGTCCAGCAGGGTGAGGCGGAGCCCCAGAGGAAGAGGCAGCAGGTGAGTGTTAGCGGGCTGCTGGTCCTCGCAGTCCTGTGGGCTAACTCCCTGTTCGGCAGCAAACAATAGTCCCGAGCGGCTCCCGCGAAGCGGGGGCCGCGAGGTGTTTTGTAGTGTCCAGCAGGGTGAGGCGGAGCTCCTGAGGAAGAGGCAGCAGGTGAGTGTTAGCGGGCTGCTGGTCCTCGCAGTCCTGTGGGCTAACTCCCTGTTCGGCAGCAAACAATAGTCCCGAGCGGTACCCAATTTGCCAACGATATGGCTCAATATTGCGCACGTAATCAGAACTCTGTGAATCGGGGAAGAGAAAGAGAAATGAATTCATGTCCCTTGTTGTTTACTAACACCATGAAGACATGGGAAGAAGTGAGGCAGTTGCAGGAAGAAGCAGGAGATGAGGAAATGAGACAGTGGGTAAAAGCCGGATGTGCACCACGGGAAACAGATCATGTGTGGGTTTATCGGGATGGAAGACCAGTTATGCCTGATAGCATGGTTTCTGCCATGGCATGGATGTATCATGGACAAGCACATGTAGGAAGAGATTCTATGGTCAGACTTTTCAAACAGACATGGTATAATGCAAAATTTAGACTTGTAGCTGAAAGCCTTTGTCAAAGATGTCTTATATGTCAGCAATTCAATCCTGGAAGAAAAACAGTGGTAAGTCTGGGAACGATAGGACGAGAAGGAGGGTCTTTCACCAGAATGCAGATTGACTTAATTGAAATGCCCCCCTGTTACAGGTCGAGGTATGTTTTAGTGATGGTTTGTCTGTTCTCTCGATGGGTGGAAGCATATCCAACAAGAAGAAGTGATGGAATTACAGTAGCCAAGCTATTATTGAGAGAGTTTATTCCTAGGTTTGGTTTTCCAGTTACGATCGAGTCAGATAGAGGAAAACATTTTCATAATGAAATCATGAAATTAATTTGTGAGGCATTGAATGTACAACAGAAACTACATTGTGCCTATCGCCCAGAGGCTTCTGGTGTGGTGGAACAAGTAAATGGCACCATTAAAAATAGACTGGGAAAAATGTGTTTAGCCACAGGTTTGAAATGGCCTGATGTCTTGCCTCTGGTACTCATGACTATTAGATCTATTCCAGATAGGAACACAGGTTTGAGTCCCCATGAAATTGTCATGGGAAGAGCAATGCGACATGTTTTCATACCAGTCAACAAGCTATTGCCTATATCTGATGACTTGGTGTTGGATTATTGTAAGGGGTTGGCTGATTCCGTTCATTCTGTGTTCCATCAGGTTGGATCGGATGCCACCACTCTTGAAAAGAAGCCAGCTCATGATTTGAGCCCAGGTGACTGGGTGAGAATAAAAGTGCACAGAAGACTAAACTGTTTGGTCCCACGTTGGGGAAAACCACGTCAGGTGATTTTGACCATGACAACAGCTGTAAAATGTGCGGGAGTAAAGAACTGGGTTCATGCTAGTCACACCTTGCGAATTCCAAACCCAGTGGATAACAAGGAAGGAGAATACTTTGAAGAATCAGATACAAGTTCTGAATCAGATACTGAAGAAATAAGAACAAGACAAACTCCTGAAAGGGGGGAGTTAGAGCCAAGTCCAGTTATTGCACCAGAGAATCTTCCTCTAAGGAGAAAATAACAGATTTCTGACACCAGCTCAGAATCAGACACTGAACCAGTACAAGCACACAAGAGTGGGAATATAAACAGTGAAGAGACTGTCAAAGAAATCCTTGATAAAGAAGTACCGATTGAAAATTCAAGAGAAATTGCACCTGAAATAACAAAATTAGATGGTAAGGTACCAGATACAGAGAGTGAGGGAAAGATTTTTGCAGAAGTTGTAGGGAAATCACACATCCAGGTAGAAGAAGGGACAGTTAGTCAGCAGGAAGATTGTGTGGAAGAACCACGAGGAGGGATAGAAGTAGGTAATAAAAAGGAAGTGGTGGTGTTAGACCTGACACCTTGGCGTGAGTTTCCCTTCCACTTTTTGCTGATGTGCCTCATGTGTTTTGTTGGTGTTAGCTGCTCAGGGCACTCTGCCACTGCTAATCAGTGCCACAGTGCAAGTTCTCCCTTTGAAAAGTGTATACATTGATTGGTGTCCATGTTTGGCCTATTTGGTTTACTATCAGCCCCTAGTAAAGTGCACCAGGAGTGTCAGGGCTTGTAAATACAAATGCTGCTGGTGGGCTTGCAGCACTGGTTGTGCCACCCACAGACGCGGCCTAGTAAAATGTGTCTAGGGTCTGCCATTGCAGAACCTGCGTGCAGACTGGTACTGTCACGCTGATTGCGCAAGTGCACCTGCTTGCCAATCCCCAAACCTTCCCTTAACTACATATTAGTCACCCCTCTGGTAGGCCCAAGGGCAGGATGCATTGTAGGCATAAAGTAGGACATGCCCTGATGTGTGTGGCATGTCCGAATAGTGAATAACAGCCATTTTCGTTGTTCACTATTGAAGGCTACCTGCTCTCCATAGGCCAGAATGGGCTGCTGGAATTAATACACGCTGTAAACCCAGCAGACTCAGAGAGCATGGTAGAAAGTCAAGTTTAGTATGCCTGAACTCAGAATAATAAAATACTTCTTTTAGTAAAGTTTATTTTAATATCCTGTGTTTGTAAATACTACTTTTAGAAAGTTAGTATTTACTGGCTTAGCCATTTCAGTCCGCCTCTGCTTTGTGTGTGTGTGCTGCCTAGTTTCAGTGAGGGGCAGGGCTGGGGAATTCCAGGAGACAGGCTGGCTGCCAGGTGGTGGGTAGAGAGATTACACCAGGATGGGTGGGAGGAGTACACCTTGACTCTGAATAGACCTGTGCTCTGCCACCACAATGCTGGCTCCGCCCCCTGTGGAGCGGCTGATGTCTCTGCCCTGCTGCTGAAAGGAAAGAGCAGAGTCACCACAACAAAGTGCTCCAAACCGGACTGAGTCAGGCCCAGGCCCCCTGGCGACAAAGAACAAAAGAAACTTGCTATAAAAGAAGGAGCCCTGCTCCTAAGAAATCAGATCCTGTTTATGCCAAGAAGAACCTCTGCCCGAAGAGAAGGACCTGGGAAAGCTGCATGGAGGAGTACTGTCTCTAAGCCTGAGAGACTGGCCTGTGACGGGTGCCTTGCTGCTGAAGGAGAGGAGGAAAAGACTGAGAAAGACTTTGAATTCAAATTGTGCTTTTAAAACAATCTCCAAGGGCTTGCTTTTGAACTTGCCCCCTGAACTGCGCCCCAGGAACAGTGGGCGCTACCCCTCCCTGGAAGAGAAGGAAGCTGCGGTGGGTGGATTGCTGACGCTGACCCCAGAGAACCTGTGTGCCCCCATCTCGCTGAGCAACACGACTTCTGCCCGCCTGTGCTGCTGTGAGCACCGTGAAGGCCTGCCCTGCCTGGCTGAAACAAAGTAAACAGCTGCCCCCTCGAGCCGTAGCTTGCAACGTGAAGAAGAGACTGCCTATGTCCAAGCGCCGAGCCTCTGCGACCCCTGGCCGTGGAGATCACTGCGAGGACCGACGGTGCCCGGGTTTGCCGATCCTGGTCGACGCGACAGCGCTGTGCTGAGAAATAACCCCCGAGCTGCCCCTCCTGCTTCTGACCCCCGAGGTGTGCTGCGACGTCCTGAAGCGCCCCACGAAGCATCGTCGTCCACTGCCCAAGCGGGACTACAACGTGACGTGGGACGCCCCTCTACGGACTTCTGAGGCCGCCACGAACTCCCTACAGAAGACTAAGGTACTGTGTGCCCCTGTACGACGCGTACTTCCAACTGTATGGCGCGTACTTCCCCTGTGCGGCCCGGACCGTACGCTGACCCCAGCGAGAAGCGTGAGCAACTGCAAGGGAAGCGGCCCTGAGGGTACGGAGCGTACGGACATCTGTACGGCGCATACTTTCACCTGGGCGGCCCGGACTGGCTGTCCCGTACGCTGACCCCAGCGAGAAGCGTGAGACACTGCAGGGGAAGCAGCCTTGGGTGTACGAAGCGTACTGACCTCTGTTCGGCACGTACCTTCGCCGGTACGGTCCGTACAGCGTACGCCGAATCACACAGGAAGCTTGAGCAATCGCAGGAAGCGTCCAAAAGACTGTGCGGCTCATATGAAGAGTGGTACGACGCGTACCAACACCCGTACGAACCGTACGAGAGACGCTCCGACATGCACAGACCTCAAGAAAGTGAATATTGCCCCCAAAATGCCTTTTAAGAACTGTGGCCTCATGGAATATTGAGTACAAGTAACTGGAACCCTCTTAACCCCTTCAGCGCGGCGCGGATTTCCGCGCCACGCTGAAGGTTCTGTGCGCGGGCGGGGCCATGACGGAGCGGTTCCGTCATGCGCACAGCGCAACCGACGTGCATGACGGAACCGCTCCGTCATGCGCGTCGAAGGGGTTAAGAAGTGAAACCCTGTATTTTGAAGCCTGCTTGAAGAAGTATATACATAAAGAACTTTATTTTTACAAAATACAGCCTTGTGTCTCTGTGTGGTGGGTTGGTGGTTATTGTGGGACGCCTTGTAGGCTTAACCTAATGCCCTATGGAATCCAGCCTGACTGCTCACGCCACGTTACCTAGAGGGTGAGCAAGGGTTATTTTCTAAGAGTAATCCTTTGCCCTGACTTAGAGGAAAGGGTCCCTGCTTGTCGCAAGTGCATACCTGCGCCAACCAGAGACCCCGGATTCTAACAGGTGGAAAGAAAAATTACTGAAGGTAAACGTCAAGTTGGGACGGAATCAGAGGACTGTGATGAAAAAATACCAGAAGGTCGAGTCCTGAGAAAAAGAGCATGGAGAACTGAGAAGAATGAAAAGGGAAGTAAGTTGAAAAGGCCAGCAAGGGATAAAATTTTGCCAAACAAGATAAAGAGATTAAGATACAGATTGACACAAGTAAATTCATCTAGAGCAGAACAGGTGAATGAGGTGTCTAGCCAAGAGAAAACAAAAGACGTGAAACAAACAACAGTAGAAGAAAGTACATGGAGCCCTTAGCACATATTGTGGATGCTTTTGGTGTGGATATCGTCTCATATGCGGACGATACCCAACTAATAATTAAACTCACCAACAATCAGGCAGAGGATGCTAAAAACTTTTCCAACTGCATGAGAGCTGTGGCAGACTGGATGAACAACAACTGCCTACGCCTTAATGGCGATAAAACAGAAGTGTTGGTGGTTGGTAAATCCCCCTGGGCCTGGTCCCAGGCTTGGTGGCCACTAGAATTAGGTGCTCTTCCCATCCCGGCAGACTCCGTTAAAAATCTGGGAGTGTTGCTGGATGGGGAGCTATCTTTTAAACAACAGATTAACAAAACTACGGGAAAATGTTTTGGAATATTAAAAACTCTTCGGAAAGTTCTCACCTTGCTCCCCATTAGTGCCAGGAAAACATTGATTCATGCCCTAGTCACTCCTCATCTAGACTACGGCAATGCCCTTCTCCTTGGCCTAAGTAGAAAGGGCATACATCAATTGCAGTGTGTCCAAAATGCAGCCGCCCGCCTGGTTCTCAATCTTCCTCGCAGGGCCTCAGGTAAAACTGCATTACGGAAACTCCACTGGCTCCCTATCGAGGAGCGCATCAAGTTCAAAGCACTTTGTTTTGCCCATCGCATTGCCCAGGGGAAAGGACGTGGTTATTTACGCAATCTCCTTACCATCCATCGCCCTATTCGCAACCTGAGATCGGCTGGAGCGATGTTATTCCAGCTCCCTCGCGTACGCAGGACCAGGCTGGGAGGTAGCTCCTTTCGCCTTCTAGCTAGCAGGCACTGGAACCATCTCCCTCTCGACTTACGTATGGAACCCTCTGAAGCCAGATTTAGACTAAAGCTGAAAACGTACCTTTTCCCTAGTGAATAATGGTCTTCTTTTCCCTTGGATTGATTTGGCCTCGGACATCGGCTTTTCAGGGGGACATTAGCATTTCTTAAGCGCGGGGACACACCGTTTTAAGTGTAACCAGGCGCTCTATAAGTGGTTTTATTATTATTATTATTAGAGTAAGAGAACAAGAAAACCTAACCAGAAGTATAAGTTACCGGAATGGTCATATGTGGAACTGCCTGAAGTAAAAGAAGAGGCAGACAGCCAAGGGGATCTAGAGGTGACTGTACCAGGAGTGGTTGAGGAAGATGAAGAATCGGAAATCCTGAGAGTTATCTTGTCCGACATCGGAGAAGAGACGAATGTTCAGGATATTCTGCATCAAGATTACGAAAGAAAAGTGAAAGACGATCAAATGCCAAACTGAAGAGACCAAAAGTGGTTTGAAGGAAGAAACAATAATTTACCAGAAAATACATAATCTGAAAGAACCAAGTAGGTGCTTAGAGCCTTGGGTTAGATAAAACTAGTTGTGAAGTAGAAGAGGCTAAGTCAAAAGACACTGGTCATTTTCCGAAATGGCAAACACAGACAATAGAAAATCTAAATGTGTGTTCCTTAGAAGATGGTTCAAAATATGTTGTTGTTGTACAGGATTATTAATGCTTCTGTGGAGTGCGTTGGCTTTGATGGTTTCATTTAAGGTTACATTAGAAACAATAGAAGGTCAAAGCGAAAATAAGACTAATGAAGAAAAGATTCAAAAGATTTACCCGACTAAAATAGATAGAAATTATTTACATAAAGATAGGTCCATACCTGATTTTTCTAAAAATGTTTTTTCAAAATTATCATATGAATATGCGAAGACGATGGACATGAGAGATTGTTACTTCTGCATGCAGTTGCCTGCATCAGTATCTGATGGAGTCACATATCATCATCTCCCTGTGACATATGGAATAACCTGTAGTGTATTAGCAAGATTGTTTTATAAAATAGCGAAACTGGAATATTGTTGATCTGATGTAGGTAACATATTTTCACAAATACCTGTAGTTAACAAGCTGAATAAAGTAAAACCTGCTAAAGTGTTAGGTGAATTTTTCTTAGAAACTAAAGAATTAACATTAGAGTCAATATTTAGAAACAATCTAACTTGTAGTTTAAAGAAGGAGGAGAAAACTTTTTTAGACATGGTAGAAGAAAGAAGATTGAAGATGCAAAAGAAGGTACTTAAGGGAAAAGATGAAAAGACAGTCTGGGATGTTGAAAGAGAGAAACATTTGAAAGGAGAAGGTAGTCCAGCAATGGCTTTAGATTGGCCTCAGAAAGGGAAGTTGTGTATTAGAAGGAATCAAACTGCATATGATAATTATTTTGTAGGCACAAGTGATTGCCATGATACTTATAGAATCATGGGAGGATGGGGATTTAAAGGAGGAAAAAATCTGTTTTTTCCTGGATTATATTTTATCTGCTGGAACAAAGCATATTATCGATTGCCAGATCACTGCTATGGCACATGTTATCTAGGCCTGTTTTTCCCAAAGATATTCCATGTGGGAAGAGGAAAAGATGCTGCACATGAGATAGGTAGACAACTAACACGTAGAATGAGAGAATCTTGGTCAGAAACTGTAGGAGACATTTTTGGAGCACTGATACCAGCAGTGGGAATATCTCTGAATGCCCATAAAATAAGAAAATTATCAACAGTAGTGGATCGCTTGTCAACAAACACTGCTGGAGGGTTTATATTGGTAAACACTGAAATGGTTGCCATGCGAGCCATGGTGATGCAAAATTGACTTACCCTTGATATACTTTTAACAACAAATTTGCTAGTACTGCAACTATTATAAACCTCAAAACAACTTATGAGGACACATTTTGGGAAACAACAAAATGTGTATGAGACCTTTCTTTTCGTCGATTTAATCCATCAAATGTATTTATATCAAAAAAGTTAATACACCTTCCGTATTGCGAAATTCAAAAGAAAGTTACACTTCACATCAATGACATATATTTTGGACAATATATTCCACACCATTCACAAACTCATTCCAAGCATTCGAGACACCCAACCATTCTTAAAACCAAACAAACTGGTACCACTAATCATTCATACAACTCAATCAAATTCTCAAGAAGACATAGACAACTCAATATATTTTTCAAAGACCACAGAAAGAAATTTGTTTTGGTAATTCAAATCTCTCAGAATTATTTTCTTTTCCAAATTCAAATTCTTGTGATCACACCAAAAGGTCTACGCGTTTCGAGACCCCTTAGTTTCAGGGTCTCTCATCAGGACCTGTGGATAACAAAAAACGTATTTCAGTGACAAGGGGACGACCAGCCTAAGCTTTGCACACCAGCACCCTTTAAAAAAACTTCATTACCTCTGTCAAGTGAAGAGAAGAAGATCAGCCGATCTTATTCAAAGAGACTCTGGAAAGAGAAAACAAGGAACTAAACCAAACGGAAAAGTGAATTGCGGCAAACCTAAAAGTGTTTGAACAGTGATGCTCAAATTGACATGCTCACAATCATTCGTCAAGAACTTACATGGATTATTATATTAGTAGCGCGTCTGTATTCTCTGGTTGTGGTGTTCACGAAGTGAACAATCGTCAACTGAAAAATAGTATAAGCAAGGTTTTCAGAATGGGTGCCTGCTCTCCTAGGGAGGGCTCTTAAGTTAGTAGTGGTTTGAAATTAAGTACCTCGTAGATGTATGGAGGACATATGGGAATGTCCTACGGTAGCTCCATTTTGCACTAGTCCGGTAAGTGCCAGGATTCGGACTTTCAGGAAGTGAAGAATTCAAATGTTTAATAGTCACATTTCAATCCGTGGAATGGAGGAATCTTTTTTAAACCTGTAAATATATTAAAACCCGGTTTAAGTGACGGGTACTTTCAAATTGGATTGCGCGATATTGTTAAGACAAGGCACTGTCAAGAAACGCCGTGCGTCTGAAATTAGTTATGAGCTAGGTAATTTAGTGGCAAACAAAGCGTAACTCCTATCAGTATCGGCGGTGCTCTGTGACTAAACTTCATTACGCGTGTTGAACGTGTTGCAAGCTAGACAATTTCTTGAGAGTTAATGGGTATTCAAAGACGAGTATGTGCTCCACGCAACTAGACTATTAAATAATCTGAAAAACAATCCAATTTGAAAGTACCCGTCACTTAACCTCTTCAGTGCCCATGACGAGATAGTCTCGTCATGGAGCACGGTCTCGCTGTGCCCATGACGAGACTATCTCGTCATGAAGCCCACCCACTAATGTAACGCCCGGCACAGGAGGGGGAAAGGGCGTGGCACAGAAGGGGTTAAACCGGGTTTTAATATATTTACAGGTTTAAAAAAGATTCCTCCATTCCACGGATTGAAACGTGACTATTAAACATTTGAATTCTTCACTTCCTGAAAGTCCGAATCCTGGCACTTACCGGACTAGTGCAAAATGGAGCTACCGTAGGACATTCACATATGTCCTCCATACATCTACGAGGTACTTAATTTCAAACCACTACTAACTTAAGAGCCCTCCCTAGGAGAGCAGGCACCCATTCTGAAAACCTTGCTTATACTCTTTTTCAGTTGACGATTGTTCACTTCGTGAACACCACAACCAGAGAATACAGACGCGCTACTAATATAACAATCCATGTAAGTTCTTGACGAATGATTGTGAGCATGTCAATTTGAGCATCACTGTTCAAACACTTTTAGGTTTGCCGCAATTCACTTTTCCGTTTGGTTTAGTTCCTTGTTTTCTCTTTCCAGAGTCTCTTTGAATAAGATCGGCTGATCTTCTTCTCTTCACTTGACAGAGGTAATGAAGTTTTTTTAAAGGGTGCTGGTGTGCAAAGCTTAGGCTGGTCGTCCCCTTGTCACTGAAATAAGTTTTTTGTTATCCACAGGTCCTGATGAGAGACCCTGAAACTAAGGGGTCTCGAAACGCGTAGACCTTTTGGTGTGATCACAAGAATTTGAATTTGGAAAAGAAAATAATTCTGAGAGATTTGAATTACCAAAACAAATTTCTTTCTGTGGTCTTTGAAAAATATATTGAGTTGTCTATGTCTTCTTGAGAATTTGATTGAGTTGTATGAATGATTTGTGGTACCAGTGTGTTTGGTTTTAAGAATAGTTGGGTGTCTCGAATGCTTGGAATGAGTTTGTGAATGGTGTGGAATATATTGTCCAAAATATATGTCATTGATGTGAAGTGTAACTTTCTTTTGAATTTCGCAATACGGAAGGTGCATTAACTATTTTGATATAAATAAATTTGATGGATTAAAGCGATGAAAAGAAAGGTCTCATACGCATTTTGTTGTTTCCCAAAATGTGTCCTCATAAGTTGTTTTGAGGTTTATAATAGTTGCAGTACTAGCAAATTTGTTGTTAATTCTTCTAACGGGTCCAGCTTTACTGCTTCCGGCCTACCTCCAGTCTTGGTTTGGGCTTGATATACTTTTGGCAAAAGAAGGTGGAGTTTGTGGAATGCTGAAGGTTCAACATTGTTGTACTTACATTCCTGACGAAAGTCAAGATTTGAAGACGTGTATTAAAAATATAACTGATTTGCATGAGGACATTGTTCCTCTGGAGGCTGAAGGTATTCTGGAAAAGATTGGGAAAACGTTTTCTACTATTAAGAACTTTTTATTAAAATTAGATAGTACCTTAATTGGTAAAATTCTATTTCCAGTAACAAGTGTGATTATTTTAGTATTGATTTTAAGATTAGGATGTCTATGTAGCAAAAGAAGAAAATTACAAAATAACATAAAAAGAGAAACTGTAAAGAAAAGAGAGAAGGAAAGAAAAGAGAGTTTGAAGAAGTAGAATTAGAAGAGTGGAAAGAGAACATGTATAGAAAAACAAGAGAAGAGGAGACAGGTGAAACAGTAATGTGAACTAACAAAATGTTAAGAGAACTGAATTAATTTCCATTTACTAAAATTTTCTAAATTTAAAGGTAATGTAGTGATGTTAAAAATCACCAAAGGGGGGATTGATGGAGCAGGTAGAACGAAGTTTTGTATACCTACCTCTATTTTTGCATGAAAAGACTAACCATATAACTTACTGATTATAGTTTTACTAACAGTATGGTGTGTTATCCTAACCCAACCTTTGCATACAAAAATTAAACATGGGAAATTGCTATTTGCATGGCAAAATAACTCGAATGATTAAAATATGTACGTATATTAATAGTAGTACATGTGGTAATAGATATCGCATGATTTATGTTGCTTATGTGATGTTTGCATTCCTGAATGGATCCAAAAGGTGAATATTATCGCTTTAAATGTCACTATATGCTAGGAAAACACTAATATAAAAAGGGATTAGTGAGGGTATAACATTAGAATCATTATTTCTTTGTAATAATTATTCCTTTGTGTTTGTTTTGCTTAAATTAGCATTTGGCCCACCACAAAATGGAGTCGAAAATCGAGTTCAGAAGTGGCCACCATCTCGTGAGCGCGATACCTACTGCTCAGACTCAGAATGGCTCTGTGAACTTCCTAACGAACCCTGTACACCATGTCCTCGGTCAAGGATAGGATCTTGGTGGGCTGCCAAAGGCATGGATAGTAAAAACCGGTTTAAAATGAACAATCGAATCATACAAGTAAAACCAAGACTTTGTAACATAAGGACTATGTCATCTCCGGGAGTGAAACAGCAAAATCCATGAGAAACCATAATGAACAAAAATCGGACCTTTTCGATCAGCCAATCATAGACTTTCTCCGCCTTAAATAGTTTCACATTATCCTGAAATTTATTATAAAAAGAGTAGTAGAATAAGGAGGGGTGGTTGCGGTAGTTGCGGTGGATGCGGTCGATGCTGTCTATGCTGGCGATGACTTATGCTTGCACGATTTCTGGTCCTGTGGAGATCTTTGGGACTGTAACGTGCTGAGCAAAGAACTTTCGAACTTTGAGCTTTGACCTGCTTTATTTGGACAATTTCATGGCTAATTCGGTTAAGCAGAGCCAATGAATTAGAGAAAATAAAGATAGCAAGAATAGGTAAATATAATGTCCGGCGATTTAATTATTTGATCTAGAAAATTCTAAAACTTTGATGAAACAAATGCTAATATTAATTGCAATGAAATTTTAGATAAACAAATATTAATTAACAGAAATTATGAGTTTGTGGTTTTTCGTTAAAGAGAATAAAGGATTCTGAGTCTTAAAATGTGTTTTAGCTGGTTCTAAATCACCATCAACCAATCCAACTAATTGGTCCGTCGACCAAGTGGGTGGAGTGCCTTGATGTTTGTGATTAGGAATCTATAGGTGACGAACGATGATGTATATTCTGTAAAATAACTTTTCCTTCCCTATAGGTTATAAGGTATCCCCCCCCACATGTCCAGCGCGATATCATCATCCCTCCTGTGTGCAGACTCGTGAGTCAGAGACGTGTGAGTGTTGGTGTTATGGGCCCCACCAATGACTGCATGTGTGAATGAGCTGGTGTGAAGTTAGATCTGTGACGCAAGGAGGATAGTTATATGATTTCCTTCTTTTTTTCTCTCTGGTCCCGCGCAGGATCATCCCCACAAGGCAACCCATTTCAAACAGTTGTAAAAGCAATATACTTCCTCCTAAGTGGGCGCAACAAGGATATGAGAAGGATTCTCACAGTGGCAATCTTCGAGTTTGTTAGTGAGGGTATCAACACTAAAGCCCTTGCCTACTATGGAAATCTGTGAGATGATTTCTAAAAAAAAAATCCCTGTGTAGAGTTAGTAGTGTATTAACAACCAGCTCTTATTTGCCTGTGGACATTAACATATGCTTCTCCAAAATGAATAATTTAGGCCTACTAATGTTGTCAAAACTTGCCTGCAGTATGGAGCATAAATTTCCAACCAGGCATACATTGCAATCCGAGCACTGTCTTTCAGTGTGAGCACACAACTTCTGCCCAATCAAATGCAGTGGTCAAGACAATCAACATGTAGGCGGAGCCAAAGATTCTTTTCAGAAGAGCTTCTTAAAGCTTTTGTCTTTCAGGGTAAGCACACAATTTCTGCCCAATCAAATGCAGTGGTCAAGACAATCAACATGTAGGAGGAGCCAAAGAGTCTCTTCAGAAGAGCTTCATAAAGCTTTTGTCTTTCAGAGTAAGCACACAACTTCTGCCCAATCAAATGCAGTGGTCAAGACAATCAACATGTAGGAGGAGCCAAAGAGTCTCTTCAGAAGAGCTTCTTACAGCTTTTGTCTTTCAGTGTGAGCACACAACTTCTGCCCAATCAAATGCAGTGGGCAAGACAATCAACATGTAGGCGGAGCCAAAGAGTCTTTTCAGAAGAGCTTCTTAAAGCTTTTGTCTTTCAGAGTAAGCACACAACTTCTGCCCAATCAAATGCAGTGGTCAAGCCAATCAACATGTAGGAGGAGCCAAAGAGTCTCTTCAGAAGAGCTTCTTAAAGCTTTCGTCTTTCAGAGTAAGCTCACAACTTCTGCCCAATCAAATGCAGTGGTCAAGACAATCAACATGTAGGAGGAGCCAAAGAGTCTCTTCAGAAGAGCTTCTTAAAGCTTTCGTCTTTCAGAGTAAGCGCACAACTTCTGCCCAATCAAATGCAGTGGTCAAGACAATCAACATGTAGGAGGAGCCAAAGAGTCT
Organism: Triturus cristatus; assembly: GCF_964204655.1. Lineage (NCBI taxonomy): Eukaryota > Metazoa > Chordata > Amphibia > Caudata > Salamandridae > Triturus > Triturus cristatus. The sequence goes on along the minus strand of NC_140583.1, from coordinate 109,347,908 downwards.
CTTCGGAAGAGCTTCTTAAAGCTTTTGTCTTTCAGAGTAAGCACACAACTTCTGCCCAATCAAATGCAGTGGTCAAGCCAATCAACATGTAGGAGGAGCCAAAGAGTCTCTTCAGAAGAGCTTCTTAAAGCTTTTGTCTTTCAGAGTAAGCACACAACTTCTGCCCAATCAAATGCAGTAGTCAAGACAATCAACATGTAGGCGGAGCCAAAGAGTCTCTTCGGAAGAGCTTCTTAAAGCTTTTGTCTTTCAGAGTAAGCACACAACTTCTGCCCAATCAAATGCAGTAGTCAAGACAATCAACATGTAGGCGGAGCCAAAGCCTCTATTCAGAAGAGCTTCTTAAAGCTTTTGTCCTGCTTATCACATATGTTCTAAATATCATATATTTTTCAGTGATCCCTCTTCACATAGATCGCCATCACAGTTTCAACAACATATACGAAATCACATTTTTGTGATGTGACTGCCTGTGACCCTTTTTAAACATTCGTTTTCCCCAAAGTGGTATGGGAGAGAGCTGGGCTCTGGCCTTATTTGCACCCAAGGGTTCTAGCTACTGCATTTTTAACGGTGGGGGTAGTGGGCCGCATACAGTGCGATATTGTAGCTTGTTTCTCGCAGACTGCAGTGCACGCTGATCAGCACACGCATGTCCTGATGACTACACGTGCAACCATTTTTCCTACAATAACACGGATCCGGCAGCAGCCGTCCGATTTCCTCTTCAGCCTGAGGCGCTGCGCTCTTTGCATAAAAGTGCGATGCTTATCCACCAGCGTTCGCCTTCTTCGCTCCAACAGGGAAATGCAAATGAAGTACTTTATGCATATTAGTTGTGCAACTTTGCTCTGGGAGTTGGCTATTTACTTTGGCGCGCCTTAATTAGGTGTTCGCGCTCAATTGGCTTTTATTGTTTTTAACGCAGCCGGGGTCATTTTCCGCATCAGTGTTTTCTCAGTTGCGTGACCTTTGCACACACTACAGCACATTCACAAGACATTTGCGCGAGCAGCATTTGCACTGGTCGTCGATGCAAACTCAGCGAGGTGCTCTGGTCCGTGGGGGGTCCAGATACCCCGGGCAGATTCACGTCAGGGTGGGGGCCGCTGAATCTCCCTCACACATACTCAGGCCTTGGGCTGACAGCCGGGCTACCTGAAGGCTGATGCCCCCTGGGCCGCGGGGACTGCAGACAGGAGCGTGGCGTCCATTGGTGCAGCAGGTGCACTGGCACCGGGTCCGAGAACCCTGAGGGATCCTCCGACGCCTGATTATTGCAGTATTTCACAGGTTTGCCTGAGGACCCCCAGAGCACTACCGGATTCCCAAATAGGCGAAGCAGACACCGGCCTATGGGCCCCAATCCTTTTAGGGGCCCCGCGACTACAGATAATATTATTTCATCTTGAAAGAAAGTACAATCAAGCTTTCTTAAATTGTTTCCAAAATATAGAAAAAAATGAATCAACTCAAAGAAACGGAAACTTTACATGAAAGACTCCATAGAGAGAATACTGAATAAAAATTGTTGGCAGCTAGCTTAAAAAACGTATTAGGAGATAATTTGCTAGTGGGGCCCTGAAATTTCGACTGTCCAGGGGCCTCCAGAGGGTTTAATCCGGCACTACCTCTGAGGTTTGATTATTGATATATTTCTCATTTTAACCAGTGGCCATGGGGGTCCTCTCCTTCCTTGCCAGGGACCCACTGGCTGAGCCACTATGCCGAAGCCTGCATTACGCCCATGGGGGCGGGCTCTGGTGTCATGCAAGTCAACGGCGCCAGCAAGCAATGATGCCAAATTGCCTTCCCCACCCTCCTGCATGTAAGGTATCTAGCGCATGCGCAGATGTATGAGTACCCATAGTGCAGGAGGCCTGACCCTTTGTGTTCTGTGCCAAGAAAATTTACCTCAACTAAAAGGAGTACAAGGAGTAAAAAACAATTTATAACATAATGAAAGGGCTCGTGAAGGCCAGTTCGCTCAATCTTGACTTTCATGACAGAAATACGAAGAGCCAGGTCTTGAGGAGTCTTCCGAAGGCCAGTAGGTTTTGGCTCTGCCGTAAGTTGGTGGGGAGGGTGTTCCAGGTCTTGGCGGCGAGGTGGAAGAAAGATCTGCCGCCAGCCGTCGTTTTTCGGATGCGGGGGACTGTTGCGAGGGCGAGGCCGGTGGAGCAGAGCTGGCGGGTGGGAGTGTAGAAGCTGAGTCGTCGGTTGAGGTATGCTGGTCCGGTGTTGTGGAGTGCTTTGTGTGCGTGGATGAGGAGCTTGAAGGTTATCCTTTTGTTGACGGGGAGCCAGTGCAGGTCTCTCAGGTGGGGTGTGATGTGGCTGCGGCGGAGGATGTCGAGGATGAGACGTGCAGAGGCGTTCTGGATGCGTTGCAGCCGTCTCAAGAGCTTGGCGGATGTTCCTGCGTAGAGGGCGTTTCCGTAGTCCAGCCTGCTGGTGACGAGGGCCTGGGTGACTGTTCTTCTTGTTTCGGTGGGGATCCACTTGAAGATCCTGCGGAGCATTCGGAGGGTGTTGAAGCAGGCTGTGGAGACGGTGTTGACCTGCTTAGTCATGGAGAGGGTGGAGTCGAGGATAACCCCTAGGTTGCATGCGTGGTCGGTGGGTGTCGGGGCTGTTCCCAGTGTTGTCGGCCACCAGGAGTCGTCCCAGGCTGAAGGGGTGGCGCCGAGGATGAGGACCTCCGTCTTGTCCGAGTTCAGCTTCAGTCGGCTGTTCCTCATCCATTCAGCAACGGCCTTTATTCCTTCGTGGAGATTGGTTTTGCGGTGTGAGGGTCTTTGGTGAGGGAGAGGATCAGCTGGGTGTCGTCGGCATAGGAGATGATGTTGAGGTCGTGCTGTCGGGCGACGTGGGTGAGGGGTGCCATGTAGATCTTGAACAGCGTCGGGCTGAGGGAAGAGCCCTGGGGTACGCCGCAGATGATCTTGGTGGCATTGGAGCGGAAGGGGGGGAGGCTGACGCTCTGAGTTCTGCCGGAGAGGAAGGATGTGGTCAAATCCAGGGCCTTCTCTTGGATCCTGGCGTCGTGTAGGCGTGTTTGTAGTGTGCGGTGGCAGACCGTGTCGAAGGCGGCTGATATGTCCAGGAGGATGAGGGCCGCTGTTTCTCCGTTATCTAGCAGGGTCCTGATGTCATCTGTGGTGGCGATGAGGGTGGTTTTGGTACTGTGGTTGCTGCGGAAGCTGGACTGGGAAGGGTTCAGGATGCTGTTCTCCTCGAGGTAGCGGGTCAGTTGTTTGTTCACGATTTTCTCTGTGACCTTCGCTGGTAACGGGTGCAGGGAGATGGGTCGGAAGTTCTTGAGGTCCTTGGGGTCCGCCTTGGGTTTCTTGAGTAAGGCGTTGATCTCGGCGTGCTTCCAGCTTTCCGGGAAGGTTGCTGTCTCGAAGGAGATGTTGATTACTTTCCGGAGATGGGGTGCGATGTCTGTGCTGGCTTTGTTGAAGATGTGGTGAGGGCATGGGTCTAACGGTGATCCGGAGTGGATGGTGTTCATGATCTCGCTGGTGTCCTCGTCATTGATGTTGGTCCAGGAGAGCAGGTGGTTGGTGCAGGTGGTGGTCTTGGGGGCGGTGGTCTGGGTAGTTGTCGGGGTGGTCGTGGTGTTGAAGCTGTCGTGGATGTCACTGATCTTGCGGTGGAAGAAGGTGGGCAGTGAGTCGCACAGGTCTTGCGAAGGCGGGATGTTGGAACTGGGGTTGGAGAGTTCCTTCACGATGTTGAAGAGCTCTTTGCTGTTGTGTGCATTGTTATCTAGGAGGTCTTTGAATGAGGCACCTCCTCTGTGCCCACAGAGAACCCAAAATGTGTATGTGCCCGGCTGGGATATTTATTTGTGAGCTGAGGGAGTAGCTGGAAAACTAACATACCCCTCCTTACTTAGAACTAAATTAGTGACCATCGCGGCCCTTCCTAGAATAGTTCCATTTACCCTACATTCATCCATCCATTCAGTAATCTTCCCACCCTACCATGCATGTTCCATTCATCCATCCTTTCACCTTTCCATACTCCGTTCACACGTTTATCCCTCCTCTCATCCATCCTCCCCCCATTCTATCCAAAACCAGTCCATTAACCAGTCGATCAATCCATACTAAAATAACCTTCTCGTCCCTTTTGCTGTGAAGAATCACATATTAAGGCCCCTGCACCTCCTTTCACAACTTCCTCCCAACGTATAAAACTCCCTTTACCCTCCTTAATTCCTGTTTCTTTTTTGTGAGCTTGCTATAGTCAGGTGTGGTGCACATGCTGCAGCGTTTTTTTTTTTTTATTTGTTTTTTAAAAACTTTATTGTGCAAAATAGCATCGCTACAAATATGGGCCCACAACTACCAGGGCCGGCCGCTAGTATATGCATGTCAATTACGTGACATCACGAAGCAGCGACTGATCCCCAGAGGCTCAGCAGGGTTACAGGAGATATTCTCGGCAACTCAGAAGCTAGGCAGGATACAAATATTTTAAATTTTAAAAGAAAAGAACAAACAAAGAAACAATAAAACAAAACTCAAGGCGAGAAACAGTCTAGACGGTGTCGAGCGCCGATGGGGGGATCCCACCACACCAGGTAGAGAATCAGGAGGACAATAGAGATGACCAGGGGGGGAGGAGGCAGCGGGGAAGTCAGAACAATCAGCCAAAAGGGTACAGTATTCCAGGAACCTCAGGATCAGGGGGACATAGAAATGTCTGGGGTATCTACAAAAGGGGGCGTACAGATGTTACCTCGGTAGGTGTTCCACTGACCCCAAATTCTACCCCACGCCCCAGGCTTGCCCCGAACCAGGTACACCGTCTTCTCTCTGAACATGCACCAGTCCATGTTCTCCTTCCACACTGACACGGTGGGAGGCCGTCGGGAACCCCAAAGCTGCGCAATATCCCTCTTGGCAATCATGTTCCAAGCGCCGCCCACCAGGCCTGGGCGACGTTGTAGTCATTCGGCTCCCATACATTCAACAAACATCGACGAGCCTCAGGCAACAGAGCGACCCCAGTGACACACTCCATTACAGCATGCACACGGTGCCAATATGCCGCAACCTCGCGGCACTCCCAAAGGATATGAAGGAAGGTGGCGCTCATTCCACAGCCGCGCTTACACAACCCGTCCGAAGAGAAACCCATCACAACCAAACGAGGACCCGTCACATAAACACGGTGAAGAATTTTGAGCTGGACGAGACGGAGACGGGCAGGAATGGCAACCTCTTTCGGGGAGGATAGTGCGGACTGCCAGTCTTCGTCATCCAACTCCAACCCGTCTCCGATCTAGGCCTCCCTAAGACGCACAAGGAGGTCCGCCTGATTGTTGATTAATTTCTTATAAATCAAGGAAATCGTACTATCGGGCAGATGACCATCAAGTATACGGTCCTCGAGTGGTGAAGATGCAGGGACTGTGGTACCGGCCTCGAAGACCGACAGCAAAGCGTGGCGAACCTGTGCATATCTGAAGAACTCCCTCTCACTCAACTCATACTCACTCTGAAGCACCGCAAAGGATTTGACCGCACCTTTCACCCAGAGATCACCCACTCTGCTAATGCCAATCGCATCCCAGTTCTCAAAACCTTTCGTTGTCCAGAGGCATCCCAATCTGTCCGATGCAAACAAGGGGGTCGCTCGTGTCAGGCGATCATTCCATCCCACAGCCACATTGGCATCCTTCCACACACGTACTGCAATCTTAGTGGGTCCCGTTAGGTTCCTCCCCGCCGTCCGAGAGTAGAGCGCTCTGTTGAAGTTGCCACCAGGCAACTGATATTTATCCATCTCGAAAGCCGGATTTGGACCGGGTGCATACGTAGCATTGTTGATGGCGGACAACTGGGATGCTCCTGATGTCCGGGAGCGCAATGCCTCCGTCATACCAGGGGAGAGTCAGTTTTGCAAGAGCGATGCGTGCGCGACCGTCCAAAACAAGTCTCCTCTGTAAACCCTCCACCTCCCGAAAGTAGGCCGCCAGAATAATATCAAAGGAGTTCTGGAGTGCATAGAGAAATCGGGGCAGGGACATCATTTTAAAAAGTGCCGCTCGACCGAGTGGCGACAACGGCAATCTACGCCACCGAGCCACGTCCAACTTCAATCGCCGGAGAGGGGGAAGGAGATTATGCTCGTGACGGACCGCCGGGTCCAACGATACGTAGACCCCCAAGTACTTGAAACCGGAGTGCGAAATTTGAATGGGAAACCTATTCGGTAAGGGGGGAAGGCCACCGGAGATAACATACACACACGATTTAGACCAATTAATGATCAAACCGGAGTTTTTACTGAAAGAAGTGAGGACGTCAAATAGGACGTTAAGGGATTCACGCGGGGAGGTGAGGTACAAAAGAATATCGTCGGCGTACAACGAAACCCGGTCTTCAAATTCAGGGGCCCACTGAATGCCCTTTATCGATGGTTCCCATCGGAGCCAGGCTGCAAGCGGTTCTAGAGCAAGAGCAAAGAGCAGGGGGGACAACGGACACCCCTGCCTAGTACCCCTCCCGAGAGCGAAGGGCTGGAACACCCTACCATTGACAACAACCTGAGCTAGCGGATCCGTATATAGAAGTCTCACCCTGTGGAAATATGGATTTTTATGGTCAGTTATGTCCCCTATCTTGGACCCCAACGGTTTCATGTATAAACCACATGTACATGTATGTTTCCTTCAGTTCCAGTTATGAAGACGCAAACACATGTGCGTCCACCGTCAACATGTCCTCTTTCAGATCCGCCATGAATGGGTCGGATATTCCATTCCTAAGTATGAAAGGCCACCGGCTTTATATGGTTCATTTATCCCATTTTACAGTCCAGGCGAGTAGGCCCTGATTCTGCCATTAAGCCTTTTCTTGCCTTCTCCCTCTGAAAGCTCCAGTTTGAGCTCGCCTCTGTACCCATGAACTTTGTCCTACTCCCTGCGCGGCTAACGGTGACTGACTCCAGCCTGTTGCCTGCCAAAAACTGTATTTCACCTTCAAGATTATCTGCTTTGCTCCGCTCCCTATCCAATGCATTCCTGTCTAGTAGTTTAAGTAAACATTCTTCCAGCTACCGAGCGAAAGGCCCGGCTTCTCTGTCTTTATGCAAGTAATTCATAGCCTTGTTACTATGGAAGATTTCTGCCCTCGCATCTAGTGTAGACACTTAGACGCTTGTACACGCACTAACAGTCAGTATAGTCAGTATAGAATAAGATTCTATCCTAAGAGACCTTTCTTTTTGGATAACACAGTTCTTTAAACATAGGATGTTAGATATGATTTGGGATTAGGTTGACATAACCCCAGACTTCTGTCTCCACATGTAGAGCTAAATGTCAAGTCCCCTTCACCCCCTAGTTGCACGTCAATCACACGTCATGCTGCTGCGCGCGCATCCCTGCCAAGTATTTCTGCTGACATTGCGAAATTCTTTCATGAAACCACCCATTTTTGACATCATACCTGATGACGTTCTTTAGTTACGCCCAGTTACACCCACTTTAGTTACGCATGGATGTTTTATCTTAGTTATCAATTGTTACGCCTCCTGCATCTGTTTCACTGTAATGCCTATTGTATAAAAATGATTACTTGTCAATAAAGTTGGTCCTTCACTTCCTGAACCTTCGTGGTGATGGAATATGGAGTCCTCAATTCGAATTGATTTTGGAATAAAGCCCGTTCCGAACCTCTAATACCACGGATTCTGCCTCTTATTTTACTGAGCTATTATTATAGATTTTCCGCATCAAATTAAGTACCGGTAATTAAATTATTTACCACATATATGGCGCCCGAACAGGGACACTTTCTCATCTCACGCGCCGGAGGTGCGTTGCAGGCCCGGTCTCCTGTCACAGCTGGACGGACAACAACGCGTACCCACAGGATTTCCTGTATCTCCCTCCTGCCGAGCGGGGGTAACTGAGGCTGCGATCAACACCCAGACGAGGCGGTGAGAAGTGCGAAGTATCCCGACCAGAGCCTAGCTGAGAGAGCAAGATCCGAGGTATACAGAGGCCCACCAGGTTCCGAAGTTCCGAAGTTCCGAGTCAAGTCCAGTTCAGTTCAGTTCCGAGGCCTTCCGTTCCGAGCTACCCGGTGAGTACCATTGTCGGGGAGGCGTTCTGACGTGCACATAGTTTGTGCCGGTCAAGACGGGTTTGGGTACACAAATCCGGTCTGCACTGTTTCAGCAGTGTATCTGTACTGTTTAGCAGTATATCAAGTATGTCTAGTATATGAATTCAGAATTATCTAGTTAGTACCGAGTATTATGCTTAGTGACTAGTTCCCTAAATGGCCATCATTGTTGTTTATTAAATGTTAAAATGTTAAAATGTTTTAGATACGTTCTGTATATTGTGGTGTGAATGACTGTTCATTATTGTGTTTTATGGTCTTAACGTGTTCAAAATTAGGTAACAGATCAGTTTTCAATATGCCGCTCTTTTCGAAATTAAGACAGATAAAAACCAGAAAAGGGGTACTCGAAGAAGCTGTTCCCATTCCTCCTAGGGACACTCCAGGGTACTTCATGTATCATAAACATGGCCTAGACGCCATATTATTTCTTGATTTATGGGTAGACTACACCAAGGAATTACCAGAAAGTCAGAGGTGGCCCGCAGCTGGGACCTGGGATGCAGATTGCATCGTGAAAGTAGAGGAAGAATTATGGAAAAAGAAAGCTAGACAGTCACAGAAAGATGCCATTGAATTGTGGCGTAAAGAATCGTATAGACGTACAGAAAAAGCACGTAGACAGGAAGAGAAAAGTAAGGAGAATTCAAATAAAGTTCGAGAAAATCTATTAATTGAAGAAGGTACTCGAGTAAAGTCAGAACAGACAGACAGGCAAAGAAATGCCCTTATGAATGGTATGTATCCTCTCCTGGCCGAAGGATTACCTAAGGCTACTCCGGAGATACCAAAAGACTTGCCACCCCCATTGTTTCCGATAAAAGTACATCCCAAAGGGCATCCCAGAACCGCAGAAGATGTTTTCCTTTCCTCTTATTTAGACGACGCAGCTCCCGAGTATGCTAATGCTGCGCCACATAGACCGCCTGCCGAGGGGGTTCAACGCCAAGACCCTCTTCCGTCTGTACCTCCGCAACAGCAAACTCCGACACAAGTTCCGGCAAGCACATCTGTTTCTACATCTGTATCCACACCTATGGTTGCTATATCACGTTCAACGAATCCTTTCACATCCAGCACCCCAGGTGGTGCTACCGGAGGTACATCAAACATTTTTTCCACGCCACCCAGAGTAAATAAACTTTCCTTTCAAGATTTAGCCCACCAACGTACGCCCAAACTAGTAACTCCCAACACGCTCAAGGAACTTCTAATAGATTGTAGATATGACCCTGTGCCCGGAAAAGGGGACGAAATGATGCTGGCATCATTACGTATCCGACGAGCTGCAATATATTTAGGGAAGCTACCAGGAATGACTACACATTTAGAAAATATATATCACTTTGTCCAGTCAGGGCGAGATTCTGAGAGTATTAACAGAGCCATGGAGTACCAAAAAGTGGAAATACAGGGGGAACTGTTACGTTTCCTCATAAACTGTGTGATCAGAAATCAAGACCGACCAGGGGTAAATCCGGAAGAAATGCAAATTCTTACCACATGGAGTCAGAATATATCAGAGGGGAGACATGATAAACGATCATGTATAGTAGCTATGTGCCGAAAGATCCGCAAAGAAATAGAACGAATACACGAAGAAAGATTAGCAGTAGACGAATCTGAACAAACCGAGGAGGAGGAAGAATTAGAACTACCCACAGGACAGTTAGAAACCATGGCCTATGTAGGTAGAGGAAGATCTTGCAATAATACTAGATGCTTCACTGATCCGATACGTCCGGTACGTCCAGATAATAGCAGAAATTTCCAAACTCCTATAATAAATATAAGGTCCCCCGAACATTCGTTCCAAGCCGCTGACAAATTACTCCGAGAACGAAGGGGTTATCATATACTCGATTCTATGGACAAACAAGAATTAGCCAGGTCAGCCGTTCATTGGGTTGATAGTCCCGGAAACTATAGTGATGATACATTAGCACACACGTTTTTGAACCTCGCCCCAGATGAACAGCGTTTAGCTGGTATCTATATGATACAACAACTCCTTATATTATATAAAAGCCAACACTCCGACCCTGGCCCCTTACCTAATATATTGACTGAATTACTCACGAATAAATGGAGAGGTTCAGGTACTGAGTTAATTAGAGAAATACTAGAATCCAGAAAGCAGTACATTCTTTTTGTATGTCCCGAACATGTCTCACTGCCCATCAAGGAAAGAACGACGTATTATATGGATAGACAGAATCCCTTACGCGAAGTGCACCCGATAAAAGGTGAGGACAATCAGTTTAAACGTGTGTTTGTATACACACCCATATCTAAAATAGAACTATTGGAAATGAAGAAGGTGGTACCCAGTCATGACAAAGACCCAGCGGGTTTCCACCGTGAAATTAAAGATATGTTACTCATGGGAGAATATACCTATCCCGACATTATGACAATATTGAAGGTATTAATGCCTGCGGGCATTTACGAAAAACTCAAGGAAAAGAATTGGGAGGTGGGAGACCAAAAGATAGATTGGACAGCATTAGAAAACGAAGAAAAAGCTCGAGGTCCAGGTGCAGGGCTTGGGGAAAAGACCAAAACACTACCAGGTTTACTAGTACAGGTACTGCCACGTTTATTAACTACGAAAAAGGAAGACTGGGGTGCAATATCAGCCTGTAAACAAAAACCAGATGAGGACACTAGTGATTTCTATGCCCGATTCGAAAAATGTTTTGGTATAAATAGTGGAATAAAAGCAAGTAGCGAATCGTATCCACATCTGTTTGTGACAAAGTTAGTTGAAAATTCTTTGCCCCAAGTTAAGAATAGAGTATTGAAATTCGAGAGTACCTGGCAAGGTAACACTCCATCACAAATGTTACAAATGTTACAGTACCATCACAATAGAATTAGAGAGGAACAAGAACATGAACAAAGACGCATGAAAGACACGAAAATGAAAATGCTAGTTTCCCAGACAGTTCCAGCTGACGGTCATAAAAAGGGAATGACACAGTCCAGTGTTTCAACAGGTCCTGTAAAGGGGACATGCAACTATTGTAAACAGCCAGGTCATTATGTACACGATTGTCCAGTTTTAAAACATAATATCGCCATAGGTAATACAAAAGAAAGACCACGGCCACTTAGACAGGATCAGAACCAACAAGGAGCTCCGCAGCATGCACAGTCCATGCCAGCTCCGCAACAGTCTATGTCAGCTCCACCACCGCAGCCTATTGCTGCCACACAAACAACGACACGACAGATGTACCAGACCGCACAGTATGACTATCCTGATTATCAACGATATTCATGAAGCAGCCTAGAGAGGGAAGTTGGCTTACCCCTTATTGAGGTCCCTGTAGATCAAGAAGGACCTTATGTACACAGTGAACTATTAGGCCAAGATAGAAAATTTTTACTTGATACAGGGGCAAGCCGAACAACAATAAAACGTAGTGAAGTTCCAGGGGCACCCCTCTCAGGCTCACAGAATATTTCCCTTGGCTTTTCAGGAAAACCTATCATTAACGAAGTATCACAGCCTCTTCCACTTACGATTGGTCCCTTGACACAAACTACAGATTTATTACTTACTAAATCATGTCCAGAAAACTTGTTAGGCATAAAAACATTGAAAGCTCTAGGAGCTATAATATGTTGTTCTCCGGAAGGAGTAAGATTGTTTTTACGTGATTTCAAAGGACACTATGTGTCCCGAGACATGGATGACCGACTGCAGACTTTACCCACACATTTATGGGCACAAGGCCCTACAGATGTTGGTTGCATGAACATTACACCATATCGAGTCACACTAAAGACAGGAGTGGTACTACCACGAATGCGACAATACAAGTTACCCCCAGATGCTGTAGTGGCTTTACTGCAAATCATTGACGAACTTATTACCCAAGGAGTGGTTATGGAAACTGACTCCAATGTATGTAATTCACCGATAATTCCGATTCTTAAACGAACTGATCCAACAGCCCCGCCAGTATATCGATTGGTTATTGATCTGCGCGAATTAAATAAATGTATTGTACCACAATACCCCGTAGTCCCAGACATTTCTTCATTACTGACAGCCATTGATTCCGAAGCAACATTCTTTACTGTAATTGATCTCAAGAATGCCTTTTTCAGCGTCCCAATAGATCCGGAAAGCCAATACTTGTTCGGATTTAGTTTAAATGGACGAAGCTTTAAATTCACACGCGCACCTCAAGGATTCACAGAAAGCCCCAGCATCTATAGCCAAGCACTGAAACGAGAACTTGACAGTATCCACATGCCAGTCAACACTGCCCTGCTTCAATATGTCGATGATCTGCTGATCACCGCTAGAAGCGAACCTGAATGTGAAAAAGCCTCACTGACGGTTTTACAATTCTTGGCCGAAAAGGGGCACAAGGTGTCCCCTTCTAAGCTGCAATTCTGTGTCCAGCGAGTTGTTTACCTTGGTCACTCGCTGTCCAAGGAGGGAAGGCAGCTTACACCAGATCGCATCCAGTTAATTGCTAACATGCCAATACCCAAGACACAAAAGGAGGTGCGGGCTTTTATAGGCCTCACTTCATATTGTAGGCAGTGGATCCCTCAGTATGCATTTCTAGCAAAACCACTCATTCAGTTGACAACACAGGAGGCGGCCACATCGACTGTCCTCCCTTGGACTCAGGAACATACACAAGCTTTTGAAAGCCTAAAGAAAGCTTTATGTCAAGCGCCTGTTTTAGCAACACCATGTTACAATAAACATTTTACACTCTTTGTTACAGAACGCGAAGGTACTGCCTTGTCAGTACTCACACAGGAACAAGCAGGATCACACAAACCGTGTGCTTATTTTTCTAGTACATTAGATCCCGTAGCTCAGGCTCTGCCTGCGTGCCTGAAATCAGTGGCAGCGACAGCTTTAGCAATACGACAAAGCGATGCCATAGTGTTAGGACACCAATTGACAGTACAAGTACCACATGCAGTAGAGGTTCTCTTGAACCGCACACAGACACAACACTTGACTATAGCACGACTCACTGGTTACGAATTAACATTGTTTCAGCCACATATAGAAATCAGACGTTGCAGTACATTGAATCCTGCCACACTGTTACCAGTAAACGGAACAGACCCACTTGCACATGATTGTATTGAAGTTATCACTATCACGACGAAACCTAGACAAGACTTGACAGACGTCCCATTGTCAGACCCAGACCTGACGTTGTATGTAGATGGTTCATGTATGAGAACAAGTACAGGAGAGCTAGTGGCCGCTTACGCAGTCACAACAGACACTGAAATCATTGAAACCAATCGCATAAATACTTTGTCCGCTCAAGCAGCAGAGCTCATCGCTCTGACACAAGCCTGTATTCAAGCCACAAATAAGAAAGTCAACATATACACTGATTCACGTTATGCATTCGGAGTTGTACATGACTTCGGCGTGCTGTGGCGAGAGAGAGGTTATTTAACTTCTCACGGTGCCCACATTCAGCACGGACCCCTCATTCATGCCTTATTAGATGCAATACATCTACCCACTGCAATATCAATTATGAAATGTAAAGCTCATACGAAAGTTACTGATATCATTTCCCATGGCAATGATCTAGCTGACAGAACAGCTAAACAGACTGCTCAAACTCAGACATCTGACATGACAAAGACAATAGTCCCGACACCAGCACATTGCATGACGGTTAAGGATCCCGCTCTTGACGTAATTGACATACAGACACATGCTACACCAGATGAAATAAAGAAATGGACTGAATTAGGAGGGACCCAAACGGATCAAGGATGGATGACGAAGGAAAAATCTGTGTGGTTCCTTCCTGATTCAATGGTCCAAGTTATCATTAATACTGTACATAGTCCAGCGCACCTAGGAGAAAAAGCTATGCTAGACAGCATTCAACACATTTGGTTCAACAAACATTTACGAGCAGCAGCTAAACAAAAAGTTCGTACCTGTATGATCTGTTGTCAGTTTAACCCAGGTAAAAGCATTCCCGTAGAACAGGGTGGATTTCAGCCTCCTGATCACCCTTTTGAAGTCCTCCAGATGGATTATATCCAGATGGAACGATGTCGAGGATTCAAATATGTTCTCGTAGTTGTCTGTGCTCTTTCCCGTTGGACAGAGGCATACCCGGTTTCAGATTACACTGCCCCGACTACTGCCAAACAGTTGGTTCGAGAATTCTTCCCACGGTACGGTTTACCACGTGTTGTCTACTCAGATAACGGCCAGCCGTTCTCATCCGAACTAATGAAACACGTTTCACTTTTGTTAGGCTATCAGTGGAGATTTCACTGTGTCCGACACCCCGAGGCAGCAGGTCTCGTGGAACGACATAATCAAACTCTGAAAATTAGATTGTCCAAAATATGTAGAGAGAAAGGTGTCGACTGGGTAGTAGCCTTACCAGTTGCACTCTTTTACATGAGAATGGTAGCGCACTCTCGAACAGGGCTATCCCCTTATGAGGTGGTCTTTGGTAGACCACCAAATATGTGGGGGACGCCTATACCACGCAAAATAACTGATGTTGACTGTAACATGCTGACAGATTACTTGGCTTCCTTGATGTCTGCACTACAATCTTGTCGTTCACAGGTAGCTGCAGCCTTTCCCGACAACACCGAGGTGAAACCCCATGACGTAATTCCAGGGGACTTGGTGTTAGTGAGGAACTTTGACCGGAAGTCTCAGCTGGATCCTAGGTGGAAATCGCCTCAACTCGTACTGTTAACCACGAGGACAGCCGTGAAGATCGAAGGTCGAAAAGGCTGGATACATTCAAGTCATATCAAGAAATTTCATGGACTACCGTCCGATGTAAATGACACACCTTGCGTGTCTTCACCGATTGACTCAAAGCTTCCTTTGGTTGAACTGAATGACAAGGAACAATACAGACTAAAACTAAGGTCTAACAAGTCAGACAATTTCATTGTTTAAGTCCTCTCCAAGGTGAATCGGTCGAATTTGTCCCTGACATGAATCCCCTAGACCTGAATAGAGAGAGCCACCGAAGGAAGCGAATGAAACAACATGCGTACTATAAATCACTGCGTAGTCATTGCACAGTGACGTTATTAATTCTGTTTTTCTTATGTCTTTTAATAATCGCTGCAAGTATATTGTTGCACATATATTATCCTATTTCTAAACATGTTTTTTGAAGGCTTCCCACAGGGACACTGAGGACAAAACAGACCCCTCGTTCTCCAGGAAGTAGTGGTCGAGCGACTTAATGAGGCTGTTGCGAGTCTTGGGGTTGCGCAGATGCCAAGGGTTAATAGGGGCGATCCGCCCCGTGGCTTGCCTCCCCGTGTCGAAAAGAAGCCACACAGGGGAGTGATCTGAAATGCCCCGGGCCAAGTGTCTTACCTCCCCAATGTGGGGGGACAGGGCCGCGGGCATGAGGAAGTAATCAAGCCTGGAGAGACTCCCATGAGCCCCGGAGTGGAAGGTGTGTTGACATTGCGTCGGATGCATTAACCTCCAGCAATCCACCAAACCAAAGGTGTCCAAGAACCCACCAAGCCATGATTGGGAAACGGGAAGGGCCCTGGGGGGGTGGCGATCCAGATCCCCGGACAGCACGGAGTTGAAGTCCCCACCCATGAGGAGAAGACTATTGGGGAGTTCTAGCAACATCCGACCAACATCAGAGAAAGTGGAGGTCTGGAGGCCTGGGGGAACATATATCGTGGCTAAGGAAAGAGTCTTACCCTCCCACCTACCGGTTAGGGCAGCATAACGCCCTCTGTCGTCAAGGATGACATTATCAATCTCTAGTGGGAGGGAAGACCGGACCAGAATACCAACCCCTCTGGACCCAGTGGTGAACCCGGAGTGTGCAACCAATCGGTACCCCCACCTATTCATAGCATGACACACATTGCCGACCAAATGTGTCTCCTGCAGGTGTACTACATCAGGAGTCAAACGACGCAAATATTGCAGTACAACACCCCGTTTCATACGATCCCCCAATCCATTGACGTTCCAAGATATCAACCTCAACCCACTACCCCCCATCCCCACAAGAGTTGCATGAGTCCCCCCAGAGAGCAGGACACCTGAAGCAGAGAAAGAACCAATATGCCGCCTTGAGAAAAGAAAACACAAACACAAACACCCCCTCCCACCCCCCAACCAAAACCCGTTACAACTCCCCCCTCCCTGCACCCCTGCAGACTAAAAAGCCACCCCAAAATGCAGTGTGCCTGTCGCCCTAACTATCCCATTCTACAAAAAGACCCCAGAGGAGGAGAGAGGCCCGTCTCCACCCGCCACCCGGACGCGAACTACTATAAGGCAAAATATACAAAAGAAGTAGAACCCAACTGAGCAATGTCCGATTGTCAGGGTTAGGGACCAAAAGGTCACTTCTGTGTAGGCTCACCACCCTCGGCACCGCCAGGGTGCCCCGTTCGATCGCCCCGACCAGGCAGGGAATCCAACCAGTCACTCACATTGTCCGGTCGCTCGAAAAAGAAGGTCCGTTCCTCATATTCCACTCGAAGCCTAGTAGGGAAAAGGATAGCATACTTCAGTCCCAGGTCCCGGAGACGTCGCTTAACCCCCTGAAAGCCCATCCTCTGTCTCTGGACAAGTTGAGTGAAGTCCGGGAAAAAATTGACAGAGGAGTTTTCAAATTTCACCGGGCCGTGCACTCTCGAAGCCTGCAAGATTGCATCACGGTCTCTGAAATGAAAAAGTTTTGCGATGATAGGCCTCGGAGGCGCGCCAGGCTTGGGCTTACCGCCCGGGACACGATGTGCACGCTCCACAGCGAAAAACTTGCTCAGTCCAGAAGGGGCAAGATGGGTGAGGATTAAATCTTCGACCAGGAGGTCAACCGAACGAGTCTCGGGGTTCTCCGGAACACCTATGATGCGAATGTTGTTACGTCTTGCCCTGTTCTCAAAATCCTCCAGCCGATGGGACATCAGGTCGTTGGCCGATTTCAGAGTGCCAAGGTCTGTTTGAAGTTCCGACACATCGGCCGTGAGGCTGGAAGTCTTCAAATCCAATGACTGCACCTTCTCGTTAGTCTTAGACAGGTCGGCCCTGATTAGAGTGACATCAGTGGCGACCGTGTCAATTTTACGAGCCAAAGCCTCACATTGTTGGCCGATGGTCTCCTTCATGCCGGTGATGGCGCCCATAATGTCCTGCAGGGACAAGTCAACAGGGGCAGAAGGGTCGTCTCTGGCGTCCGGGGTACTGCTGGAGAGCCCGGGGGATTCTTTGGCTTGAGTGTAACGGTCCATAACATTTGTCTGGAACGGTCCCCCACGAAGAGACGTCTTGGTCTTCCGCTTCTCGGGTTCACCCCTGCCCGTCATGTTGGAAGATGCACCCCGGAGGGGCCCGCAAGACCTGGTGAAAATGGCCACCGGCAGGTCGGGCACCAACAGGCCAAGAAGCTGGCTCATACGGTCCGGAGAAAGTCACGACTTGACCCAAGAGGCTATAATGAGGAGGCAGCGATGTCACTAAATGGGGGGTGGATTGGTCCCCGGCCGAGCGAAACGGTCTCTCAATCAGACCATGTCAGGATCCGGAAACGAAACCGAAAGTGGGGGTACGGCCACCGATGAGGTCCCACTGCCGTTGTTGTTCAACTACATCCCGGCTCCACAAATCACCAAGTCCCCGGCACGGCCTCCAGGTGGGCCTCAAAAGTTCAAAGTGCTATAATTCTGGTCACCCAAGTCCGATTCAAATTCTGGAAAGAGTTATGGACTCAGTCGAGGTTCACCTTCAAGAGTCCGTCCGAGAAATCAGGATATCATCAGGATAAATTGCGAGGAGTGGCGAGGGTCCGGGGAGCCCTGTGCTCACGCGACCATCTTGGATGCACGCTGTGCAGCTTGTGCTCCAGCGTTTTTGACAGCTCCTTTACCACCACACCCTGCAAGCAGGTTTGGGGGCTGCACAGTCCTGTCTCCTGGCTTGAGTGGCGATTTGTGGCTCACCTGCCTGTGATGTGGCAGGGTGTGGCTTTTTTTCCTCCCCATCTAATTGGGCCCACTGAAGGAAGTCTTTTGTTGCCTCTAATCTGGTTCTCAGGGAGGCATCTTATGGGACTTTGACTGCTCAGTCTTTGGTGAAGGATTTTAAGGATCTGGTGGAAGCCATGTGTGTGGATGTCCTGATGCATATGGAGCAACAGGCAAAGTTCTTGGCCGATGTGTCGGCAGATGTAATCAAGACAACTCAGTGGCATCCTCCTCTGCTATCGTGGCCAGACAAAACTTTTGATTGCAGGACTGGAAGTCAGATCTGGCTGAGAAGTCTTCTTTTCTCAAGTTACTGTTTGAGGGTGGCAGGTTGTTTGGTGAACGTTTTGATGGTCTTATTTAGAAGTCCATTAAGGATAAGAAATGCACCTGAGGTCGTATTACACAAAGTACCCCGGGGGCGCAACGGTTATTTGCGCCCGCTTTGTGTGCCACCAGGACAAATTGATATTACAGAAGGGGCTGTAGACATTTGTGCGGCCCCTTCTATAATACCGATAGTTGCTGGCGCACATAAAGCGCCAGTTATATCTTCAGGGAGCGTTTCCTCATTTGCATAGAGGTGTGCCATATGCAAATGAGGGATTCCCTTCGCCTCTGCACCCGCACCGTATTACAGATGCAGGCACAGCGGCAAAAAAGCTCTCAGGAAGTGCACAGACAGTGTCCCCTGAGGCCAGCCCTCTGGAGGGGGAAGTAGGTCCTATGGAACCCTCAGATATGCCCTTGCAGTCACCGACTCCACCCGCCTGCAAGGGGATCTGTAATCCCCTTTAAAAATGCAGACGGGTTGCCGCCTACACTGTGAAAACCTTCAAAGCAGCTGTTCTGTTTTTCACACAAATGCGCTGCCCTCAGGACAGCGTGAGTTTGTGGCTGCCCTGAGCAGGGAGATTCCGTCCTCTCAGGAATTTTTCTTTCTCTCCAGGTGTTTGCCAGGATGTGTGTCAGTTGTGGGGTCACCACCAGGAGGATCTGTTTGCGAGCCCTTGCAACACCCTTCTTCCCTTTTTTTTCCCCAGGGGGTGGGAAGCGTCGGCCTCAGGGGGCCTGATGTGCCCTTGCTCGTTTGGCCTGATGTTTGCTTTTCCTCTGCTTCATTGAGGGAGGCAGGGGGCCCAGTTGCCAAATGGCAATGCAGCGCGCGCAATGTAATTCGTTTTATTTATTTATTTATGTACTTAACTCTGTTCGGCCGTATTCCGGAGTTTACTACCCCTTATCCTGCCCCTCCCACGCCCCACAGCACTCCCTCGAGGAGCTGCGACTGCGGTTATAGCATCACTCTGAGTCCTTCTCTTGCCGTGATGAATCAGTCCCTCCCTCCTGCCCTGTCGGCCAGTTCAACTGTGTGGTGTCATAGGCTTAGTTCGGAACAGGAAGTTAGGAGGGGGTTTTATACATTGGAAGGAAGTTTTGAAGGGAGGTGCAGGAGCCTCAATATGTGATTCATCATGGCGAGATAAGGACTCAAAGTAATGCTATTATCGGTAAGTATTCGCAGCATTCATACTTTAACTCTTTTTGTCCTTTATTCGCGTTAATCTTCTTCCCTTCCTTTCATCTAGCATTTAATTTTTGCTTTCTTCCTTTCTTAGTTCCTTCATTTTAGAATGTATAATTTTAACCTTTTCTTTCTACCTTTTCTACTGTGTCCTATCCATTTTCTACCTTTAGTCTTTCTTTCTTTTCACCTTTTTTTCCATCTTACTTTTCTCTCTCCCTCTGTTCTGTTTGTTGGCTCTCCATTTTTAATACTTTAATCATTGCTTTCTGTGTCTCCTTAAACAAAATTGGTTCCATTGGTAGCCCTTGTCCAACTCTCAATCCTGACCTACTATTCCCTAAAGCTGCTATGATGACCTTTTGTCTAAAAAGTACGAAATGAAAAGTATGAAAATGTTTGTGATTTGTTTTACTAGGCCATCGTGTCCAGTGGCAACCCCCACTTTAGCTGCTAAAGTCTAGGGGTCGGGCGTGGGGGGGGGCATGGGGGTAGTACAGATATGGCTTCTTTTTGAATGCTTCGAAGCAGGGGATTGTTCTGGTGTTTGTTGATGCATCTAGTGAGGTGTGCATGTATGCTTTAAATACACACCATGAGGTCTAGGATTCGGGTAGGAAGGGGTTGAGAGTCAGATCTATAGGTGAGAGGGTTAGGAATAGCTCAATTTTTAAATTTTTGTTGTCGGAGACTTAGGAGAACTTCTTGCATTATTCTTTGCAGAGGGCGGAAATGTCCTTCAGTTTCAGTATAGTAGATTGTTTTACAGTTCCAAGTATTTTTTGGGGTGGGTTGTTTGTATGGCAGATTGTTGCTCTTATGGAAGGGGCTTTGGCTTCAAAGAAGAGTTCTTGTATTTTTTTTTCCTTTCAGAGTTCTACTAGGCTGTTGATTGAAGAGTATTGTCATCAGAGTCTCTAAGGTATTGCTTTTCTTTGTTGAGTTCTATGTTTTTGGCCTTTTAAAGTATTTTTGGAGCCAAATAGTCAATGAACTTCACAACAAATGCAATGTAGAGGTATGTGATATCATTGAGGGAGGCAGGGGGCCCAGTTGCAAACTGTAGCCGCCACTTCAAAGTCAGTCCAGATGAGTAACCAGTCAGGCGTGTCATTGGTCAGGACTTCGGAGTGATGAGAGTACTCCAACAAGCTCACGTGTACCATTTCATCCAACAGCTAGAGACCTTAGGAGAGTTAGGCCTCTTGCTGTGAAGTCTTGTCGGCCATCTTACCTTGAAGTGGGAGAGAGAAATGTTCCAGAGGGTAGAGTTAGTGGTAAATGGCACAGTGCAAAGCACAATATTGAGTAACATGTGTCTAAACATTGGAGGGCTTATCATTTTAGTTTTCCCCTAGGTATTCATTACTTTTAGAAACCTTATGGCAAATGATCCAGGCTATCCATCCAGTAACAATAGTCGAAACGTTTTAGTATTTTGTTAGAGTTGGACGATAGTTGTGAGTTGATGGCGTTCAACTACATGGATTTTTGTAAGGAAATATAATGGGAAATGGTGCATTTGTAAGACAACTACATTTCTGAAAGGTTCATATGCTTTACGCATATATTACGGGAGAGACAAACAACAATTTCCAGCTGCAGATTAAATTTACAAAACGTTCGCCTTTGTGTCTGCCAGAGCTTAGGAACATGGCAGTAGTGTGTGCCAACTGTTTCATTTTATTTTCCAGCAGTATAGATCAAATTTTCAGGACAGAAGCCATTGCATTTATTTATTTCTGGTTCGCGGAGTAACACTTTGAGCTCTGCAAAAACGAATTTCAATCAAATCATAACAGCACCAGGGCTCCAAGAGATTCCCACTCAGCACTCTGAAATGCACAAGATGTGGTGAGAACATCTTTCGATACTGAACGGTGGAGCAGTGCAATCTAGGATCCACCCTTACACGTCATGGGAATGCAATGATATACATGCTTTTTACATTATATTAACTGTGTGCCTTAACTTTATTAACAGGAGTGAGGCGTTTAAAAGCATGAATGAAATGCATTTACTGTTAAAACTAGAGATTTATATACGTTTGCACTAATGTTTAAACATGAAGACGTATTTCTTTTACACCTTTTAAATTTGCATTTGCACTTCAAGATATATTTGCATATGTAATCATATATTAGTTTGCTTACATTGCAGTTATTTTAAAGTTACACATGTACTTGTACAACCATGTATTCAGGTTATAGTAAATGCTAGTTTTACTGAGCAAATTGCATTGAGGTTGAGGCTGACGAGTTTGCTTCACCAGCAAATCTTCTCTTTTACTTGCAGGTTCATTACCATGATTTACGTTTGCTAGAGCAGGTTTATTGTCTGTATTAGATGACTAATAGAGAGGCCTGAGAGAAACTTGGCAGTAAACGTGGAGAAACAATGGTCGAAAGAGGCCGTCTGTTCATCATGTGCTATTAAGGCAAGTTGCTCAAGGTTGAGAACCGATGTTTAGTTTGATGCAATGTGAGCCGGAAGCCATGTTGCAGGTGCACTCAAGTTGGGTTCTGATTTGCCCCTGGTGTGGGAAGGAAATAAGAATGTTTGTGGATCTCGTGTTACTTTTAAATTGGTGTTCACATAGCTGAAGGTAGAGCAGATTCCCTTCAGATGTCGCGAGGTAGAGACCTTTCTGCTTGCCCTATTCTTGTAAGTGTGAAACCTTATGCTAAACACTTGTTTCCTTTTATTTTCGCATTTTTGCTGAAGTCTGATCCTGCTGACACCTTCTTCTTCTTTAGAGACTCATGATAGATGACCCTATATTTGATCCACGTTTATGAGAGAAAAGGGAAGTTTCTTTATGGAACATATTTAAGCTTACCTATGGAAATGCTGCATTTATTGAACTTATTCTTGGTTTGCAAATATACTGGATTGATTGGCAGACCAAATATGAAACGATTTAGCTATATTCAGTGATTCCTGGTACTTTATTGTTGGGGTCACATTGGCTTCACAAGTTAGAAATGTATAATTAATGTTTTATTCCTTTCAGTGCTTCACATCAGCTACTAAAGGTCTAATCAACCAATGGGAAAATCTTTGTAGACTTAACTAAGAGATTACAGTTCAGGGCCCAGTGCTTCGTCAACTGTGTCATTGACAAGTCTTTGAGGATTTTAGAGTATCTTCTGTAGCATTGATACCACACTTGTGTGAAGACCATTACCGCAGTCAACAAAGCATTTTTTTTAAAGAGTTTTATATAGTGCTGTCAAGACCAGAGGGTATCAGAGCGCTTTACATCAGAACACATTCACATCAAAATAACGAGTATAATCAGAACAGCTGAGTCAAATCAGATCAAAGCAATGGTTGAGCATGAGGGACGAGAAATAGCAAGGGAGAACTAGGGGTAGAGATCCTGTCTCATTGGGCATTTGAAGTTACACTAGTTGAGATGTTGGTTGAGGAGGAGATCCTTTAGCTGCATCTTGAAACTCATGAAGGGGGTGTTCGTCCTGATATGTACTGTTGTGGATTTCCAGATTTTGGGTGCATTGCTAGCTCGCCAGGGTTTTTGTGTTTGTGGGCTTTAGGTTGAATGAGGAGTAGGGTGTTTGAGCTTCTTAGGTTTCTTGTCTGACCTGCTTTTTTCAGTTTTGAGGTGCGGCAAGCTGTTTTCACAGCGTGAAGGGCTTTGTCAGTAAGACAGGCAGTTCTTAAGCTGCAGCGAGCTCCAGTCGAGATCCAATTTAGTTCTTTCTGGGCACGAGAGTTATAGTCATATTTTTTAGACCCTTCTGGGTGCCGCATTGAGAGTGGTTCTAAGGGGTTCAAGGAGGGATTCAGCGGTGCCTGTGAGGGTGACATTCCTGTAGTCCAGTTTAGCCAGCATCAGCACCTGTTTGGCAGATGTAAGCAGCAGGTGGGGTTTGATTATGTTCAGAATTGTTATTTGCTTGTAGATGAAAGGGTATATTTGCTTAGTTGAGGATGACTGTGAGGGTTTCCATGTAGATATTGAAAAGTGTGAGCGAGTGGACAGAGCCTTGAGGAACAACCCTGGTTATTGCGATTGTATTGGAGGTCTTATTGCTTATTTGTTGAGAGCTGATCGGTCTAGGAGTATGAGCAGGCAGCATCGGTCTGTATCCAGGGATTTGCATAGGTCATCTACTGTGTTCAAAATAGCTGTTTCCGTGCTACATCCTTTTCTGAAGCCAGATTGGTGAGGGCTCAGAAGATTGTTGTTTTGGATGTGTTGGTTTAGGCATGAGAGAACACATCTCTATAGAGTTTTGATTAGGAAGTGGAGACTGGAGACAGGTCTAAACTTATTGAGGTCGCTCGGGTATGCTCCAGGGCTTTTTGTCAAGTGGCGTAACTTGACCGAGTTTGAGACAGTCCGGCATCACTCCAGTCATCAGGGAGCTCTTTATAATCTTAGTTCAGATGTGTTAGGGGAGTGGTTGATTTTTTTTGCCAAGGAATCTGGGAGGGGCTCCGCAATGTAGAACGAGGGTTTGGATTAGTCAACAAAGCAGATATGTCAGCCTCCGAGAGTGGGTTGAATATGTTCCAGCTTCTATGAGTTCTGTGAGGCCCTCGGATTCGATTACACTCGTTGTTGAGCTGTGGAGCGACCATTGCTAGGCTGCCCATGGAGTGAGAAAGGAGGTTGTTATCTTCATTTCTGAGAGGGAGTACCCATTGGATGAGTACCCATTGGATGGCTGGTTGTGATTAACACAGAAGAGCTTGATCCTCATGATTTTGTCATTAAAGAATTTCATGAGTTTGTCACACTGCTCTTTGAATATCTGGATTTTCCTTAGGGCTGGCTGGGAGGTTTGTTGTTTGATGATGTTGAAGAGCTCATTGGGGTGTGTTTTCGCCTTATCTAGAGCATTGCAGAAGAAGGAGCTTTTTTTAGTCATGATGTGTTTTTTTATATGTCTTGTGTTCCCTCTTGAGCTGGTCCCTGTGGTCTGTGGATGGATATATTTGCCAGAGTCTTTCAGCCGCTGTGAGCTGTCTCCTTTCAATGCTGAGGTCTTTATTGCAACAGGATCTTGAGGGTGTGTTTCTTACCTTTTTTAGTTTCAGTGGGGTGTAGTAATGACTCAAGGCTCCATGTTAAGCTGACTTGACTTTGTTTGAAGATGCATGTATCTCTGTACGTGGTGCCATCATCCCTAGTTAGCAGGGAACTGCCAGAGGATGGAACCACGCACAGCCACACATTCGAAACAACAATCTCTAGCCATAGAATGCATTTGCATTACTATACAGATGCAAAAGCATGCAGCCACATTATAACACACACCCTTCCATTACCCCCAGAATATATGAATAAAACGTTAAAGAAAAAGGTAAAAGAGATCAAGAAAATGACCAAGTTACATATGAAACAAAGATCACAGATTACATTGGCAAGCCAGTCTGCACGCGTCCATGCCCGAACGGGCCCAGGGACCAGGAACCTCTATTCCTCATGTGGAGGTCTAACAAAGTACACAAGCGAACAGCTCCTAGCGCTTAGAGCTCGTAATCCTTCACCTTGTGAACAGCTATGGAGCCCCTCCAACCAATGTGGGTCCAGTAGAGATTTTAAGCAGTGTGGATTTCGGATGCTCTCCCCTAAGGCTAAGCATCAATCGGCCATCAAACCCCATTATTCTCTTTAGAATTTTGGATTAATTAATGCAAGGTCAATTCCAAGGCATGCTATTGACAACAGAAACCTGTTGGAGGAGGACACCCTCGATGTACTTTTCGTAACCAAAACTTGGCTTAACAATAGTTCTGGACAAGGCATCAACCTGGCTCTCCCCCCAGGCTACCATATTCATAGATTAGATCAAGAAAACAAAACTGGAGGTGGGATAGCAATTTTGCTTACAACTGAATTTTCCGGGACCCTGACCCCTCTGTCTCTGTCCCAGATTGCAAAGCGCTCAGTTTCATATTACACTTTCACCCAAATTCACATACTCTGGCATTCTGGTTTATTGACCACCTTGCCCTTGCGCCACATTCTTAGAAGCATTACCAGATATGCTAGCTAGTCATTCCCTAACGAAAACCCACATTACACTGTTAGGAGATTTTAACCATCACTTTGAAATCCTCGACGTCCCTTCCTCAAAAAGGTTATAGGACGATCTGGAATCCCTGCAGTTCACACAACTGGTCTCGTCTCCTACTTATGTTAAAGGGCATACATTGGACCTCATTTTTTCAAATGACCCCCAGATCATGGTAACAAATGTTATTTCACTACCCTGGTCCGACCACTGCCTTATTCAGTTTGGATTACCCAAACCAATCACACAGTCCAAGGGCATGGCCATGTACACTGCCACCAGAAGTTGGTCAAAAATCGACTCGGAATCCTGGGCTAACACCTTGAGGAACTCAATGCCACTGTTTGAGGGCAATGTAGAGGAGTACTACCAGCAATGGGAAAACTGGATTGGCCAGTCACTAGAGACATGTGCCCCTCTTAAAAAATGGTCTAACTATAGGTCCCAGCCTAGGAATATCCCATGGTACAACAACCTTTTGCTGACATTAAAGAAACAATTTAAGAGACTAGAAAGGGAATGGAGAAAGGAGTACGATCTAGTACTAAAAGATAAATATAAAACCGCCATCAGAACATACCACAAAGAATTAAAAGCAGCACAAGCAGAATTCTTTGAGGAAAAAATCACCCAGGCTCTTAACTCCCCTAAGGAACTCTTTAGAGTAGTCAAAACTTTGACCACACCCCAAGTGACCAATGAGTTCAAAATGCCCACCAAAGATCGATGCAACTAAATAGCATTCTTCTTTCAGAAGAATGTAACAGACATCTATAGTCTCTTCCCGAACCTTACTCTGCCAATGCATGAGGAGGTTAACACAGTCTGGGAACCAACTCTAGCCCCAAGTCTCTCACAACTCCCTCTACTTGAGGATGAGGTTATCCTCGAACTTATTAAATACACGAAATCAGGCTCCCCGCTCGACTTAGCACCTCCGCATGCCCTGCTCAAGGTGACTGAGCTAATAGTCTCTATGTTCAGGAGTATCCTCAATAAATCACTAGAGTCTAGCGTGGTCCCACAATCCTGGAAGCACGCCGTGATAAGACTAATCCTCAAAACAAACATTTGGACCCTGACATACTTGGCGATTTGCGTCCTATCTTGCTTCATCCTCTTCTCGGTAAACTTTTGGAAAAGCATGTCAACCACACTTTAGTTAACTACCTTGAGGAGAACAAATTACTTCACCCAACACAGATGGGTTACCGTGCCCTCCACTACACGGAGACAGCTTTTCTGGCAGTTACAGAGGAGCTAAAAGCCCTACTAGATAATGGGGGAGCCACCGCCATCATCCTGATGGGTCTCAGGGCGGCCTTCAACACCGTCAATCATGCCATACTGAAAGATAGATTGAGGGAAATCGGTATCCGGGGCAAAGCAATAGATTGGTTTAGCTCTTTCCTCGACGATCGATCTTTTCTAGTGATGGAAAAGGACTGTCTCTCGGACCGCCAGGCCAATAAAATTGCGCCGATCTCTGTTGCATTTCCATTTCAACAGTTGGGGAAATACACAGGTCCCTCCGGTATTCATTTCACTTGCCCCATTTCTCATCCCATTTCTTGGGGCACCCTCTAGACTTAAAAACCTCCTTCTCAGCAGTCATACACTTGTCCAATTCCTTAACCCATAATCTCGGAGACGGCCTATCCGCCACTCCCCATTTCCTGGCAATTTCGCGTTTCACTAGAGTATAGCCCAGTGGGGTCAACTGTTGTTCCACCTCTGTGAGGTCAGTACCTTCCCAGATATTGAGTAGTCCGAGTTGTGGTGTTAGAATAAGTGCCTTCCCTAATGCGTCTTGAATTTGTCTTGTGTAAGGGTGGGCGGAATTTGCGAAAGTGCCTTTTGCAAAATATCACGAAACGGCAAAAAATCTCCGCGATCACGTGAAATTTCGCATGATCGCGGAGATTTGGTGCTGATTAATGCGTTACTGAATTTGACCTTCAACTCAGGCACCTGCTTTATTTATATCTGTAAGTGCTTCCTGTTGAGGTTTAATTTTTGTGACAGGAGCATCGTGCCAGAAGGAATCCTGCCCTGCATTCAAGAAGATGCCACCGTTTTGTGAAGTACTCAACTGGAGTACTTTCTACTGGCTAATAATCAGTAAGTGCTACCTCAGTGGGTAACGAAATGTATAGGGCTTTTCCTACACTACAGCTACGTAAAGGGACAGAAGAGTTGTCTCCAGCGACCATGTGTGTCTGTATCTTTTGCCACCGTGCCGATGGGCGCCGGGGTCCCTCGAGTGAGCTGTCCATCATAGTGGGGAAAGGGCGGGAAGATGTTGCACACCACTGGTGTGTGGGCTGGGGCCAAACGGCAAGGCTTCTATGCAGTTAACATACCTCTTGTTTATAAAGGGTCAGAGACCGACCAGAGCAGCAGATGAGGAGACAGAACCTCCTAGTGTCAGGAACTACACGGGGATTGCGCTCAAGAAACTCATGGATGCACAGACCTCCATCAAGGATTACAGCAAATTGTTGACGGTAGATATGGGGAGAAAGCACACCTGCCTAGCCTCCACCGAGCTCACGAATCTTTTGTGCTGATTAATGAGTTACTGAAAGTGACCTTCAACTCGGACACCTGCTTTAAATCTGTTTGTGCTTCTTGTTGAGGTTTAAGATGACAGGAGCATCGTGCCAGAATAAATCCTGCCCTGCATATTTCCGTTCCCCCGCGGATCGCGGAAGTTTCGACATTTTTGCGGTCCGCGCGGAACACGAAAATGTCGAAATTTCGCAATTTCCGCGTGCGGAACGGAAATTGTCACCCACCCTTAGTCTCGTGGCCGTCTCCCATATGGGTCGTATACACTAGCAGGCCCAGATGGAATGAAAAAAGGTTGCTTCCTGACTGCAGCCTCTAAGACAGAGCGTGTCTAACCTTGAGCCTACCTTCCCCAGCGCACACCCAGTGAGATATGATCTATGCAGGATTTTTAGATGGCTCAAGCAGAACTGTAGACAAATAGCTGCCTCCCGTGGGGACATCAGCGCCGCTTGCCAATCCTCATCTTCAATGGGCCCTAGGTCTGTCTGCCATTTTTCTCAAATTGCATGGAATGGGTCAAGTAGGTTATTACACAATTTCTTATATGTTAGCGATATAGTTTTCGTTAGAATTGGTTTATCCAGCAGCCTATCCTCCAAAGGGGACGACGCTTGTATCTTGCTCATGTCTGGGAGTGGTGCAGCAAGGGCATGCCTGATCTGTAGGTATCTGAAAGGGTGGACAGTCTGAATATCGACTTTTTAATATCGATGTACAGAAATATCGAGTTCGGTATATTGACAGTGTTAAATATCGATGTTCTGTATATCGATGTTAAAAACATCGATTTGAAGTGCTCTGTAAAATATCGACGTTAGTAATATCGATTGCAAAAATATCGATGTATCAAAATATTGTTTTTGTATTTTATTGGAATGTATTTAGAGTTTATGTGAAGTAGTACATTATTTTACACGTTATAAAAATAAATATTATACTGTGTTAGGAGCGGGATATTGGGTTTATAGGGGATATGGGTGGCTTGTGGATTCAAAATATTGTTTTTAAATCTTATTATTTAATAAACAATTAAAAAATGTATTTTAACATTTTAATTAGAATTTAGAAATATATTTTTTAGGAGTGGGATGTTGGGTTTATAGGGGATAAGGATGGGGCTGTTTTAAAAAATATTTTTTTAATTTGTAATAATTTTTTTCATTTGAAATATGAATTTAAAATGAAATTTTGAATAAAAAAAAATAGTAGCGGGATGTTGGGTTTATAGGGGATAAGGGTGGGGAGTGTTTTAAAAAATTTTTTTTTATTAATAATCATTTTTTTAATTTAAAATATTAATTTAAAATGTAATTCCGAATTTCAAAAAAACAACTCTAGGAACGGGATGTTCGGTTTATAGGGGATAAAGATGGGGAGGGTTTTAAAATTTTAATTTGAAAATGCAGTTTTTTTTAAAAATTCAAGATTATTCAAAAATGTAATTTCGAATTTTGTAAAAACAAAATCAGGCGTGGGATGTTGGGTTTATAGGGGATAAGTGTGGGGAGTTTTGTAAAATATTAGTTATTCAATTTTAAAATATTTTATATGTAAATTAAAATTAAAATTTCGAATGTCATAAAATTAGGAGTGGGATGTTGAGTTTCTAGGTGATAAGTGTGAGGAGTGTTTGAAAAATTAAATAATACATTTATAATAAATTAGAAATAAAATTATTAATTTATAAATGAATTTCTAATTTTTTAAAAATAAATGTAGAAGTGCGGTGTTGGTTTATAGGGGATAACGGTGTGGATTTTTTACAATTGTTTTATAATCTATGAAAAATTAAAAAATAATAAATATTAATTAAAAAATAAAAGTCGTAAATTGAAAATATTTTTTTTACATGATTTTGTGTTGATAGAGCATAAGGTTATGAAGTTGTTGAAAATATTTAAATTTGTTTATATAAAATGTAATGAATATAATAAATATTTATAATATTAGATTAAGAAAATGTAAAAGTTGAAATTTGAGTTTGTTGTTGGGCTTATAGGAGATAGTGTTAGGTAGTGTATAGAATACTTTTATAATAATTAATTCCTGTATTTAAAAAATATATTTAAAAATGAAAAATGTTATAGCGAGAATAGTAAAATAATTAAGTTTAATTTCCAGTACCTACTTTAATTTAATTTTTACTAAAGTCGGAATAGTAAAATAAATAAGTTTAGTATCCAGCACCTACTTCAATTAAATACTGACTGGAGTGGGAATAGTAAATTATTTAAGTTTAGTGTCCAGTATCTACTGAAAATAAATAGTCCCTGGAGTGGGAATTTTAAAATAATTAATTTTAATTGGTAATTAAGTATTGGATATTTATGTTTAAGTGGAGTTGTACGAATAATTTAGGTAAGTGGCATTTAAAATATTGGAAAATAATATTATTATAGTTAGAAATAGTATAAACACATTAGTTATATTTAAAAATAATAATAATAATATGTATTTTTTATTAAAAAATTAGCATTTTAATAACATACATTTAGGGGCCGATTCTGATTCCTGCCACAAAACAAACTGATCGACGCGGACCCAGACCGAAAACCGACCGACATGGACCAGCGCCGTACAACCTGAGCAGTACGATGCAACGCGTGTGAATTACAACCGACACGTACGGAATACAAGCCGTACAACCGAGCCATAGGGAAAATAGTGATCCGGCCGGAAAACCGGCGTGATTTTCACCGACCGACACGAACCCGGAATGAACCCGACTGACCCGTACCCGCGATGTACGATTCGCGCAGTACGATGCAATGCGTGTAAAACCAGACTGACTCGCACGGAGACTAAGCCGCACGACCGACACGCACAGACAACCCGGCACACAAGCAATAGAGATCGCCGCGACCGACGCATCCCAAACACAGAAGATAGGCAGCGTGAACGAGGCGGAGAAGCCCGCACGAGACAAATGCAGCGTCCGTTTCCGTCACATGAACGTCTCCTTCATGCCTACAAAACACAAAGGAAAAAAGACAAAAAAAGAACCAAACAAGCAATGACTAAGCCAATAAATACCAAAAAAAACATGGAATAAAGACACACCCACCACTCCAACTATATAAAGGACTACAATCACTACTATCATCCCTTGCAAACAGGAGACACAGCTAGCAGCAAACACCAGTACACAGCAATCACAGACACATTCACAACTCACCCATCACACAACTAACACACCATCAGCACCTCATACAAAAGCACACACACATACACCCAGCAAAACCATCACCAAACCACCATTACTTGCACCCTCACACACAGATCCCTCACCACCACAACACATCACCATGCCCCCAAATAAGAATCCAAAGTTCACAGATAGTGAGTTAGAAGTGCTGGTAGACGAGATCATCAGAGTAGAGCCACATTTGTTTGGTACATTGGTCCAAAGGACCCCCATCTCACAGAAAACCAAGATGTGGGCAAGGATTGTGGACAAGGTGAACGCACAAGCACCAGCAAGGCGCACAAAGGACGATATCCAAAACAGGTGGTCTGACGTGCACAGGAGGGTCAAGAAACTAATCGAAATAGATCACGCCGGGGGGAGGAGCCTAGCGCGCAACCAAGATGGCCGCGTAGGTGCGAGGCTCCCGAGGACCACCACGACCTCCTGAATTAATCCTGGCTATATCCTGTCCTTGTTGAGGGGACTGCATCGGTGAACCCGAGCTGAGGCGCCATCCGTTTTTCCTTTTCGAATCGGACCCCGGACACCGGTGGGAGCACCGATTGAAGGTTGCGGCCTTCTCCGCGCTGGCCCCCCGGATTGGAGTAGTGGGGCGATCCGGGGACAAAGCGAACAACAGCGGCGGGCAGGGCTGGGCGACTCGCGTATCCCGTGCTTTCACTTTCGCTTTTGCGCTCTCCTTGCCCTCAAGCGAGGTAGGGTTGCGGAGCGGGGTGCGCTGGTGTGGCCTTGTCCAGGTGTCCGGCTGACCCGCCGGCCGTGAGTCGTCCTGCGGCCCAGTGGTCGCCCTCCCCCCCCCCGGAACCCGTGAACTGGTTTACCGGCCCTTTCGAGGAGATTGGCACGACGGTGGGAGAGCAGGCATGTCCACCAAACAAGATGGCGACCGGGCGAAGGTGAAGACGACCCGCCGCGGCCCGGCGCCTCAATCCAACAGTATGGACCGCTACACCCTCCAGAAGGGATCTCCGGAGACATCGCGCACATCCCCGGCGGGCCCGACGGAGGCATCTGCTCAACCGGTGGATCTGACCCTCCGGGACGTCATGGGCGCCATCGCAGAGATGAAGGCCTCGGTGGACCAGCGCTTCGACACCTTAGCGCAAAAGATAGACTCGGTCCTGGTGGATGTTAGCCTTGTGAGGGCTGACTTGTCCAAAACCAACGACCGGGTCGATTCCCTGGCCCACACCACAACGAGCCTCACGACGGACGTGGTGGCCCTCCAAAAGGAGGTGCGCCGGCTTGGCCAGGTGAGCGCCCTGGTGGACCGGCGACTGGAGGATTCCGAGGGTCGGGCCCGGAGGAATAACGTTCGCATTGTGGGAGTGCCGGAGGGACGAGAGGCGGAGGCGGCAGATCTTTTTGTGGAAGAATTGATCCTTACCCATCTTCAGCCCCGGGGGCTGAGTAAGCTTTTTGCGGTGGAACGTGCTCACCGGGTCCCTGGGGGCAGACCTAAGGCCGGTGCCCCGCCGCGGCCTCTCATTGCCCGGATTTTTAATTTTCGGGACAGAGACGCTATCCTGCAGACCTCCAGGCAACAGGGACCGGTCAAGCTTGATAACATGGATGTGCATTTCTACCCAGACTTTACTCCGGCGGTCCAAAAACTGAGATTGAGTTTTCTCGGAGTTAAATGTCGCCTACGGGACCTGAACCTTAAGTACTCAATGCTTTTTCCAGCTAAGCTAAGGGTGGAGGTGGATGGGCGCACGCACTTTTTTGACCGACCCGAGGCGGCTGGGGACTGGTTGGACACTCTGCCTGGAGATCGGGGCCGAGGGGGTGGGGGGGGTGCGGTTGGCGGGGAGGGCCCGCCGGATCAGAACTGAGGGGTGAAGAATAGGCCTTGCTCTGGACAACATTCCTTTACCATTTACTGATCGTTTATGTTCCCCTCCGATGGAGGTCGTGTGGGGTCTGTTGGGGGCTTCCCTCCTCCTCTGGGGGACTAGTTAGTTTTTCATCTATGGGGCGACAGGCACACTGCACTTTGGGGGGGCTGTTTGGGCTCATGCAGGGGTGCAGGGAGGGGGGAGTTCTGTTGGGATGGGGGGGTGGGGGGGGTGTGTCGTTTGTTTGCACCGCAAGGCAAGCCCTTTACTGTATTGTTGCTCTCGAGATGCTCTGTGGGGGACGACTGATTGCTTCTACGTATGATGGGGGGTAGGGATTTGACTGTGTTGTCATGGAATGTTAACGGCCTGGGGGACAGGATTAAGCGTGGTGTGGTCCTGCAGTACCAGAAACGTATCTCACCAGATGTTATCTTCCTGCAGGAGACACACCTCATAGGTAACTCCTTTCATGCCATGAATCGGCGAGGCTATCGTTTGGTGGCCCACTCGGGCTTCACCTCGGGCTCGCGGGGGGTGGGTATCATGATTAAGAACTCGCTCCCGTTGGAGATTGATGAGGTGCGCCATGATGAGAGGGGACGCTACGCTGTTCTGGTGGGTAGAATGGAGGGTAGAGTGTTTGTTTTTATATCAGTGTACGTCCCGCCTGGGTTACAATCTACTACATTTGCGGATTTGGGGCGCCTCCTCCTGGACCTCCCGGGTGGCCTGCTGGTGGTTGGGGGGGACTTTAATGCGGTAGTTTCTGGGTCTCTGGATCGCCATCCCCCTAGGGACCTCCCCCGGGCACAGGCCTGGCTGTCCGGCCTTTTAGATACTCTGGGCCTGGTGGATTGCTGGCGACTAAAGCATCCCGCGCAGCGGCAATACACCTTCCACTCGGGTGCCCATGGTAGCCTCTCGCGGCTTGATTACATCCTTGTCCCGGCGGCCTATGCTGGGAGGGTGGGAGAGGTGTGCCATCTGGCGCGGGGCATTTCAGATCACTCCCCGGTACTGTTACATTTCGATGTCTTCCCTAGGGGGGGGGGCAGGGTGGCTCCAATCAATGCTTGGTACTTGCGTGACCCCACTATTCGTGCCGACTTGATCAAATCCTTACAGCGATACTTTGATGAGAATGTGGGGTCTGTCCCTTCGGCCATCTCCCTGTGGGAGGCTTTTAAGGTAGTTCTCAGAGGGGAGGCCCTCTCCTTTATCTCCCAGGCCCGGAGGCGCGAGCGGGAGGAGGTAACCCGGGTAGAGGCCGAAATTGCGGAACTGGAGGGTGACCTGGGGAGCGGGGTAACCGACGCCAAGTTGCATGTTCTGCACCTCAAGCAGGCGGCCTATAGGGCCCTCGTCACGGAGGCGGCCAGGGGCCTCAGTAGAGAGCAACAGGGGCGACTGTATGATGTGGGTGATAAGGCGGGTAAATTGATTGCGTGGTTGGACAAGAGGGAGAGAGCGAGTCGTGTGGTTCCTTTGATTGAGGGGATGGATGGTGTGCCTGTCACCGAGCCGGAAGCCATTGTCTCCTGCTTCGCGGATTACTTCCGCGAGGTGTACTCCCCGGTTTCTCCCTGCTCGGAGGAAGATTCCCATGCCCTGCTTCGGGACATCGCGCTGCCCTCCCTTACGGTGGAGGACAGGGATTTGCTGGACGCTCCTCCCACCTCGGACGAAATTGCCCTGGCTATTCGCTCGGTCGCATCCGGCAAGGCCATGGGCCCCAATGGTATCCCCATCGAGCTCTACAAGCTACGACCGGATGTACTGGCGCCCCACCTGCGCGCCATGTTCCTGGCGGCCCACTCGCAGGGTTCCCTCCCGCCGGACCAGCGTCTGGCCACAATCGTGGTGATCCACAAGGAGGGGAGACCCCGTGAGCGGGTTACATCCTATAGGCCTATCTCGCTCTTGAACGCGGAGCCCAAAATCCTCGCCAAAGTGCTGGCCAACCGGCTGGTTGGCGTGGTGGGCGATTTGGTCCACCAAGACCAATCTGGCTTTATACCCCATCGCAACACGGCTCTTAATCTGCGACGCTTGCATGGGGTGCTCGCGCGTGTCCCGTTTGTGCGGGAGCCGGCCATCTTGGCGTCCTTAGACGCCACCATGGCGTTTGACACGCTTGAATGGCCATACATCTGGGCGATGCTGGCGAAATTTGGATTTGGACCGGGATTCATTAGCTGGGTCAAATTGTTGTATTCGGGCCCATTGGCGCAGGTGGTGGTGAATGGGCGAGTCTCGGCCCCCTTCGCGCTGGGGCGGGGCACGCGTCAGGGTTGCCCCTTGTCACCGCTCCTGTTTGCATTGGCCTTGGAGCCCTTGGCGGAGTGGCTGCGGTGGCACCCCTCCATCCGTGGTCTCCGCTGGACCCCCGAGCATGAGGACCGCGTGTCCCTCTACGCCGATGATATCCTTTTGTATCTCGCCTCCCCGCGCAACTCGCTGATTGTCCTGGTTGATGTTTTGCGCTCCTTCGGTCGTAACTCAGGCCTTGTCATCAACTGGGCGAAATCCTGCGTGTATGTGCTCTCCGGGGAGGCTCCGGCCCTACCACGGGACTGCCCGATCCAGATTGCCTCCCAGGGGTTCCGGTACCTGGGTATATATATTACTCTAGACCCGGAGGTCCGCTACGAGCGGAACTTGCTGCCCCCCCTCCAGCGCTTGCGGGAGGACGTTGCGCGCTGGCGGCGTCTTCCGCTTTCGCCGCTTGGCCGAGCGGCCTTGTTTAAGATGATGTCCTTGCCGCGCTTTCTGTATGCGCTTCAGAATACTATGGACTTGGTTCCGGCGCGCTACTTCCGTGAGGTGGAGAGCCTGCAGCGGCGCCTGTTCTGGGACGGGAGGCCGCGTATTGCTCTGGCTAAATTGACGCTCCCGTGGTACGACGGGGGGGTCGCCCTCCCGGACATTAAACGGTATTACTGGGCCTCCCAGCTAGCTGCAATTAATCATGGCCTTTACGGGCCCGCCCTGAACCCGGCATTTGAAATGGACAAGATGCTCCTGCCCGGTGGCGACTACAATCGAGCGCTCTACTCTGGCGCGCCCGACTCCCGTCTGACGGGACCGACGCGTGTCATGGTGCGTGTCTGGCACGCGGCTAATGCAGCGATGGGGTGGAAGGACCGTTTGACCCGGGCGACACCGCTATATGCGTCTGAGAGGTTGGGCTCCCTGTGGACATCGAAGGGCTTCGAGAAGTGGGACACGATCGGAATCAGCACAGTGGGAGATCTCTGGACGAGGGGGGGATTCAAAACTTTTGAGACGCTGCAGACGGAGTTTCAGCTGCAAGGCAGTGAGTACTTTCGGTACTTACAAGTCCGCCATGCGCTGGGCTCCGTCTTCCCGGATGTCGCGTCCATTCCGGAGTCTTCCCCCCTGGAGGACCGAGTGCTGGATGGCCATGTCCCAGACAGCACGATCTCCCTTATATATAAAAAGCTGATCAACGACAGATCGTGCCTGCTGACTAGTCTCCGCGAGGCCTGGGTTGCCGACGGGTTGGAACTGGACGACGAGGACTGGATCTCCGCGGTGGCCTCTCCGAAGGAGGTGGCCATCCCGGCTCGCCTTCGCTTCGTCCAGCTTAAGATCCTCCACCGGGTTTACGTGACGGGGCCAAGGCTTCTACGTATGGGCTTTGCTGGTGACGGATTGTGTAAGCGTGGCTGTGGTGCTTTGGCAACTTTCATGCATATTCTGTGGGAGTGCCCAAAGGTGGAGCGATTCTGGCGTGGTGTGCATGAGGTCCTGCGTGTGGTTACGCGTGTCGCGCTGTTGCCTGAAGCGAGGAGATGCTTGCTGAATGTGTGGGAACCAAATGACTATTCGGTCCCGCAGAAGCGGTGGGTGACTCTGGGATACATGATAGCTAAGCGTGACATTGCTCAATTGTGGGGATCCCAGAGGCCCCCGGCGGTGTTGGCCTGGAAAGAACATATGGATTGGTGTATGTTTCGTGAAAAGGTAGTGTATGTGGCGAGGGGTAAGCCTGGGGCGTGGGTGAAAATCTGGGGCCCCTGGAACGCCTATCGCGGGGGTATTTGTGAGCCGCCACTGCTACCGGCCGCCTCACCAGCTCCGTCCCCCTAGCGGACCCCCACCCCTAGCCGCGGGCATGTGGTTCCCCTGTCCTTGATCTATTCCCATTCCCCTCTTCAGAGTTTGGCTGCTGGTTGGGATCCCCCACTTAAGGAGCACGTGCCGTCACTTTGGATTGCGGGTTGCCTTGCGGGTGTGGTTTTTTGTGTTGTTCTGTTTCGAAAAAAAGGAAACCGTATTGTGGGCGTGGAGTTATGTGGCCTGCGCCATTGATATCTCCTGATTTACCGATCTGCACCGCCAAGAGACTCTTACTGTAGGTATGTCATATGCTTCTGCCACTCTAGCGGCCGGCCGGATGGTTGTAGGCCCATACCTGTAACCTTTTTTAACATGTAATAAACGGTTTCAAAAAAAAAAAAAAGAAATAGATCACGCCCTGAGTCAGTGCACCGGCGGTGGCCCTCCTGGCAAACCAGTCTACTTCAGGACCTGGGAGGAGAAGGTGCGGGACATCCTACCACTAGAGAGCGTCCATGGCCTAACAGACATCCCAGAGCCTGGTGAGTACACAAACAACATACCCAAGATTGTGTGGCAAGGGGACAGTGAAATCATGCACCGCAAGCAAAGCTACACTAACCAATAGATAGTCAGCCCAAGATGTGTATGCAAGTCACACAAACACAATACCTGCCATCTCATAGTGACTGGGAACTGTGTCATGACATGCACCAACCTACAAATAAATAGAGCAAGCCAGTGGCACTAAGCCAAATACACCCTGCCAGACAGTTTGACACCACAAACACACCACCTCACAGTGCAGCTGACTGTCAGGAAGGAATAGTGGGGATGCAGGTGAAGTGAGTGTAGCCAAAAACATGATGGGGCCTGTAGTCACAGATAACGCTCCCCCTCCTGATTGGCCCATCAAGGCCTCTCAGAAACATGCCCACATCACAGGGAGTGGAAAATGACTGACAAGATGGCTGACATTGGGTCCTGCTGTGGGAAGCACAAGGCCCTGCTAGGGCTTGTGTGCAAATCAGAAGCAGGACACCACTGACTGACATCCTGAAAGACAACTTGCACGCCCTACAATGAAAGCACGTTTCATGATGGGAAGGAGGACTGACAGCCCTGGCCATACTTATCAGCATGGAGAGACCCCCCCAACACAAACTATACACAACTCATTGGGTACAATGCATTGACACACACCTCATTGAAATATCAGCAAAAGATACCCCGTACTGGGTGCTGCTGTGTGAAGCACAGGGGCTCACTTTGGACTTGTAGCCAAACAAACAGTCAGCCATCTTGCCATTGCTATCACACCGCCTCACAGGGAAGCAGAGTCAAAAGGGCGGAAGT
This sequence comes from Triturus cristatus, assembly GCF_964204655.1. Classification (NCBI taxonomy): domain Eukaryota; kingdom Metazoa; phylum Chordata; class Amphibia; order Caudata; family Salamandridae; genus Triturus; species Triturus cristatus. Next base: position 109,309,122 of record NC_140583.1, on the reverse strand, counting down.
ATGGGCATGCTAGGAAGGGGGGTGTAGCCAAGAGTATGATGGGACTCGCAGTCACAGACAACCTACACCCACCCACATGGCCCAGCAAGATCAAACTGAACCATACTCGCCTCACAGGGAGTGGGAAGGGACTGACAAGATGTCTGACACTGGGCTCTGTTGTGGGGAGCACAAGGCCATGCTTGGAAATGGCCAACAACAATATCAAACTCTGTCCGTGACAAGCTGGGAAAAGCAGTGTACAGGCAGGCATCTGTTCGAAAAGTAGAAAATGTCATGTTTGTGAACCAACGATGCATGTAGAAACATAAATCACATTGTGTGTCTCTTCCAAAAACAGGTGGTGCTGGGCACCCAGCACCAAATGATGAGGATACCCAGTCCCAGACTCTGGTGGACACTGAGCTCTCTGGTGTGACTCTCTCACTGTCCTCTTCGGATGACGACGACCAACCTGGCCCCTCCGGTGTGAGCCATCATGCAGCACCAGCAGCATCAACATCTGCCCCCCGTACCCACGCTTCCAGCATCTGGACACCGACAGGGCACACCCGCCAACACGGACAGACCAAGGCCAATCAACACCCACAGCAAAGGGACACAGGACCCACCGGAAGCTAGAGCAAACACCACCAGTAACACCACCCAAGGGGTCCCAGTGTCACCTGTGCGTCCAGCTGCTGGTCCTGCCCGTGTGGAGAGGGGTGCTGGGAGGGGTGGGAGGCACAGGGCGCGCCTTGCAGAGGGGTCTGGACTGCATGATGACCCCCACCTGGCACGCATCTTACATGCGTACCAGGATAGCACCGGAGGATTTGGCCAGGTAGTGGGGATCCTCAAGGACATGCAACACGAGCAGGTCACCCACCATGCCCGCATGGAGGCCAAGTGGGATGACATTACTGCGGTGCATTGTGACATACTACAATGCCTCCGCCAGATCAACACCAACCTGTCCACACCCCCCTGTGTGCCCACAACATCTGTTGCAACACCATCTGCCAGCACCACAGGGAGGGAGGAGGACTCTGGCGGAGAGTCCCCTGCACCATAGAGGCCTGCACATGATTCTCCTCCCCCCCCCGGAAGAAGAGGGGTCGCCCGAAGGACATGTGAGAGGCAGATGTCCCAGCACATCCCCCAGGGCCTCTAAACCTGTTCTGGACAATGTTCTTTGTGCGCAACCCGTTCACCTTGTCCAATCGCACACAACTTGCCCACATGGAGGGTTCATGTTGGGCCAATGTATCAGATGACTGTGGACTTTACTCTGGACATTTCATCTACCAGCACTTCCAACTCCAATGTGAACTTTGGATTCCCAAACCACTGTACAGCACCCACCATCTTGTGCACTTCCCTCACACATGTTTGTAAATAAACTCACCAGTACACCATACTTGCCTCTGTTGTGATTCCAACTTGTCATTTTCAGGGAGATGTCGATCTGCTACACAACACAGTGCATGCCAAATACTGCAACAATGTGACCAACGTAAGGTGAGTCATGAGGATATGACACATGTGAGGGAGATACACCACTATGGCAACACAAAACATACTCACCATGGCCATGTTACTCATCACACACAATGATGTTGACCTGAAACATATTGGCATGCACAGACACAACACCAACCCCAGTCAGTGGTAACAAGTCCACAGGTGAGGTAAGCAGATGTCACTCAGATGTGGAAAGACAGACAACGTACATAACAAAGCATATCACAGGTTCATTACACATCGGCAACATGTTTATTCCACACTAGTTGCACGGTAATTCTACGTAACAGTGGACACACGCTCCCAATGTGTTGGAGAATGGAAGTCGAGGGATGTGTGGTACATCAGTTGATGGGAATTGTCAACTTTCACACTGGTGTTGGCTTCTGGGTGTTGGGGGTCAGTGTTGACCACACAACAGGTAAAGTACCCTGGGAAGGACAGACAAGATACAGTCAAAAGCACAGAAGAACAGGAGAGAAATGCACATACATACACATACACAAAACATGTTGCAAGACACCTACACAAAAACTAGTTAGCAGTACTACCCTATTGTGGAGTACACACCACCTGAATGGACACATCACAGCACGCATCCAGTCAAGTGGCACACAGACACACTCAGACAGCAACAGAGCTGGCACAACACATTCCAGGCTACCTCCGTACATTCACATAACAACTATAGAAAAACACATTCAGGTGAAGAAGTTGTTGATGAGCTGTGCGCGGACGTCACCATCATCTTCATCATCAATGGCATCTTGGCCCAGGCCGGGATCCTCCACAGGTGCCAGACGTTGGTCATCATCATCGTCATCCTGGATGAGAGGCACCTTCTTCCGCACTGCCATGTTGTGTAGCGTGCAGCAGACAAGGATTATTTTGCACACCTTTGCAGCCTCATATGGGAGGGCCCCTCCGGTCTTGTCCTGACAGCGAAAGCGGCTTTTCAGGAGGCCGAATGTCCGCTCAATCACCCTCCTACTCCGACCATGTGCCTCATTGTAGCGCAGCTCGTCTAGTGTCACAGGGTTCCTGAGGGGTGTTAGCAACCACGGCATGTTGGGGTATCCGGAGTCACCTACACACACAAAAATGAACAAGTAGCTGAGTTTTGTAGGAGTGCAGAATACAACATTGACAAACACACACAATGAGAAACAGTCAGTACACATCGACAAGCCAGGCATGCTGAGCTGGCATCTGTGACATCAGCGTTGCAATGCGAATACTCCTCATAATGTAGGCATCGTGCGCAGAACCAGGGAACCGTGCACACACATGTGTGATTGACATGTCAGCAAGACAGACCACATGAGCATTGATCGAATGGTAGTACTTCCTGTTACGGTATGCCTGCTCATGTGCCTGTGGTGGTATCAGGGCAACATGTGTCCCATCAATAGATCCGATGACGTTCGACATCCTCCCCAGGGTATAAAAGGCATCCTTTATTTCAGGAAGTTCAGCTGGGCTCGGGAACTTGATATACAGGTCGAGGAATTGCAACATCCCCTCCAAGACATCGCGTAGCACCCGACTAAACATCGTTTACAACATCCCACCAGCAGCAGCCACAGTGTACTGGAAGGTACCAGTAGCAAAGAAGTGCAGGGCTGCTATCACCTTCACCTCTGGGGTCAGTGCTGTACGGTATGTCCGGCCAGGTAGCAGATGTGGCGCCAACCGCTCCGCCAACTCCGCAATTAGTGGCCTGGTGAAGCGGTACCATCTGATGCAGTTGCGTTCCTGCATGGTTGCAAGGTCTGGGAATGGCCGATGGACAGCTGGTGCCCTGCAGTACAGAGATGCACAAAGGAAGGTTGTCAGTTCATCCAACCAATGTGGCCATGACCACGATCAAAATCACATGCTAGTTCATGACATTACACAATGTACTGAGGTGTGTGCTGTTGGTCATGGACACGTATGTCACCTACAAGACCACCACTTCACATCTCAATTCCACATGTCCACATGAGTTCCATGTAGTGCAATGGCCAATCATCTGGCTGTGTCACCCAACCTCCCAGGCATCACAGATCTTTGCCATGCAGAAACCCAGGCTCCCTGTATTGCCACATCAACACAGCAATGGACATGGCGTAGCACGCACACACCACAAGGCAAGCGTAAGTCCCACAGGTAGTGGCCACTGTTGTTCCTGCCGGAACGACATATACATCTCTTAGACACACACCCCATCAAGGTTGATGCATATACCACATGGATGTGGAGACTGTCACCCATTGGGAACATTTGATCAGACACATCTGAGACACAACATGCACACAGACTGTGGGTGCACATCAGTATTGTGGCTATAGGTATCACTGTGACGTACATGCCATCACCCCCAGGACTCAGGGTGTATGTGTCCTGTCCTAAACATATCCAACCTGACACTTTGTCCGTGACTCATGCCCATTACTGTCCAGTTGCACATCCAGTGGTAATGTACACTACACACAGAGGATTCGGCCCCCATGTACACGTGCACAGCCTAGGAGTGGCTGCACAAAGTGCCAGCCAAAAAACAGATTTGGCCCCCCAAACACCCAGGGAATGCAGCCTTACATGCCATGGGACACTGTGTGGCCAATGCTGTAGTGTGGTAGGTGTGCACAGGTGTCCCTGGCCAGTATATGTGTGTTGCATCCGTGTAATAGTAACACTAATGAGGTCCGACGTGGGTGACAATGCGTACACATTGCACGGGTCATATCCGAGCCGTGTGTACGCTTTGTCATTGAATGCAATGAGGTCCAACGCGGGTGACAATGCGTACGCATTGCATGGGTCATGTCCGAGCCGTGCGTATGCTTTGCCATTGAATGCAATGATGTCCGACGCGGGTGACAATGCGTACGCATTGCACGGGTCATGTCTGAGCCATGCGTACGCTTTGCCATTGAATGCAATGAAGTCTGACGCGGGTGACAATGCGTACGCATTGCACGGGTCATGTCCGAGCCGTGCGTACGCTTTGTCATTGAATGCAATGAGGTCTGACGCGGGTGACAATGCCTACACATTGCATGGGTCATGTCCGAGCCATGCGTACGCTTTGTCATTGAATGCAATGAGGTCTGACGCGGGTGACAATGAGTACGCATTGCACGGGTCATGTCCGAGCCGTGTGTATGCTTTGTCATTGAATGCAATGAGGTCTGACGCGGGTGACAATGAGTACGCATTGCACGGGTCATGTCCGAGCCGTGCGTATGCTTTGTCATTGAATGCAATGAGGTCTGACGTGGGTGACAATGCGTACGCATTGCACGGGTCATGTCCGAGCCGTGCGTACGCTTTGTCATTGAATGCAATGAGGTCCCACGCGGGTGACTAATCATTCATACGCGTCGGACAGGCATGGTCCGAGACAGGCTTACGCCTTGGCCATTGAATCGTTTGGAGACGGTGCATGTGTATATTCAAAATACGAGTTGTACAGTCAGTTGAACGAGCCGGGCACACCCATTGGCTCCGGACTGTCATGGAGACGGATGCGGATTCAAAACTTGCACGAGTTGTGCATTGGAAATTCAGTTGGATGCCTATAACAATATTGCAATTTCAAGTGTTCCATGAAGGTGAAGATTTGAACGATGCGGAAGGAGTGTACGAGTCGTACTTTTAAATGGATTGGCCAGATTCATAGAATGCAACCGTGTTGGACCGATCACTTGTGACACAAGGCACAGATTCTGCCTCTGCAGCACAGATATAAGGCTGGCAGGCCCCCAGGGAGCTCACTTGCCTGCACTACATGCTCCTGGACAACATCCCTGCTACCACTGCTGCTGTCTCTGCATCCTCTGGCTCCTGCTATGGCACGCACTCTGGAGAGGGCCCCAGCCTTCACTGAGGAGGAGAACCAGGCCCGGCTGGACGGGCTCCTTCCACAGTACAGCAAGCTCTATGGGAAACCATGGCAGCAGGTGAGTGTGCAGTCCACTGACTTCCTAATTATGCATGTTGGCTGACTAGCAGTACTAGCAGTGTGTACACCAGTGGCAAGCATTTTCAATGACTGCTTTCATCCCCCAAAGTGTGTAGGTACATGTAATGAATAGGTTTCCTACTGCTAAAGTGCATTATTGCAAGCTTAAACTATCCAGGCATTGTTAACATGTCAGACATGCAGGTGATTATTCCTTCCCCATAGTTGCACAACCTGTGTAATTCATTTCCCTTTGTGATGATGACATGTATATCCAAATGTGTGCTGCACAAGTCTGGGGCATGTGTGTTAATGTACTTTTCACTTTGTCCTCCTCACAGGTTGATGCCCACCAGAAGCAGGAGATCTGGCTGACCATCGCCCGGGCTGTTCGTTCTGTGGGGGTCTACAAGCGCCGGATCCGCAACTGCCAGAAGAGGTGGCAGGATCTTCGGGGCTGGACCCGGAGGCTAGGTAGAGTCCAGCTGAAGCTGTCACCTCCATGCAGGAGGGGTGGACACCGGACCCTGACTCCCCACATGCTCCGTATCCTGGCGGTGGTCGTCCCGGACCTGGATAGGCAGCTGAAGGCCAGACAGCAGCAGGAAGGGGGTAAGTCCATGCCTAATCTGTTTACTATGTCTGACATGCTAATTGCAGTCTTTTGGCCTGGTCACACTTCCACATTACGTAGGTCTTGTAGTCCAATACTCAGGTCCCTCAATTGTGTGATGCACCCTCCTCATCTCTTCCACAGGTGTGGCCCCTACAGTCTGTTGCTTGTGTCACTAGGGCACTGTGTCTCTGCAGTCAGCTATGCTTCAGGTACCGGTCAGCATCAGTGCATGTGAATCTGTTGTGTGTTTCCTGGGTGGGTCAATTGTCTACACAATGCCTGAGATCCGACATGTGATCTGTGTGTGCCCTTGAGATGTGTACCAATTGCTGGTCTGACACGCAACATGTGGCTGGGGTATTCCAAACAAACCCATGCAGCAGGGGACTCCAATTTTGGGGCCTCAGGAGTATGTATAAATTGTAAATTGATAAATTGTAAATTGATACTTGTATAGCGCACTACTCACCTGCAAGGGTCTCAAGGCGCTTGTACGAATACCGCTGTGGAACCCATCCTGGCTTTCCCTGTGAGGCGTCCACTCCTGGGCACCCCCAAGGTGGAGGCCAGGCATCCTTAGCGTTGTGGGGGCCGTTGTGGAGATTAAGCAAGCTATTGCCCAGAGTTGCAGAGTGGGACTCCATGATTGGAATAGGCACCGAGGCGAGAATTATCATGTCCGTGGAATTTTTGAGCCCAAGACCCGCCGAGACGGGGAATTGAACCCTGGTCCCGGGCTAGACCTCTGCCTCAGGGTCTGCCGCTCTAATCATTGAGCCACACTTCTCCACGTATTAAGTATGTCACACTTGCTTAGCCACCTGACTACTGTCCAGGGTCAAACACTGTTTCATGTAGACCTGGCCAGTCATGGCTCCTCAAGGGCATTTAGAAACACTCTGTAATTCCACTCCTGTGTATGAAATTGCAGGTTGTGCTTAGTGACATGTGCCCTCAGGTGTCTGCCTCTGTGTCATTAGCGTGTGGCTTGTTATGTACAACTGGGGTGTCCATGATTCAGAGTGTCAGCATGACATCTGAGATGTGACTGTGAGAGACAAGACCTGTGTGACATATAGGTGTGTGATCATCTGACAGCGCACAATGGTGTATGCAACTGTGTCCTTCATGTAGCTGGGTTACATGCATGGCAGACTGTGACGTGTTAGTGTACAGGGATTTGTGTATGCAGAGACTCATATGTATGATTTGCATGATGTGGGGTCTTCTGGGTCCTGGATATGTTGTTTGCAGGGGATGGGCAAGTGCGCCGGTCATTCGCAGAGCTAGCTTTACCCCTGAGCTTGGATTGTGAGTAAGTGCATATTGTTGTTGTCTGGATGTCCTGCCCCTGTGACAGTAGACAGTGTTGACTGGCTTTCAGGGCATCCCAGTGCCATTGCATTGAACTTGCTATGAGTGATCCTGCATTGTGTTCAAGTGTGCACCATGCACCCCATTGTGGCATTGCCCATCAGGACATGGGTACATCATAGTGCGTGTTGCTGGCATGCATCTCAAGCCTGTGAAATGAATCTCTGCCCATCCTTTCATCCGGACACCTGTACTGAGTCAGTACCAAGAGATGTGCTGTGTGCATAGTGACATACTCCTACATGTTCACTTGCATGTACAACTAATGAGTGGGTGGTGCATGTTGGCACATTGGGGTGTTAGCATCCAACATGCAACGGACATATGTGTGAAAGTCAAGGAGGGATATGTTTGCCATGGTTGATGTTGAGAATGACAATTGTCTTATTCTAAACAGTGTTGACACTTTGAACTGTGTTCAGCTGATGATGCCAGGGCTCGCCCTGTGATGTGATGTACTCACTGTGGTGTGTGCAGTTGGTGCAGGTGACTGATGTTGTTCTCTTACTTCCTATTCCTATCCAGATACATCCACGGCCACAGGAGGGGACAGCTCCACAGACCAGGAGGAGCCACAGTGCCTGACAGGGACAGAAGGAGAGGAGTCGGGAAGCCACACAGAGGAGTCGTCAGCACCATCACCCCCAGCTGAGGGCCACAGCAGCTCTGAGGATGACTCCCTTTTGGAGGCATGTGTCAGCAGCCACCAAACCCCAGCTAGTGAGGCTGTCCCCGCCACCGCCACCACCACCACCACCCTCCCATCGGCTCCCATCCCAGAGGTCCCTGTGGGCTCCCGTGTTCGTGAGCATGTCTCCTTTGTGCCAGGCACCGCACCCCCTGACCCTGTGTCCCCTGCTGCCCTGAGTGAGGAGTCTGTGGACTTACTTTGACAGATCCATGTGGGGCAGACGTCGATGCTGACGGTCCTCCATGCACACACAGGTCTGTTGACACAACTGGTGTCATTCATGGAGGGCATTTCCTCGGGCATGTCTGCCCTACAGAGGACCAATCAGTCCGTGGCCTCCTACCTGATGGCAGCAGTGTCCCTCCTCCAACAGTCCCGCACCCCTCCTACCCCTGCATCACCCACAATTCCTAGCACCCTACCTGTTCCAAGCACAGAAACCCCCAAACCAAGGTCTAGACGTGGACACAAGCAAGCGCAGGGGACTGATTCCACACTCACAGGGGCTGGTTTGCAGACACACACACAGTCATCCACAACCACTCCGCAGTCCTCCAAGACCTCTCCCTCCCAGCCCCCTTCCCTTGCCTCACCTGCAACTCCATCCCCCCAGAAGCTCTTCCTCTGTGACCTTGGCCTCTTCCCCACTGACCCTGCAGATCCAGATTACAATGGGAAGAGGAAGTCCCCACACACAGAGGGAAGTGCCCCTCATACCCAGACACCCTCCCACAGGTGCAGTCAGACAGAGACCCCCACCCGCAAGTCCCCCTGGCGCCAAAAGAGCAAGAGCCCCTGCCACCATGCAGCTCCAAGCCAAAGTCTCCGTCCTCCATCCCCCAGGCCACCACTCCAGAGGTTCCCCCGCCACTCCCTACCCTGGGTTCCCCCACCCACAGATACACCATCCCCAAAATGCTAAGGCCATCTGCCCTAGCACTTGCTCCTCCACACCTGGTCAGACAGTTAGTGCCACTGATGTGGGGACCGTGTCCCCCCCTGCCCTGCCGACCTCACCTGTCCTCCATTCCGCTCCCATGGATGTAGGCACTGCTTTGGAGTCCACAACCACCCCGTCTGGCTTGGGCACTGCAGTGGTGAGCCAATCCACTCCATCTGACCGCCCACTGGAGTTGTGCCGGCACCCACCCTATCCGACTTGTGGCCCACAGTTGTGACAGCACCCACCACTTCAGTCAGCTCCACTGCAGTTGCAAGTGTCTCGCCTGCATCCACCACCTCTTCACTGCCTCCTTCTGCTGCACCCTGATCGTGTCCCTGTGGTGCCTGGCCTGCCCCCATGTATGCCCCTCCAAGGGGTTGACCCCGGTCCTTAGCAGGGCAGGCAAGCAAGGTGTGACAGTTGTCACTCTACTTCACTCCTTGGCATTTGGACATGGACTGGCTATTGGCCTTTTGTTTGCACAGACGTTTAACTTTTAAAATGCTGAATAAAGCTTTTTTCTTTCTCCCTGTGAACTAGATTTAGCTGTACATTATGTTGACGATGTTTAACATGCCCTTGCACCTGTGATGCTTTGTTTACAATGTTGAATACTGATGTTTTGCTGTGAGGTACTCCCTGTGCTCCATGAGATATGTATCCTATTCTGGTGGGTATCCATGTCATCCTTTGCAGCTACCTGGGTGTGTCAGGATCAACTATTTGTGGACATCTCTCTGTGAACATTTTATTTGCATGGTCACATCTCTGGCTTGCACCCATGCACATATGATGTGCTTCCCATTGTCCAATTTGTCACTTCCACATACTTTGTGCTCATCAACACTGGACCTACAGGTGTGGGCATCATTGTAATAGGAGCAACTGGGTCCTCTGTGCAACTTGCTAGACATATGTTTTGGGTATGTGCAGATGACTTAGGGGAGACTCACGTACCCAGGCTGTTGTGACTAGAGCCTTCATTGTGTGGTAACTGATGGCTGACTGACCAAGTGTTCTGCAGACATGAGTGAGACTTGCGGTGAATATATTTGGCACAGCTGGGCTTCCACAGGAGTTGGGTCCCCTCAAGTAAGTGTGTTGTCCTGTGACATGGCCTGGGCCCATGGTGTGTGTTGTATGAGCATGTGTGTGTGTCCACATTCCTGTTCATACACAGACAGTGTTCCCTTGATATGTTCCTGTTGTTGATGCTTGCTGAGTGGTACTGGGTTCATTCCACTACTTTTCCAATGGGCTACCAGATGTGTGTGTGCATGACACACTACTGGTAATTGGTGTATCATCATTGGGATTTGTCAGTTTGGAGTGGTAATGATGTTGTCAGACAAAGATTGGGACACAGTCAGGGTTCCTCAAGGCACCTGTTTATTTGCTAAATCATGTAGTTGTCCCAAGGTGGTAGTTTTCAGTGATTGAGACATTTGTATGTGTGTGTGACTGCTCCCACTTGTCGGGTTCATGGCTGCGATGCTGGCAGGTGTCAGCATGTGTGCCTTGTGGTTCTCCTTGGCTTCTGCATTGTCCTGGGACTGTGGCAGGGATTCTGGAGGTTACGTGAGCTTTGAGGTCATGGCCATGTACCGCATACTGTGCAGTATGTCTGTCATTCCCCAGGGTTGTAAACATTCCTTGTGTGATGTGTCTGTGCACCTTAGCTCTTCCCAACATTCCTGTGTTTGTCATTGGTGCATGTGCAATGTCACCTGTCCATGTGTGCTTCACAGATACACATTGTTGCAGTTCAGGGTGTGTGGTGTTGAGGGTGGACTGATGTGAATGTTTGCATGGATGGTCCCCTAGCTCCCGTTTGTCCATGGATGAGGGGCCATGCTGAGTGATTTGTGTTTGTGTATGTGTGATGTACGTTTGTGGAACAGGACACATGTCTGGGTTTTCCAGTTTGTACGACATCTGCCTTTGTCATCACAGTGGAGGCGTCATGCATGCTTGTGTCCCCCTAATGTCTGGTCCCTGGGGGTAGTGCTGTTGTTTGTCAGTCTCTTGCTGTGTTAGTTGGTGTTCATTCCAGCTTGTGTCACATGTGTCTGTTGTGCTCCCTCTCATCTCCCAATGCCTGATTGCCCACTGAGGGTGTCCCAATGATGGTTTACTTTTGTATGGCACTGTGTCCACATCTGTGTCACTGTGGGTCTGCCCCCCTCATGTGTTGTGTAGTTGCCTGTGGATACTGTGACACACACACACACATGCTGTTTCAGATGTGCAGTGTGAGTTTGCCTGCTTGTGTTTGTAAATCTGCACCAGTGCATTGGTATTGCTGTTGTGGGCCGTTGTCTGGATGCTGTTTCTGTGATTTTGCCTGCTGTCCCTGTGAGTCATATCACATCATTGTGCACATTCATCCTGGTTGTTGGGTGCCATTGCTGGAATGGAATGTGAGTTTGTGAGCTGACACCTACAGTCTACACATGTTTTTTTGATTGGTGTGTCTATTTTCGAGATATGTGCATGCTTGGTGATGGTCACTTCTGCTCTTGTGTCATTGTACACTGTATGCATTGTCAGCCCCCATGTGTGGTGCTTGTCTGCACATGGCCGAGAGTGTGCTTCACAGCACTGTTAGCCTCACCACATCTCTGTGTGTATGGGACACAACCACTAGTTTTCCCCAGAAGTGTTTAATGTGTTGGGAGTAGGGATCATACATGCTGTTTGTTATTTGCAGCTTTGACCATGATGACACTTACCTTTTGGTCACTGTGATGAGGGGGGGTTAAGTCCCCATCACCACAATGCTCAACATCTGCTGCATTTTGGAAGCCCACACTTAACTTCTGTTCTACACAGTGAGGGGGTGTTCTTTTTACATTGCCACAGTGCTATGGTGATGCTTGCCTTGTGTATGTCACACTCATGTGTTGGTCACACATGTGCTGTTACTTACATTGTATGTTCGTGGCCATAATCACTGTTGTGGGCATTTGTCACAGACTACACACTGTTGACATGATGTTAGAGGGGGATGTATTTTGCAGGCATACCTGATGTTGGAGTATGCTGCATGTGTTGGGCATCACCCATCCTATGGCTGGGAGTGGCAGGGGTGATGGGCAACAGGTCCCCTGTGAGTGGGGGTGGCAGAGGTGATGTGCAACATCAGCCCTATGGCTGGGGGTGGCAGGGGTGATGGGCAACATAAGCCCTATGGGTGGGGGTGGCAGGGGTGATGGGCAACAGGTCCCCTGTGAGTGGGGGTGGCAGGGGTGATGGACAACAGGTCCCCTGTGAGTGGGGGTGGCGATTGCTAGCGCTCAGAGTATTCAGAGCTGAGAAGGGAGAGGGAGGGAGTCGTGCCGCTCCTCGCCGCCTTCCGTCAAACACCTGGTACTGCTGAGCAGCGGAGGATTACGGAGCCACCGCCACAGCCATCAACTCCGGTAAAGCTCCGGTAACGCTCCTGTAGAGCTCCTGTAAGCCCCACTGGGACTGCTGTGTCCGCGCCCACCGAACGTTTGCGGTTTTGCGAGCTGCCAACTTATCAGTGTGGCTGTCAGCGTGGCTCGTGTTCAGCTGAGGGATCGAGGGGTGACACAGACGCAGCTGGGAAGTGCGCCGGAGGACATGAGCTGAGCTGAGGTGAGCTGAGGGGGTAAGCAGCCACAGTTGGACCAGAGTAACGTGTTTTGCTCGGTCCTGCTCTTGTCTCTTCTGTCCGTTTTGTTTTACCTGCCTGCCTTACCCACCTTCCTCGCTCTACTGCTGTCCTACCAGAAAGCTGAGCCGAGCAGCAGCACTTTGAAAGCTGAGCTGAGAGTTGGGCTGAGAGCGGAGTGGCAGAGAGGCAAGCTGAGAGGCGAAGGAGGTCAAGCCAATAGCTGTCCCTCCTCTAGCGATTCTTCCCGTCTCTTGGAAACTGACAGAGGACTAACAGAGATTGCCGCAGCCGGGAGCGAGACGTGGAAGCGCTCTTTTTCCACTCAGTGACTGCAACGACGGGAGATCCAAGACTACCAGACAGCACTAAAGACATCTTGGGGACAGGCTATCCGAAGGCCCCTGAACGAGAAAGTCCACAGCTTGGGGGAACTCACCATCGCCGTGAGGGAAACGGCTACCGCGGCAGGCACCTACATTCCAGCCGTGAGGGGAACGGCTCCCGCAGGACCAGGAACCACATCCCCCACAGTTCTCTGCCTCGTCGCCTGGCTGACACAGCGGAGCATGATCTAAGCAGCGCAAGACACCCGCAGCGTGCCAGGGCCCGTCCTTGCCCATCATTGCCAGGAAGAGGCAGGGCAGGGCCACCTCCCTTGGTTGTGTGGGCGTGTGTCTAAAGGTATCACCCCCTTTTATCTTTATTGGATTATGGACCCTGGATTATGGCTGAAGCATTCACCTAACATAACAAGGTACTGTTGTACAACCTAAGACTAACAGACAGTGGATTCTTGTAGTATCATTTTGCTCAATGAAGGATTTGTATTATTGTTTGTAATAAGGTTTAACCCTTTTAATTTGTGCTACCATTTACCTCTTTAAAAATGAATAGGCGTAAATTGGGAAAAGGTCAGGGTGCTACAGGGACCCTTGATGCTTTTTTATCAAGGGCAGAATCCATTTTAATTAATGAGATCGAGCTTACTGAACGTAGACTGTCGCTGGATTCGCCCTTATTCGCTCAAAGTAGACTCTCCCTAACCCCGTCTCTCCCTGGACCAAGCCCACAAGCCACTTCCTCCTTGCGACCTTGTACGACTGTGCATGCCCTGAATGAGAAAGAGACTGCTACTGAGATTGCTTCCTCTTACTAGATACCTCTGTTGACAGGCCCACAGTTTCCACCAGAGGTCAAAAAACAAAATCAAGAGCAGCTCGTACTGCACCCCCGCTGACTAAGAAAAGGAAGAGTCGAGATTCTACTAAACCTAGTAAACCTGCAAAAAAAGCAACCGGGGGAAATTTAAGACCTGAGACAAATGAAATAGCTCCTGTGGAATGCCCCCTGGTTACCGCCCCGTCCACACCCAGAGAAAGTCCTGTTGTTAGCACTAAAGACGGATCTTTTTGGGGGAGATTAGAAACTATGATGTCCGTTCTATTAGAACCCATTTTCCAAAAGATAACTCTGATAGAAGCAAGGCTTATTATAGTAGAGAAATTGGTTTCCAGTAAATCGTCTGTAACAGGCCCTGTGCGTCCTAATTTTAGTACACATGTTGTAGATGCTGTGGGAAATGGGAAGAGAATGGTTAACCCAGCAACTATTAATAAAGGGGCACCAGAACGCAATGAGAATCCTGTCACTCTGGGTGTTGTAAACCATGTAACTCTCATAGAGACTTCTACTGAGACCCCTTCTACAACTATGTTACCTTCCAATACAACATCTGATAGTAGCATAGTCTCCGGTAAAGGTAACAGAGAAGCTGGGAAGATAGGACCTCACGTAGTGGAGGAAAAGGAAGAAAAGGGGTCAAACCACCAATTTCTTCGAGCGAAATCCCTGAATCCTACTAGAAATTTGAATCTTCCGCCAGAAGCAGCCCCCTACACAGTTGTCTTAACGAATATCCCCCCAGTCCCTGTTAACTCCTTGGAGCATTGGTCCACTTTGCGTAACAAGTCCTTACACTTGATTGCGTCAAGGACAGGTATCAGCAATGCTCTTTTTTCTGAATTTAAAATGGTAAGGAGAATTGGATGGGTAGGAATCTCCATTAAGACCCTTCATGGAGATTGCATAGTGGTAACTTTTAATTCACCCCACTTGGTTCATACAATTCTGGAAAGGAGCAGTAACGGGCCTGTTAATCCCACCGAGATTAACATTATTCGACTATGTTATTTTTCCAGTAACCGATCAGACCACGTAGACCTAGGTTTGGGGTGGAAAACTACCAAAGTAGGGATGAATTAAGGTACATGTACCCTGTGAGCAATCGATTTGATGTTCTGAACTCACTGGAGGCCATTGATTGACTGGGTCAGGGGATGGTTACTGATTTAAACTTAGCCGCTATTGGGTCTACCAGGAGCAATGATGCTGGAAAATTGACAATGGGTAAAGCTACGATTACACATTCCCAAACTGCTAACACCCCAGACGAACTTCAGGGCCCTGAATCTCATTTGTGTGCCAATCAAACTGGATCATTAGCTCCTCTAGAGGCCCCTCCCCTCCCGGTATCCCACACGACAATGATAGACAGCGATAAGCGCACTGTTTGTCACATTGTCTCTTGGAATATCGCTGGTATTCGCCCTAAGCTAGACAACCCGCTTTGGCAAGCTTTTATTTCCCAATCAGACATCCTGTGTTTACAGGAAGCCTAGACCCAGGAAGTGATTCACATAAATGGGTATAGGAAATTTCACACCCCAGCCATGGACTCATCAAGCGGGAGGGCAAAAGGTGGGATATGTACCTATATCTCTAGTAATTTAAATGTGAAGGAGATAACATTATTAGTTAGCGACCCTTATTTTCAAGTGGTCGCAATAGATATTGACGAAAGGTAGTGCCTTGTTTTGACTAATTTTTATAATAATATTCCCTCTGACAAAGTTAGTCTTGTCATAAAAGATCTGGGCAAACGATTAAAAAATGTAGGTGTCACCTTTGACAAAAAAAAAACACCTTTGACAAAAAACAAATGTACGTGTGAATAAGGCAAAAGAAACAATTCTGTTGTTGGTTGGAGATTTTAATTGTGCACTGTGTCTCAACTTTGATGATAATATTTGTGGGTTGCAGGAGGATGGGGCCCCTACCTCTCACTTTAAACATTCTGTAGTGGGAGATTTGTATAATGACTTAATTTACAGTCTCGATCTGGGCTTTGTTAATGAATTGTGTACCCCCCCCGTCCATGCCCTGGACTTTTAGCGGGCGCAGATTTTTCCCTAATCTCAAATAATCACGCTAATTTTATTCAATCATTTAGCGTCCCAGGGATTGCACTGAGTGATCATTTCCACCTTTGTACGGCGATTACACTCCCTTCAAATAGAATTACTAGGCCGTCAGGTAGCGATAGGTTACTGGAGAATGTTGCTCTGGGTAGTCTTAACGGTTACTCGGTACGCTGGTCAATGGTTGACCAGACCGCCACAGTTAAGTATGTGATAGGTAAATGCAAGGATGCTATCGAGAGGTGTCTGAGTGAAACTGCTAGCCCAGATAGTATTTTAAATTCTTTTAAGGAGATTTCCAGTACAATAAAGGCATCTCTCCTTAGAAAGAAAAGGGGCTCTAGGAAATCTAATGGTTGGTTCGACTTCAGGTGTACACAATCATATTCTATCTTGAAAAAAGTGTTGCACACGATACCGAGAATTCAAAATGATATAAGACACGCCAGAGGGGAATACAGGAAACTATTAGGGATAGGAAAGCCACCCTGAAGAGAGATGCCTGGGAAGCCTTACACGAAGACTCATTGCTAGGTCTTTTGGAAGGCGGTCAAGGCGCCCTTCCTCAGAAGTGATCCTGGCCCTTCCATTGAAGTCTCTATCACTGGCGACCAATGGATTTGCCATTTTTCAGCAGTTTATAAAGGTGAGGGAAATCCGGATATCCTGTATAATAATGAATATGAGAAACAGCAGTTAATCTCTTTTCCTGCAGTTGTGAATCTTGACTTCACTCTGGATGAAATAGAGCGGGCTCTCTCTTCTAGCCAGGGAGGCAAAGCTCCTGGCCCCGATGGGCTCCCAATTGACTTTTTTAAGTCAAACATATCTTTGTGGGGCCCCATCATTCTTCAGGTATAGTCTGTAAGTTGCAACTCAGCTTTTTTACCCACCTGGGTGGAATCAACCATTGTGCCTATTTTTAAGAAGGGGGACAGGCAAGATCCTGGCTGTTACAGGCCTATCTCTTTGTTGGACGCAATAACTAAAGTTGTGGGCCGTGTCATCTTGGAACGTCTACAAGATTGGGCGGAGGCAAACTCTGTCCTATCAGACCTCCAATACGGCTTCCGTGCAGGCCTGGGCACTGTTGAACAGGGTCTTAATCAGTCATTATTTATTGGGAAATACACATGGGCAAAAAATAAAAATGGGAATCTGTTTTTAGTATTTGTGGATCTAACACCCGCTTTCGACTGTGTGATCCACAGTAAACTCTGGGCCATTTTAGGAAACTTGGGGGTAGAAGATAGGATTATTTATTACCTTAAAAAATGTTACAAGGAAGCTACGGATCGAGTCCGTTGTGGGGTAAATGGGGAACAGTCAGGTGCTTTTTCGATAAATACTGGTGTTAGGCAGGGCTGCATTTTGGCCCCCTTCCTTTTTAACCTTTATATTAATGGTTTGGAAGGGGCCCTACTTGAAAATAACAACGACTGCCCACTTGTGGCTGGGAGACCCATCCCAGCACTCTTATACGCAGATGACACAGTTCTGATGTCCCGAACGCAGATGGGCCTTCAGAGGCTGCTGGTCAGCTTCATGAATTTTATGAAGAATTTAGGCTTGAGAATAAACACGTCTAAAACGTACTCTATGCACTGTGGGCGTAGGACAAAGAAAATTAATACAATGTTTGTTGCAGGACAAAGGATCGAGGCCACGGCCAAATTCTCTTATTTGGGGATTATTTTCATGCACGGTGACACATGGGAGCAAGCGGTTCACGCCAAAAAACTGGCTGTCCTTAGAGCCACCACTGCCCTTATTAACTTCGCTAAAAGATTGGGTAAAAGACCACCGGTGGAACTCATAAAAATATATAAGGCCAAGTGTGTCTCATTAGCCACCTATGGAGCAGGGCTCTGGGGGCTAGCAGATGTGAATAAAGTCCAGCATGTTGAGAACTCATTTCCCAAATATCTTCTATCAGTCAAAGTGGTACTTCTTCTTCCGTATGTCATGCAGAATTGGGGCTTACCTTTATCTCTGATTTAATTAAGCTAGAGCCTATCGTTTTATGGCATAGGCTCTGGATTAAGGAAGAGGCAAAATTGAATCTGGAGATTATTTTAGATATCTGTAAACTGGATGGGTTTTTGAACATCCCCTGGATTGCGAATGTACGTAATTTCTTAAATGGCCTTGGCCGTTTGGAGAATTTTAATAATCCGAGTTCACTTCGGACTATTTCAAGGACGGATTTGAGAAGAGAAGGGCTACTGCTTCTAGAAAGCCACAGAATGACAAATGATTCATTAAAACCGACCGTCCTCCAAAATCAGATGATTTTAACCACATTTAAAATTCAACCCTATCTAACCTTTGTACCTGGTGTATACGATAGATTAATTTTAACAAGATTTAGACTGGGGGTTTTTCATAGATTGGTGTCATTACCAAAGATGAATGACTGGTCGAGAAACCTTCAGCCTTGCCCATGTGATAATAGTTCTTCCCAATCAACGATTCATGTTCTATTCTTCTGTAAACTGTATTCCCACTTAAGAAAATTGTACATAGTGCCCGTTTTAAAAATGTTTGGTCTCTGCCAATGTCGACCAGCCTTTCAGGCTCTGCAATATCTTGACAATGAGCATAGTGTTTTTAGAATTGTGATCTTTTTAAAACAAGTTTTTATTTATCGGAAGCTTATGCATGTTATATTGATTTTTAGCTTCATATTTATGTCCTTTTATATGTACTGAAGATCGTGTTTTAATAATAATTATGAATTTGTTTTTAAAAAAAATGTAAAGTAATTTTCACCTACTGTACATATTTCTTTCTTATGTGCTTTTATGATTGAATAACATATCAATCGAATAAAGCTTCTGTGACTGACTGACTGAGTGGGGGTGGCAGGGGTGATGGGCAACATCAGCCCTATGGCTGGGGGTGGCAGGGGTGATGGGCAACAGGTCCCATGTGAGTGGGGGTGGCAGGGGTGATGGGCAACAGGTCCAGTGTGAGTGGGGGTGGCAGGGGTGATGGGCAACAGGTCCCCTGTGAGTGGGGGTGGCAGTGGTGATGGGCAACATCAGCCCTATGGTTGGGGGTGGCAGGGGTGATGGGCAACAGGTCCCCTGTGAGTGGGGGTGGCAGTAGTGATGGGAAACATAAGCCCTATGGGTGGGAGAGGCAGGGGTGATGGGCAACAGGTCCCCTGTGAGTGGGGGTGGCAGGGGTGATGGGCAACAGGTCCCCTGTGAGTGGGGGTGGCAGTAGTGATGGGCAACATCAGCCCTATGGGTGGGAGTGGCAGGGGTGATGGGCAACAGGTCCCCTGTTAGTGGGGGTGGCAGAGGTGATGGGCAACAGGTCCCCTGTGAGTGGGGGTGGCAGTAGTGATGGGCAACATCAGCCCTATGGCTGAGGGTGGCAGGGGTGATGGGCAATAGGTACCCTGTGAGTGGGGGTGGCAGGGGTGATGGGCAACAGGTCCCCTGTGAGTGGGGGTGGCAGGGGTGATGGGCAACATCAGCCCTTTGGCTGGGGGTGGCAGGGGTGATGGGCAACATAAGCTCCATGGGTGGGGGTGGCAGGGGTGATGGGCAACAGGTCCCCTGTGTGTGGGGGTGGCAGGGGTGATGGGCAACAGGTCCCCTGTGAGCTGGGGTGGCAGGAGTGATGGGCAACAGATCCCCTGTGAGTGGGGGTGGCAGTAGTGATGGGCAACATCAGCCCTATGGCTGGGGGTGGCAGGGATGATGGGCAACAGGTCCCTTGTGAGTGGGGGTGGCAGGGGTGATGGGCATCAGGTCCCCTGTGAGTGGGGGTGGCAGTGGAGATGGGCAACATCAGCCCTATGGCTGGGGGTGGCAGGGGTGATGGGCAACAGGTCCCCTGTAAGTGGGGGTGGCAGTAGCGATGGGCAACATAAGCCCCATGGGTGGCAGGGGTGATTGCCAACAGATTCCCTGTGAGTGAGGGTGGCAGGGGTGATTGCCAACAGATTCCCTGTGAGTGAGGGTGGCAGGGGTGATGGGCAACAGGTCCCCTGTGAGTGGGGGTGGCAGGGGTGATGGACAACAGGTTCCCTGTGAGTGGGGGTGGCAGGGGTGATGGCAACAGGTCGGGAAACAGCCTTTACCACGAAGGCTTTTCTACGCGTTACGTTTACAACGGTACACTTACCTCGTAAACGTCTTCACAACGCGTATTGCTTCCACAACCGTCTTTACCACGCAAGCAACGTCTTCACGGAACGTCTTCTTCCTCATCCGAAAAAATGCGTCAGTCCTTTTTTAGTGTCGGCGACGACATGAGAAAAAGGCAAAAACAAAGAAAAAAGGGGCCTTGGGGGGGGTCTCCCCCCCCACAAAAGAAAAAGCATGGTAAAGGAAAAATTGAGGTAAAGGCTATGCATAGAAAAAGCATTCCGTTGTAACGCATGCGTGGTAAAGGCATGCATTGCAACGGAATGCGTAGTAACGACATATATTCCAACAGGTCCCCTGTGAGTGGAGGTGGCAGGGGCGATGGGCAACATCAGCCCCATGGCTGGGGGTGGCAGGGGTGATGGCCAACAGGTCCCCTGTGAGTGGGGTTGGCAGGGGTGATGGGCAACAGGTCCCCTGTGAGTGGGGGTGGCAGGGGTGATGGACAACAGGTCCCCTCTGAGTGGGGGTGGCAGTAGTGATGGGCAACATCAGCCCTATGGCTGGGGGTGGCAGGGGTGATGGGCAACAGGTCCCTTGTGAGTGGGGGTGGCAGGGGTGATTGGCAACAGGTCCCCTGTGAGTGGGGGTGACAGTGGTGATGGGCAACATCAGCCCTATGGCTGGGGGTGGCAGGGGTGATGGGCAACAGGTCCACTGTGAGTGGAGGTGGCAGTAGTGATGGGCAACATAAGCCCTATTGGCGGGGGTGGCAGGGGTGATGGGCAACAGGTCCCCTGTGAGTGGGGGTGGCAGGGTTGATGGGCAACATCAGCCCCATGGCTGGGGGTGGCAGGGGTGATGGGCAACATAATCCCTATGGGTGGGGGTGGCAGGGGTGATGGGCAACAGGTCCCCTGTGAGTGGGGGTGGCAGGGGTGATGGACAACAGGTCCCCTGTGAGTGGGGGTGGCAGGGATGATGGGCAACAGGTCCCCTGTGAGTGGGGGTGGCAGGGGCAATGGGCAACATCAGCCCTATGGTTGGGAGTGGCAGGGGTGATGGCCAACAGGTCCCCTGTTAGTGGGGGTGGCAGGGGTGATGGGCAACAGGTCCCCTGTGAGTGGGCGTGGCAGGGGTGATGGGCAACAGGCCCCATGTGAATGGGGGTGGCAGGGGTGATGGGCAACAGGTCCCCTGTGAGTGGGGGTGGCAGTGGTGATGGGCAACATCAGCCCAGTGGCTTGGGGTGGCACGGGTGATGGGCAACAGGTCTCCTGTGAGTGGGGGTGGCAGGGGTGATGGGCAACAGGTCCCCTGTGAGTGGGGGTGGCAGTGGTGATGGGCAACATCAGCCCCATGGCTGGGGGTGGCAGGGGTGATGGGCAACATAATCCCTATGGGTGGGGGTGGCAGGGGTGATGGGCAACAGGTCCCCTGTGAGTGGGGGTGGCAGGGGTGATGGACAACAGGTCCCCTGTGAGTGGGGGTGGCAGGGATGATGGGCAACAGGTCCCCTGTGAGTGGGGGTGGCAGGGGCAATGGGCAACATCAGCCCTATGGGTGGGGTGGCAGGGGTGATGGCAACAGGCCCCTGTGAGTGGGGGTGGCACGGGTGATGGGCAAGAGGTCCCCTGTGAGTGGGGGTGGCAGGGGTGATGGGCAACAGGTCCCCTGTGAGTGGGGTGGCAGGGGTGATGGGGAACAGGTCCCCTGTGAGTGGGGGTGGCAGTAGTGATGGGCAACATCAGCCCTATGGCTGGGGGTGGCAGGGGTGATGAGCAACAGGTCCCCTGTGAGTGGGGGTGGTAGGGGTGATGGGCAACATCAGCCCTATGGCTGGGGGTGTTAGTGGTGCTAGCCATGCAACCCCTATGGTGGGCTGTTGTTAGTGGCCAGGATGTGGATCCCCTGTGTGTGTGTGTCATTTTGTGGGTACGTGTCGTTTGTTTATGTGGTATGTGTCTGACTTACCGCCTGCGCCGTCGGCGTCGGTTTCTGAGCCGGTCATAGTTGTAGAGTACTGGTTTGACCTGCGTGATGGGATCCATGATGTGTTCGTGTCGTACACGCTGCTTGTTGCTCCGTCTCGTACACGCTGCAAGCTGGTCCGTCTCGTAGTCGTGTATTGATTTGTGGCTTGAATCGTAGCTGATATGCTTGTTTTCCGGATGCTGAGACGTGCCGTATGTGGCGACCCGTCCGGCGCGTAGGAAGTACGCATCGTACTTGTCATGCCGGAAACTGCTATGGATACTGTTTCCGGGCGACTCGGTTCAGCGTTAGGAGTTACGGCTCGGACGGAGAATGGAGCTTGAATCAGAGCCTACGTGTCGGTCGGATTTTTGGCAATTATGCGCATCGTTCTCCATCTACCAGACGGACCGGCTACGGATACATGTCGGTCGCACTATAAGGCTACGGACAGCTGTCCGACCGGCTATCGGAATCGGCCCCTCAATGTAATAGTCATGAAAAGGTAGGCAAAAAATTAGAATTTAAATTCTTTTTGTAATTTTTTATTAATTTCAAAAAGAAAATGTAATGTAAATGCAAAACTTATTTTTTAGTACTAATGTAAAAAACAATACATATACACAGGAGAGTATATTTATTACGGCAAAAAATATAGTTTAGCAATATGTTTATTTTAACATGACAAAAATAAAAAAATATTTTTAAAGATATAAATATATTGTATTTCACATTTGTGAATATGTTATAAATAGAACATGATGTATTTGAACTTTTTTTAATGTACATTTTAGATATTAATGTATAATTTTAACAATTGATAATTATTGTTTGATATTTTTAACGTTTTTACAATTGTATTTGAGAAATATAAACATAGTTTAATTTTTAAATACAGACATTCCATATTTTAATTAATAATATTAATATAAAATATATTAATATTAATATTTTTTACATTTTTTAAGAGTTGTACATTTTATTTACAAAGTAGATATTTTTGAAAGGAAAAACACAATTATTATAATGTTTCAATAACTGTTGCTTGAAATATATATATTTTTCGAATTTTAATATTAAATATTATTATTTCATAATATTTATTATAATTTTACATAGTATAAAAACACATAATTAATATAACTAAATCAGATACATTTTCTAGTATTTTATTGAAATATAACAGTAATTTTTATAACATTTATAATATTAAAAAAAATTAAATACATTTATTTAAGAAGTTTAAAGTTGCCATATTTGTTTGGATCTTCAATTTAGTAACTGCTCGCTATTGTTTTGGGTCATTTCGAAAGGAAGAAGCTTGTGGTTGGGAGCTGCTTCACGTCGAAAAAGGTAAGAGTAATTTGCTTACTTTTTAGAAAATTTTAATATATATTTAAGGTAGTTAGGTTGTAGTTAGTGTGCGTTGAGTTAGGTTTAACAAGTTATGGTGTCTTGAGTGTTTTACATATGTATCAGTTATTAATGTTGTGTTCTGTATTTGCGGCCTAGTTAGAATTTTTTTACAGTTAAGTAGTTTTTAGGTTACTATTGTGGGGTCGATTCCGATCCGGGTCGGAAAGCTCTCCGACCGAGCTGGATCCAGAGTGTTTTCTGACCGAGCCAGAGTCCTGCAGTCCAACCCAGCGAGTACGATGCAGCCGTATGCTGCCGGACTCGGTTCGGTCGGACTCCCATAGAAGTCAATGGGAGCTGGGCATATGATGCGTACATGGGCTCCCATTGACTGAATGGGTACGTCACGGACAAGTGCACCCCCTAGAGTGGGTATGCGTCGGTGCCATCCGCACCGTGCATGCCTGTGTTGGGGACACCCATGGGTCTCCCCCTGTGTCCGAGTCGTAGGGCTGCGAGTGACAGGGGGTCCGACGTGGATCCCCAAAGGCAACCATCCGGACAATTTGCGAGCCGGACACTCCGGCTTGCATAGGCCGTCCGACGCGTGCATCGTACTGGCTCGGTCATGAATCGCATCCATTGCTTGCCACGGTTAGCTTACGACCGAGACGTATGGAGCGGTTCGGACCCGGAAACGACTCGGTCGGTGAATTTCATGTAGCTCGCATTGTACTTGCTCGCTCGTACAGCTGTACGAGTCGGCCGGAAAACACGTGTACGGCTTGTAATTTTTACGGCCGGATCATGTCCGGTGCCCTTCCGACCCGGATCGGAATCGGCCCCTAAGTGTATTATGTGTCTATTTGTGTGGTTGGGATTGTTTGTGGGTTTTTTCTAGTTTTTTCTAAAAAGAAGTTGCGAATTACGGAACATTGCGATTTTTTTTAAGGAAGTGTGTATTAGTTTAAGTAACTAAGAATTATTTAACACTTTCTTACTTTTTCGTTTTTCACGGAGTAGTTTTTATTTTAAACTATTTTTCCGGTTTTGTATGGTTACCGGATTGTCGATTTACAAATGGAGGATTAATTTTTGATACAGTTGTACTTTTACATTTTTTATTGGGGTACTTTTAAATATCTTTGGATTATGTACTACCTGGATTAATTTAGAAGATGTGGCATTTTTCATTTACAACTACGGGAATGGTAAGTATTTTTAAACTTTTTAATTGTGGGAGGGAAATGATTTTAATTTAATTACAGTTGCTGTTTATTTGCTTTAATGTTTAATTAATTTGTCTATATATTTATTTATTTATTAAAATATATTAGACAAATAAGTTAACTAATTTGTGAAGAAAAAAATGTACTGTTTCTATTTTAATACTTTTTTTGTTCAGAATAGTAAATTTATACTGTTTGTATGTTTTAGAGTAGGCTTTTGGCTACCATATTTAGTATTCTAGGCCTCTTGTGGAAGGGTATAGCTTAACCAGCTGTTGAAGATACTGATACATTTGATTTGTTTGTCTTGAACGTTTTGGTTGCAGTTGGGTGACAGAGTGATGCATTCTGAGTTTATGGAAGCTTTCTCCTTTTTGTATGGCAAGTATTAGTTCATGTAGGGTAGGAGTGCCTCGTCCTGTAAGAAGATAGGAAGGCATAATGCCAACCTTCAACTGCGTTATTGGTATCCTCAAAATAGTCTAGGAGGGGAGATAATTGCTGTTCATGTTTTTGGTGATAGGGACTTTCAATTAAAAGGTTATAATGCTCAGCCACATCAGTTACTGGCACATAGGCCAGGGCAATTAGACTTTTGATCGGGTATGCAAAGGTAATGTTTGTTGCATATTCTACACTAAGGGTACCATTACAATGACGGGCGGACAAACCGTAACAGTATGCAGGACCGTCCACCGAAGTTGCAGCGGTCCCGTCATGCAAATCAGGATGCCACCGTGGCGGTGGCATCCCCGTCCTCAACATTGTGGAGGACAGTGTTCACAGCACAGTCCGCCACAATGCTGTGGATGCATATTATGTATTGGCATGCACAAGGTGACAGGCACTGCAAGGTTCCTGTCACCTTGTCCATGCCAATGTAGGGGGGTACCATAGGTAACCCCATGTGCACACCCCACCCACCCCAACACTCTGGGGGCTGGCAAAGGGCCCCCAAAAGCAAGGACACACCTTTCCATGGCAGAGTCACCTCCATGGAAAGGCATGCATCCTAATATGGATGGCGGTGTCTTGCAGACACCGCCACCATATTCAGGCCCTTTTCCGCCCGGTCGACAAGTCGACCGGTGGAAAAGCGGTGGACGGTCTTCCCGTCCGCTGCGGACCCCCCCAGCCATCCTAATGTGGCGGGGTCATTCTTGGGGGGATGGCAGGCGGATCACCCCGTCAGGCCGGCGGGGGAGTTCCGTCCGCCATCCTAATGGGCCCCTAAGTGTAGATTTTTGTAAATGTCTCCATAGACATTGATTAAAATGGAAGTCATATCCTTGTATTGATGTGTGAGGATATAATTTAAGGGTTATCATTTATCAAAGCTTGCTCAAAGTCTATAATTATTCTTTGAGGAAAATAATTGTTTGTTTCTTGCTTAATTTTACCTAACATTTCAGTATATGTTGCATTCTGTTATTTGGCAGCAAGGCATAAATAAAGGGGATGCAACTGTTTTGATATTAGCTATGGATAATGTAAAGTTGGTAGAATGGTTTGGGACATACTGTAAAGGTTCCATCCATCATTCATGTTTTGGATTGTTGGAGTTTAATCAAATTGTTTGCTGTAGCAAACATAATAATATTTTTTTCTTTGTTTTTTATTATCGTAGAAAATAAAGGGTTCGTCATTGTGTGTTATAGCTAGCTCTGGGGGAATTATTACTTCTTCAAAACTTTTAGGAGTAGGTGTTTTTGTTGTTGTTGATTTTTTAATTCTTGCTATGGTTCTTTTCATTGAAGCAATGGATGGTAATTGACCGGTTGATTCTTTGGGTACTTTAGGCAAAATTTATTTTAGTATTACACCTGTAGGTGTTTGTGAGCTCAATTCTTTTATGTGATCAAGGGTTGCTCTAACTTCAATTTCCAAAACATTAGGAGGATGGTTATGTTCTCTAGTATATAAAACAGTTGTTTTCCTGGTAGTAGCACGACCATAACATTTATTTGAATAATATTTTGAACATTTCCAATTGACTTTAACCCCTTCGCTGCTAGGACTTCCCCCCCCCCCCCCCCCTCCCCCCTGTGCTAAGCCTTTTTTTGTCTATTTGGGGGTGTTCGGGCTTAGGCCCCTGTAACTTTTTGACCACATAAGGTATCCATGCCAAATTTACGTCATTTTCTTCCAACATCATGGGGATTCTAAAGGTACCCAGGGTTTGTGGATTCCCCTGGTATCTTACTCACGTTGGTGGGTCACGTACCCTCGACAGGCCAGGGCCCAAAACGTATTGAGGAGACATCAAAATTACCTATCACAAAACAACCTGGATTTGCAAGGGGGGTCACCTGGGTTTTTGGCACCAGGCTCGGTGGTCATCTTGGGAAAGTTCCAAACCCACACATTTCTGAAAAGTAGACACCTGGGGGAGTGCGGTGAGGTATGGCTTGCGTGGGTCCCCCAACACTTTTCTACCCAGAATCCCCTGCAAACCTCAAATTTAGCTGAAAAAATCATTTTTTTGTCAAATTTCTGTGTGGGAAAGTTCTGGAATCTTCGTTGATCCACAAATGTCATTACACCCAGCGTCCCTCCCGGTCTTCCGATAAAAATGGTACCTCACTTGTGTGGATAGGCAAAGTGGCTGAAACAGGATATGGCCCAAATCGTATTGTGGAGACTTCAAAATTACCTATAACAAAACTACCTGGTTTTGGGGGGGGGCACCCGGATTTTTTGGCCCCGGCCTCACCGCCATCTAGGGAAACCTACCAAATACACACATTTCTGAAAACTAGACAGCCTAGGGGAGTCCAATGAGGTATGGCTTGCGTGGATCCCCCAATGTTTCCCTACCCAGAATCCCCTGCAAACCTCAAATTTAGCTGAAAAAAACATATTTTCCGCATATTTTTGCGTCGAATCACCTTGCTGGCACAAATGTCCTACCACCAAGCGTGCCCCATGTTTTCCCGAGTAAAATGATACCTC
Source organism: Triturus cristatus (assembly GCF_964204655.1). Classification (NCBI taxonomy): domain Eukaryota; kingdom Metazoa; phylum Chordata; class Amphibia; order Caudata; family Salamandridae; genus Triturus; species Triturus cristatus. The sequence continues at coordinate 109,281,535 of NC_140583.1, read as the reverse complement.
ACTTGTGTGGGTGTCTAAAGCAGAATTGGCTAAAAACGCATTTTAAATTCTTTTTAGAATTCTCGGTACTATTCTCTAAATCCCTATGTTTTGGGCTCTTCCTAGTCACAGGCCTTTGGCCCACCCACACAAGTGAGGTATCATTTTACTCGGGAGAACAAGGGGAATGCTGGGTGGTAGGACATTTGTGCCAGCACGATGATCCCACGCAAAAATGTATGGAAAAAGTGATTTTTTCAGCTAAATTTGAGGTGTGTAGGTGATTCTGGGTAGGAAAACGTTAGGGGGACCCACACAAGCCGTACCTCGCTGGACTCCCCCGGGTGTCTAGTTTTCAGAAATATGTGGGTTTGGTAGGTTTCCCTAGATGGCCGCCAAGCCCGGGGCCAAAAACTCATGGGACCCCCTTGCAAAACCAGGTTGTTTTGTGATAGGTAATTTTGATGTCACCTCAATAGGGCACTAGGCCTACCCACACAAGTGAGGTACCATTTTTCTCGGAAGGTTTGGGGAACATGGGGTGGGTGGAATTTTGTGGATCCACGCAGATTCCAGAAATTTCCAACACAGAAATATGAGGAAAATGTATTTTTTGGGACACATTTTTAGGTTTGCAAGGGATTCTGGGTAACAGAACCTGGTGAGAGTCAGTCATGATGTCTGCGGCCTGTGTCAAGAAGTAGTCAATGCTGGACATACTTTTGTGGTCGTTAGAATAGTAAGTTTAGTGAGTCCCATCTGGCTGTAGAGATCGCCATATGTCTGTGAGGCCCATGGCCTTCGCAAACTCGGCCATGTGTGTATGGGGACGTGACAGGGTACATGTTGGATGCCTATCTCTTTGGGCATCCATGGTCATGTTGAAGTCTCTCCCCAAGATCAGGGTGCCCACTGGGAGGTCTACCAATATTTCCCCAGATCTATCAATGCTTCTTTACCTAGCTCTGGTGGAAGGTATGCTGAGACCACATTAAGCGCTTTCCTTCCCATTGCGCCTCCAATATAGCAAATCTTCCCCCCCGGATCAGCCCAGGTACATGTCCGAGTGAGTGCCAGATTCTTTTTAACCAGGCTACCTGTCCCCTGCAATCCCGAGGAATATTCGGCATGAATTAGGAGCTTTTATCCCCATCGTGTGAGAGCTTTAGATTTGTTACCAACTAAATGTGTTTCTTGCAGTAACACAATATTGGGGGCCTGCCTTTGAAAGATAGTGTTGTACAATACCCCTTTTGGTTTTATCCCCCATCCCATTTACATTCGAGGTCAGCACCGTGAGTGATGCTTCTTTCTTAACTTCCAGCAGACTGGCCGTGGGTAGGGAGATATGAGTATCAAGCATAACCCCAGGCCTCATCCCCTGCATTCCGCTGTTTTGGCGACCTTTGCATAGCTCTCCTAGATGAGTGGGCGCATTGGTATAGAGGAGACACGTGACTCTACTGCCTAGATGGGTAGTAGCAATAACTGTATTCATGCATGACTTGTTACTTTTTGTGACTCTTGAACACACATAAACGTTAACCCTCTTCCTCCCTCCCTCAACTCCTGTGCCTCCCCCTTCCTGCCCCCCTGCCAGTGGATTTAAAACTACCCACACTCAAACCAGGGTATCGCCCCCCCCCCCAATATTAATAGGTGCTGGTAGTCAGCCCTCCCTCCCTCGCCTTCGGCTGAATTTGCCATTGTCTCATTTCGATTAGAAGTGTGAATCTGGTCCCCCCTACATCAATAGCCATCCCTTCAGTTTGTAGCAGTTCACAGGCGGCCAGCCAGGAAACCAGATCACCAACCACCACAGTCCCTTGGTGAAGGGGGAAAATACCCCGGTGTCCCTGTCGCACTATTGGAGTCTCTTGTCTGTGTTTGGTGCTGCCACATCTGTATTTTGAGGATTCGTCTTTGCAGCTGCGCATGGTCGATCCCATCTACTCCCGGGAAGGATCGTCACTTCAGTCGGCCCCCTGATTGGAGCCATTTGGTCAAAGGCCGTCATTTCCTCCTCTGCGTGGCTTTTCAATGCACCACCATCCCTCCAGCCAGTCCCATGCGTCCTCTGGCGAGGAAAAGAACCATGTCTTGCCATCCGAAAAGCATGGCGTATTTCATCCCCTTATCACGCAACACCTTCTTCACCGAGGAAGCTGCGTCGTTGAGCTTGGACCTCTCTCTACAGCACTCTAAGTTAGCGCGGGGAAGCCTTCAATAAGCCACACGCTCTAAATATCCCTCAGTCAATCAATCAATCCATTGAAAATACAATAATGTAATACAGTTTCTAAGCAGGGCAAGAATAACTAGGCGATTGCCTGCAGTGCTGATTGGCACAAGAAGTACAGTAACACAGGAAATGGACTGATAAAACTGCATAAAACACATACATCTAGCTATATGAGTGAATACTAGGTCCTACAGATGAATAAACGTAATCAAATATATTCATGCAAATACATGGGAGGCCTACTTAGTCTAGTAATTCTACTAATAACAACCCCTGTACTAACATTGGTGCTGGAATAAATACTAGGGGTGGGCGGAATTTGCGTAGTCGCACTACGCTAAGCACCGCGAAACGGTAAAAAATCTCCACGAGAACGCAGAGTTGCGCGAACATGCGGAATTGCTTGTTCCGCCTATTCGCGATGCTTTTATTCTGTTCGCGAACGCTGTTTGCATGCTCGGGGGGAAATATCTCACAAACACACATTTTGAAAGCACAAACAAGCAAAAAATTGCGCGAAGCCGCGGATTGCGGAATTTTTGGCAATTCCGCATTCTCTGCCGAACGCGAAATTACCCAAATTCCGCAAATTCCGCGAGCGGAGCGGAATTTGCCACCCAGGCCTAATAAACACCTAATGTGGAAAAATCACCACTTTCAAACCGACAATTAGGGGTCTATTCGGATGGTGGGCGGATCGCCACCGCCCACATGGCAGTGGTGATCCGTCCGCCATTTCCATCTGCCCGCCTAACATTTCCCCCTGCCATATTATGATGGCGGTGGGGACCAAGCCGGACGGAAAGACCGTCCACCAGTTTTCCGCCAGTAGGCAATCCGCCAGATTGCCTACTGGGCAGAAAAGACCTGCAATATGGTGGCGGTGCCTTCCAGGCACCGCCATCCATATTACGATGATGGCGGTCTCATGCCTTTCAATGGCGGAGACTCTGCCATGGAAAGGCATGTGGAGAATGCCTTTGGGGCCCCTTGCGGGCCCCCAGGGCGTTGTGAGGGCATGTGGCTGCACTTGGGGGTACCCATAGTACCCCCAACATTTGCATGCACAAGGTGGCAGGCACCACACGGTGCCTGTCACGTTGTGCATGCAAATGCACAACATGCCCTTTGAACATTGTCATCACTCGCTTACTGCAGGTAAGGCATTCTCTACCTGCTCACAATGCACTCTGATTTCCACCTCAAAACCACCCATTTCTGCTCTGAAACTAGGACTTCTTAATTGCCGCTCCCTCCCCAAACATGCTACCGAAATGAACCTCCTGATTCAGAACCAGGAGCTTGACCTTCTGTTCATAACGGAAACATGGCTCTCTGACAATACCGATTCAGATGTTGTCACGGCCCTCCCCACCGGGTACATCTGTCAAACTCTTAATAGACCAAGAGGGAGAGGAGGCGGGATAGCCATTATCCACAGGGAACAATTTACCTGCCGCATGACCAACGCTGGTATTGAGGACTGTGAGAGCGGCCAATTCTCCATCCAAGTCGCCCCAGCTCTTACCCTGGCAGGACTTCTAATCTACCGCCCACCAGGGGCCCCGGGTAATTTCATCAACGCTGTTGTCGAAACCAGCTCACAACTAGCTTCTTCGGCCCCCAATTTCCTCATACTAGGTGACCTGAACGTCCATTTTCTGGACCCCATGGATCGAGCAGCATCGGACATTAGGATCGATCTAACATCTCTAGACATCCGTCTAGTGAATAAAGAGCCTACTCATGATAAAGGCCACCTATTAGACCCGATCCTCACTAACATAGCAACAATGACCTCTGACCCACCGCTGTCCTTACCATGGACGGACCACTTTTTGGTACCTTTTTTTTGGGAAATCTCCACTCGCACTTACTCGATCCCAAAAACCGAAGTCACCGATCGACAATGGCGCAAACTATCTCCGGAGACCTGGGCCGCCTCTCTTGCAGAGTCCACTCCTGCGCTTTCATCTGATCCCAATATAGCTGACAAACAGTTCAGCGACTGGATCACTTCCTCACTGGATACGTTGCTCCCGATAGTTACCACCCTTAAACAACCTAAAAGAATACCACCTGCTTTATGGTACACTCCTGAGCTTAAAACTCTGCGGCAAGAGTGTAAAAAAACCGAACGCGCATGGAGGCGCGACAAAACAGCGACTAACAAAATCCTCTACTCTACTTCTCTCCTGACTTATAAAACTACTATTCATAAAACCAAAAGTATGTTTTTTCAGGAGAGAATAGAGAATGCAGGTTGCTCCAGTAAGGAAGCTTACGCCATCCTTAAAGAGCTGTCTAAACCCCAAGGACAAGGATTAAGACCCATTGCCGACCCTGAAGCAGACCTGAAGAAATGCCAGGAACTGGCCAATTTCTTCCACGATAAAATCAGACTTATTCTGGAAACTATCCCCCCCTCCAGCCCCGAGGAAAACATCGTTTGCCCACACACCTCCACCTACCTGTCCACATGGGGCCAGGTTACGGTGGATGAGGTATCAAATGTGCTCAACTCTATGAAGAGCGGCTCCCCTAGTGACCCTGCTCCTATCCGTAACCTTAAAGAGGTAGCCCCCACTATCATCCCTTCCCTGACCCACCTGATTAATACCTCTCTCCAACAAGGAGCTGTACCCCCAAGCTGGAAGAAGGCGGTGGTAAAAGCCCTGCTGAAGAAACCTACGTTGGACCCCGAGAATCTGGCTAACTACCGACCCATCTCCCTATTGCCGGGAGTAAGCAAGGTCGCAGAAAAATTGGTCAATAGGATACTCTCTCAGTTCCTAGAGGCCAATAATAAATTAAAAAGCTCCCAGACAGGTTTTCGACCTGGACAGGGCACGGATATCGCCCTCCTGGCTGCTGTAGAGGAGGCAAGAGCACTATTGGATGGGGGAGGATCAGTGGCAGTGATCCTCCTCGACCTCAGTGCAGCGTTCGATACAGTTGACCACCAACTTCTTATCGAAAGACTGGCTAGGGTGGGAGTGAAAGGAACAGCCTTATCCTGGCTCTCATCTTTCCTGGCCCAACGCTCTTACCAGATCTGGGAAAAGAACGCCCGCTCCTCCGAAATGCCCCTCCAATGTGGTGTTCCTCAGGGCTCCTCCCTGAGCCCCACTTTATTTAATATCTATATGTCCACATTGGAGGAGGTTATTATCCCTTTCGGAGTGAGCGTCGTCAGCTACGCCGACGACACTCAACTAGTGGTGTCCTTGTCCCACCCCAAGCAACAGAAAGCTGATCTGCTCAACTGCCTTACCCAGGTTCATCACTGGATGAACAGATCAGCCCTAAAACTTAACGGGACAAAAACCGAGGTCCTTATACTGGGCCCGAAAGGAGCCTCACTTCCTCTGGACTGCTGGCCAGTCTGTCTGGGCCCGCCCCCTGACCCTAAGAAAGAGGTTAAAAGCCTGGGGGTGTGGATCGATTCCGATCTCTCCTTCATCTCACAAGCCAAGAAGGTGGCGGGGACCTGCTTCGGCCTCTTAAAATCTCTGAGGAAAGTCCTGCCCCTTCTCCCCCTTAAATCCCAAAAACTTTTAGTCCAAGGTCTCATAATATCGAGACTGGACTATAGCAATGTGATTTATCTGGGTGCTCCTGAAGCTACCCTTACTAAACTACAGATGATTCAGAATGCGGCCGCCCGGATCATCACCAACGCCCCGGCCAGATCATCTGCCAAGCCCGCCCTTAAACTCCTCCATTGGCTCCCCATAAGGGAGAGAGTCAAGTTTAAAGCCTTATGTCTCGTTCATAAAACACTACAGAACCAAGGCCCTCCTGTTCTCAGTAAAATGGTCACTCCCTATAGGAACTCTAGGCCCCTCCGCTCCAATGCAGAAAACTTCACGAACATCCCTAGATTCAGAAAAACTCGAGCAGGAGGAAGACGCTTCTCGGTTCAAGCCTCCCGCCTTTGGAACGCACTCCCCCGTAACCTACGTTTTGAACCCCAATACCTGCGCTTCAGGAAACTGTTAAAAACTCATCTTTTTCCCTAATCCTGTACCCCCCCTTCCCCTCCTGTTGCTTCAGTTTCCGCCTTCGTTCCTTGCCCTTCTTAGTCTCTGGCTCCGTTTGACCTGGTGAATTCAGGGTTCTTCAGCGCTGGGATACCTCCGGGTGACTATCGCGCTTTACAAAAAAAAAAAAAAAAAAAAAAAAAAAAAAAACATTGTGGTGGGTGCTGAATACAGCACCGCCTGCCACAATGTTAAATATACAGGATGTGACCGCCATGGTGGCGGTCACATCCTAATTGGCACAGCGGGACCGCCGCACCACTGGTGGCTGGTCCCAGCACCACTATGAAGCGCCATCCTAATAGGCCCTTAGTTTCCACTTGGTCTCACCACCTCTTCATCTCCATTAACATATGTCCACTACGACCATTGTCCCAATCTTTCTCCCTTCCACACTCTCGGCGGCAATACTTAGCCATCCTTCTCAAGTTCCAGTGATCACCATTGAGCAGAACTATTATGCCACCTATGTACCTCTTTCACTTTAAACTGTCCTGGAAACTTACTCAAGCCTTTACTTTACACATTCAAATTTAATCTTGACCGAATCTCCATGCAAAATTATAGCATTACTCAGCCCTCATTTGATCTTTGTCACCCTCACCACTTATACCATCAATCAAATCTCGCATCCATGAGCTATTGAGTTTGGAAATGGGTTTTCTGACCCTCATCAAATTAAAGGGCATTTTCCTAGCAACTGTGTTCTCCGTCTTGTGATTATACCCACACCAGATCAGCAATCATTACTTCCCCATCTTATCTATTAACTTCAGCAATTTTCATGGCTCCTTTAATCATGTGATTAGCCCTTCCTACAATGCAATTTGCAAGAGGATTGTACAGTGCAGTATGTGAATGTCTTGTACCACATGACTCCAGAAAATCTCACATCTCAGCCAAGGTCAACTGTGTGCCATTATTGGTAATTAAAATAACAAGTAACCCTTCTACGTGAAAAACTTCCCACGAAGCTCTTATAGTAGTTTTGGTAGAAATCTTAGCCAAAAACTTGACCACCAACCATTTGGGATGGACGCCAAACACAACATTTTTCCAGTAAAATCCACACACACAGTGTACCAAGCACTCCCTTGATCTCAAATACTGCCTTAATCCGTTTGCACACCAACTTCTAACCTCTTCTCAGCTTCCGTACACGCGGCACAATGCTCCACCCTTTCCACAACATCACTGCTGGCCACCAAAATTACACGCTAAGTTGTTTTATTTTAATGGTCTGACCCAAATGTCCCTTTTGAGCAATATCAAAAAGTCCCATTGGGTGGGACAATTTTGTCACCCCGCATGACCAACTTATCATCACGCTCAGAAAGCTCATCAAATATTTTCACATTAGGTCACACATTGCTGGGTAGTGCACTCTCTGTCCTCCCTCCTTCCTAATCAACATAATCACGCACTTTAACACATTGCTGCTGCTCATAGCACCTGACCATTCAGCTTCATTCACTGCACATTTACTCCACTGCACCACATCACCAACACTCGCCACAGCTCCTTCCCCTTCACTGTGGGCTACTTCTTTTCCATCCACCTTTTGCCAATTAAGTGGTAAACGAGAAGACAATTGACTTGGACATTTTTCCAACCAGGAATATACTCTATGCAAAAATTGTACTCTTGCAGACTGGAGACTAATCTTGCTGATCTTGCTGAACCTTTTTCCAGGTACCTTTGGTGATAGTATTTTCAGGAGTGGTTCATGACCAGTACACAGTAAGATGTAACCCCCCATACAAATGTGTGATAATAATCCAAACCCCACATTGCTGCCAGTGCCTCTCTTTCAATAACAGCATAGTGCCACTCAGTAGAAGTTGGGGTGAGCAAAGCAAGGGCAACAGTATGCTCTACAGTACCATGCATTGCCGACAAAACATCTTTGCCCGTGGCACTAGCATCCACTGTTAGATTGTTTTTATTGGTAACATAGGGCACCAATATGTTAGCATTTCACACTTTATCTTTGATCTGCTGAAAACATTTTTGTTGTACATCCTTACACTCAAAGCCCACTCTTTTACACATGAGTACTTTCAAATTCTATGTTTTGCTGGCAAAATGTTTTACAAATTTAGAGTAGTACTCTATGAGTCCCAAGAAAGACCGTAGCTGCTATTTGTCTTCTGCGGGGCAGGGGGGGGGGTGCTAATTTAATTGCCAACAACAAATCCCTTTTAGGTTTGATACCTTCAGCAGTCAAGGTATGCCCATGATACTCAATTTCTTCTACTAAAATTTGGCATTTCACTTGTCTCAAAACCAAACCAGTTGGAGAGATGATCTGGAGCCAATTTCAAAGTGACATTATGATTATCAACAGTATCACCAAAAACCAAAATGTAATCTTGGAAGTAGATGGCATTGTCCAGATCTTTGAAAACCTCACCCATCATCCTCTGGAACACACTAACAGCTGAGAACAAACCAAATAGCATCCTGGTAAATTAATAAGTGCTTTCCATGGTGATGAATGCTGTCAAGGGCCTGGACTTGCTGTGCGGATGTATCTGATGATGTGCATGTTCAAGATCAAGTTTTGAGAACAAATGTGCCCCTTTAGCAACAAAATAAGTTCATTGATGTTAGGCAACAGAAAACTATCCACTACAGTATTGTGATTTAATCCTCTTAAATCAATGCAAAATCTTAATTTGCCATTTTTCTTCTACGTGATAACCACAGGTGATAACCAATCAGATGTGTCAACCAGTTCTATCACCCCGCTCTGAAGCTTTTCACTCAGTAGTTTCTTCACTTATTCTCTAACCAGGATGGGTACTCTCCTGACTTTATGTTGTACTGGTATGGCCCCTTGTCTAAATTTAATTTTGTGAACATAGCTTTTTAACTCATCTGGTTTTTTTTTAAACACTCTCCGCCCACTGCATAATCTTTTCCAATGTTGTATCTTCCAAAATCATAGTCTGCGAGGGAGCTCTACGATTAATAATGATGTGTGAATCATACTGATGATACCACCATCCAGGTTCAGCCACATACACTTTGCCCTTTGAGCATCTGATTTTGTACGCAATATTTGTGTGCATACACCCACTTATATCAATTTGTTCGCCTTGGTACACACCTGTGTTAATATTCTTTGGTAAACAACGTACTGCTGATCATTACTGTAACATCATTTTTGGGGGAATGATGTTATATCATGAACCGGAATCCATTAGTTCAACAACTATGTTCCTGATGAAAAATTCAGCCTTTAGCCTGCATGCTCTTCCCGTAAATCCATGTGTCTCACAAACTACATTGACACACAAAATCCCTATCAGAGGAAGCTTCTGCAAACATCTGTAGGCTTTCCTCCATCACATAGCTACTTTTCTTTAACCAAAATCCTTGCACATTCTGGCAAAGTGACCATTGCATCCTCACTTTCTACACTCCTTTCCCAGAGCATAACAATTCCTAGAATCATATGAATGATAGTAACTGCCACACCTGTTGCAGCACTTGCTAGAGCTTCTATTGCCACTACTAAGTTTTGATATATTCTTGGCTTCCATATGGATGTGACGGCAACCTTCCTATCCAGCAACAATACCTTCCCAGAACCTTCAACATCCTTCCTTTCCATCTCCTTCATGCAGTATTCTGATTCTTCCACTACTGCTATTTCTACAACATCTTTTAAGGACAGGTCCTCAGCAGCCAATAACCTCTCTTGCATTTTATGACTCCTGCACATCCAATCCCATGTGCAACCGTACGCGGTTCCACAAACACAGCTGCAGCGTTGAAGCACCAGCAAACATCCACTTGGTGGCACACGAGCGCTGCAGGAGCTCCTTCTTAGTGAAACCTACTGCGTAACCATAGAGACGTCTATATCGGCGTATGCCCTGAACACGTAGACACTGCCCTAGAGATGCGCATGCAAGGACAATGGCACATGGAGGGCTCAAGCCGATTTCAAGAAATGTGCTAGTAAGGTGATGTTGTTAGTCGGTAGGCTTCTATACACGTACCGGCTACGTAAGTCGGATTGACTCTCAAACACCTGCCCATAGCGATCATCAGCCACACTTTTGAATCTTCAGCTGTCCAAGTGGTTCTACCAAAAGAGACGGCAGCACTAGGCACAGCTGCACCGTGGTAACCAGCATCGGCATATACACTCAGCTGGCTGAACAGCTCACACAGCACTACTGATGCCGCAGAAGTCACGAGCTGGCTTACTGTCACCCTTAACGGTCGCATATTTTTCCAAATGGGACGGCAGCAGAAAAGACAGCGGCTCCACAATGAATTGCATTGCAAACATACTTAGCGCTCACTGTATTATTAATGCCATACTTGTCACATCGTACACAGAGCCACACCGCCTGCAACGTTTCTACAGATGAAAACCAAACACTGGGCCTACCCGTACTTGGCCCTTCATTGCAAGTTCTTGGCATCCACATTGAAAGAGAGTCCTTGCCTGCTGTACAACAACTAGTAGACAAAAATGTAGTAATGACACGAGGCTCCAGGTAAAGTTGACAACTTCATTTGAAGATGCGGGTCTCTCTGTACGTGGTGCCATCATTCCTAGTCAGCAGGCAACTGCCAGAGGATGGAACCAAGCAGAGTCACATTCTAAACAACAATCTCTAGCAATAGAATGTGCTTGCATCACTATGCAGGTGCAAATGCATGCAGTCAAGTTATAGCCAGGTGCTATTTAGTCCAGGATGGAGGCCATAGTAGATTTTAGGTGAGAATTGAGTACAGTTGTTGAGAGTTACTCTGATGAGGGGGGTAGTAGTGACAACATTCCTTCTTCAAGGTCCACTAGAGGAACTAGCCTTATGTTTCTTGTCCATTGGAGATTTTTTTGCATATGAAACACTTTGTTGAACAAAATGATGTGGTGATCCGACCAATTGATGGGGAGGATGTTGGCAATAGTTAATCTTTCTTCATGAGCTATGATAACATCCAGGGTACACAGCAGAGTACCATGTATAGATTATGGGTGCAACGAAGCACGCCACGTTGTTGGGAAAAAGGCAGCGATATGGAGTCCCAGTGTCGGGTGGTGCTAGTGGGTCCCAGGCAAATCCTCCAAACATTTTCTGAAGTTTGCAGAATAGTGGATTCTGCCTCACCAATGAACGATCCGCCCATAACACGTATGACTGGGGCTAAAACAGCATATGCTGAAAAGAAGGAGACTGGCGATGCTGCGGAGCACAGCTGTAATCGGCAGACGGTCAGCACATTAGGATAATGGAGGGCTCCTGTCTCAGAGTGTTGCACAGTCCAAAACCCAGGCTAGCAGAAGGTGGAGTATGAGCTAAAGCAGCCAGTCTACGGGGGAAGTGGTGTTGGGCTGCAGGGCTTCTGCGTCGGTTGGAGCCAGTTTGAAAGCGGATGATAGGCACCACCCAGTGTTGGGTGCAGGACATCGGATCCCCTCACCCACTTCATTCAAGATGGTGGGGTCCTCGCTCCCTCCGAAGCTGATTGGTCCTGTAACTCGGTCTAGCAGGAGAGAGTTAGGAGGCACCAAGTGACCTAGCAGGCAGCTGCCCCTCCCCCCACTAGAACTGACAAAAGTTGGCGAGTTCGGGCTCTCACCTCGAGCTCGGTGAGGCCAGGCGTCGTGAAGGAGACCAGTCTGACACCTTTGACAAAAAAGTCTTTCTAAGGTAAGAACTTAAGAAACATTCATGAAACATTCAATAGCAAAACGTTTATACAAAGTCTTTTTTTTAATTTAAAGTTTGAGCGCTGCACCGACCCTATGTAGTTAGTTCAATGAGAATACAGTCATATTCTCAAAGATGTGCATTCACTTGCCCAGTTGATGGCAATGTTCTACTTACCCTTAGAACTCGTAACTGTTGATAATTTCCAAAAAGAAATGGAATGTAACAGGAGAGAGAAGACATACTGCTGCCAACAACGAATACTGTTTGCTTTGTTTAACCATTGATTTTCAGACAGAATTCAAGAAATAAATTGTCCATGATGAAAAGCATGGCGATGCAATAGTCAACTATTATTTGGATATCTGTGGATGGCTCTGGAGTAGCCACTCCATAAAGGCGACCAAATAGGGCTACGGAGCCAAATTCCAGGAAAAAATTAAACATTTAAACAAAAATATTGTTTTCATGCAAATGATGGAGGTGCAGTTTGCATGGTTTGCCTGAAATGGTCACCCATGCTCTTGTCCAGTCTCTTCTCCTGAAATATACTTTCAGATTTAGAAATGTTGCTTCATCTTCAAAAGACTCTAATTAAAAATGTAGAATTTAAGAATTAGCATAATATATAAAACCAGTGTTGCAGGGATTCTGCTTATGCACAGAACTATGCGCAGGAACCCAGACCCTCAGTGAATTGTGGTGTACCAAAAACTCACCTCAGAACCCAGAACCCCTTATCCGACCAGCATAAGTGTCCCATTCATTATCCGAGGTTTAGCTCGGCGGTCCCAATGTATAGACAACCCAGAACAAGCGACTTTGTGTATATCTCAGGAATGGTGGGAATCAGAAATACCTGTTCGTAATTATTCTCATATCAGTCCACAACAAAATAAACAGAGACACGGTAAAAGTTTAAAGAGTTTATTTCATAAACCTCGTGTCCTAAGATGCAGCAGTTTGGCTAACATAAGCAGACAAACGATTAAAATCAAAACCATCAGCATAGTTACAATACCATAGAAAATGAAAGGAGTAATCATACTAAAATGACAGTGGATCTAAGCCACCTTCCTTTCTCTAGCAAACTAATAGTATTATTATTAGACTAGTAAAAGGTCTCTAGGCTTGAAAGGGGAACCCCATACCGTAAAGATCAGCTCAATGAGATCACATCACAGGATCAGCTATGCTCTGCTCCTGGGAAAGCTCTTCTTCCGAATGTAATGAAAACATGTTACACTGCAATATTAAAAGCACCCGACTTTCAGGTATTTGCAGCTGCGTGCGTGTTATGGCTAAACTAGTGGGCCGATCAACCTGAACTCAACAACATGCACCGTCTAGCGACCCAGACTGTTTCTCTACACTGTGTACAGACCAAGGTCGCAGCTCACTGTTTGGGATGTGAACAACAGACAGTTCTCATGTGAAGCAAAGTTGAGTAAGCATTTCTCAATTTAATAACATGTGACTACAGTGTCGTGTGCAAAAGCAGCAAAAGCGGCAAGATGGCTTTCTAACATCTAACGCGGTTGTGCTAACTTAGCATTGTACATATATAGATAACGATCTTCACTACACCAGAGATGTACGATAAATATTGGCAGCATGCCATAGAACAGTGAGCAAGACAGTTGCCAACTGAAGAACATTTACTACTTCTAAATGTGGTAGGAATTTGTGAAAGGCAAACTCAACAGTTAGTGGCCAAGTCACAAAGATGTCATATATCTTAATATGCGCAGATGTATGCCTTTACACTGGCCTACTCACAAAAGCATTTTTGCCATACACTTTTACATTCTCTGACATGCACGACTTAAAATGGAAATATGGAAGTGTAGATAGTCACTATTTAGAGTACAAGTTTGCTCCTGAGAAGTGTCAGTACTTTCCAATTAAATATATTGTAGCAGTGTTGAGAAGTGCAAGTACTCTCCAATTAAATATATTGCAGCAGTGTTGAGACGTGCCAGTACTCTCCAATTAAATATATTGCAGCAGTGTTGAGAGGTGCCACTACTCTCCAATTAAATATATTGTAGCAGTGTTGAGAAGTGTAGGTACTTTCCAATTAAATATATTTTAGCAGTGTTGAGAAGGGCCAATACTCTCCAATTAAATATATTGCAGCAGTGTTGAGAAGTGCCGGTACTCCCCAATTAAATATATTGCAGCAGTGCTGAGAAGTGTTGGTGCTCTCCAATTAAATATATTGCAGCAGTGTTGGGAAGTGTCGTTACTCTCCATTTAAATTTATTGCAACAGTGTTGAGAAGTGTCGGTACTCTCCATTTAATATATTGCAGCAGTGTTGAGAAGTGCAGGTACTCTCCAATTGAATATATTGCAGGACTGCTGAGAAGTGCAGGTGCTCTCCCTTTCAAAGGAAAGAAGTGCAGGTACACAGTACCAGACAACACATGCCCATTTAAAGCACTGTTTACATGTGCTCGCAAATTCTTCCCAAAACAATTACAATGGGATTACAATGTGCTTGCACATACAAAATAGAAAGACCAGTTCCCTTTTTGAACATATAACAGAACTCCTACACATATAAGTGTTATTTTTTGTTAGGGGACAAGGGGATTTTTTAATGCAATGTTTTATAGGATGAAATAAATAATTAAGACATTTTTAATACTCACCTGATGATCTATTCCCAGGAGGCGTCTATTACCGGTTGTAATTCCAATGGTTTATGAACTGTCGACGCTGAAGTGTGTAGGCATCAGTGAGTAACTTCGCTGTAACTTTCAAACTTATGTGCATTAATGATATAAATATATATATCTTGCATGTGTTTTTTCATATTCTGCGCACATATTGTTTGAATACATAGGGGCAGATTTACAAGCCCCCTGCGCCACTTTGCATCACTTATAACATGGGAAAAGTGACGCAAAAGTAGCGCAAGACGCTTATAAATCTGCCCTGTGATACATATATGGGGCAGATTTACTAGAAAGTGACTCAGTGTGGAACGCAAGTCATTTGGCTGCACCGCACTGAGTCACTTTCAAAGCACAGAGATGCAACATATTTACAACAATATGTTGCATCTCTGTGCTTCCCCCTGCGCTGGCGCACAAACTGTTGCCATGCGCCGGTTTAGGCAACCTTGCACCGTGGTGCAAGGATCCCTGCGTCATGGGGAGATTGTTTTTGTTCAAGAAGGGTTCCCTTCCTGTACAAAAACAATCTGAAATCCCGTTTTTCAACTTCTACGTGTGCTGCATCAGCACACATAGAAGTTAAAAAATGTAATTGTTTCAATGATTGTTTGTGTTCAGGAAGGGAACCCTTCCTGTACATAAACAATCATTAGAGGCCATTTCCTCTTTCTATGCGTGCTGCAGAATGCAGTACGCATAGAAGGAGGAAATGAAAACCAGGAGAAATTAATAAATTTCTCCCCGTTGCGCCTCCCTATGCCTCCCGTGGGGAGGCATAGCATTCACACGCATTTCCAGATTTACGGTTCCTCGTAAATCTGGAAATGTGTCTGGTTCCATTGGTGTTGAGTGGGAACTCCCACAGCAACACCCATGGAAGGCCCTTTCACGCAAAGTGCTGCATGTAAAGGGGCCATATTTACAAGGACAGGAAAAGTCACACATGGTGGCTTGTCCTGTCCTTGAAAATATGGAGCAGTAAAATGCGACACAAAAACTTACAAACCGGTGGCGCAAGGGGCTTGTAAATCTGCCCCATATTTTTCTTTTTGTTTTTTCACGAAAATTGATTTTCCAAAAAAGGCCCTTTATGTCCCAACTCCCCCTTAGAAAATAGGAAATATAGATCTGCTTTACCACACCCACAGCACCTCTTACTCGGGCGTCATTCACATACACATATAAGTAAAGGGGTGCAGATAAGTAAAGAAAGAGGAGTGCAAATGCGTGAGTTTACCCCCAGTCTTTCACCTGTGATTTGTGTTCATGTCATTTGCATGACATTTCTCACTCATTCTCGTGTCACTACCCTACGTTTAAGATGTCACTTAAAAATAAAAAAATAACCACAAGGACACTAGGGTTTTCACATGTGGATGTTGGTTTTGTGCTACGCTCGTCGGTTGTATCTGCACAGGTTCAGATAATTTCCATGTGTAGAATTCTCAGTCAGAGTCCGGACAAAGTCTCTCTAAGGTGCCCTTTTTGTTTTAGTTTCAAAGGTAGAACCCTAACAATAAACAAGCATTGACAAAGCCAATATGTCTGGCGTCGTCCGTCAGCTTTTGGCAATTCTTGTTTTATTATTTCATGGCTTTGTCCAAATGTTATTGTTTAGGAAGCTTTCAGGCATTTGTTAATCTAAAACAAAACACATTGACCAAAGGCAAACTTTTAGGGTCACAAAAAAGCACACATTACCATACTACTGAGGAAACTACTTTGTGTATGGATGTGCTCCTTGTAAAAGGGCAGCGTGATGTAACTCATTGTGAAGTCAGCCAATGGCTAAAGTGGGTGTAGAGATGCCCCTTGATGCATGCTTGAGTGGGTTGGAGAAAAATATGAATGAAACAATGACAAACAAATGGATGAAGTGTGGCTAAAAACCCCTATATGTAACTGAGGGCCTCATTTCAGAATGGAGACTGCCACCTACAAGGCGGCAGTCCCACATGCCTAATTATGATGCGACCGCTACCACGGCGGTCACAATGTCTATTCAGCATCCGCGGTAGTACAAAGAAATTACAGGTTACATATCCATGTACTACGTGGCAGGCACCATGCGGTACCTGCCACATGGTGCTAGGAAATGTAGGGGGCACCAAGGCCCAGGGGGAAAAGGGGGGCCGGCTACAGGCCTCCAAATCCGTTTCCACCTGCCTGGTCATAAGGCTATAAGTCTATAAGGCGGTGCCTGGCAGGCACTGCCGCAGGTCCGATGGGCAGTCGGAATCATTCCGACTGTTGAACCCGTGGCGGTTGGTCTTTCCGACCGCCACAAATCCGCCCGCCATCCAAATGTGGCGGGCAGAAAACATGATTGCCATGGCGGTGGGACCGCCACCGACGGGCTGTCGGTGGCTGTCCCACCGTCATCGTAATTGGACCCTAAGTCGCACACATAATTTTAGTAAAATCATAAGGTCTTGGCTTACAAAGATATATAAAAAAAAAGCCACTCATCGCTTCATTGACTGACAGCCTCATGTCTTTGAGAAAAAAAGAAGAAAGAAAATATGAAAGAATGAAAGATAGAAAAACAAAGAGCATAAAGAAGGAAGGTAGGAAGGAAAGAAAGGTGGAAGGCAAGTTAGAAGGTACAATAGAAGGAAAGAAAGAAAAAAGAAAGGAAATAAGGCAAGAAAGTAAGCAGGAAAGAATGAATGGAATGGAAAGGAATGAAATAAGGAAGGCAAGGGAGAAGGGAAGCTAGAAAGAAGAGATGAAAGAAAAAGGGAAGCACAAATGAAGAAAAGGAGGAATGAAAGCAAGGAAGAAGCATGAAAGAAGGAATGAAAGCAAGAAAGACGGAAAGATGGATAGAAAGAAAGCAGGAGAGAAAAAAGCAAGAAAGAAGCAATGAAAGAAAAAGAAAGCAAGAAAGAAGGAAAGGAGGAATGAAAGACTAGAAGAAAAATGAAAGCAATGAAGAAGGAACGATTGAATCTTAGAGAAAGAGAAATTAAGAAAACAGGAAAAATAAATAAAAGAAAAAGGAGAGAAAAGAATGAAAGAAAAAAGGTAAGCAAGACAAAAGGAAAGGAGTGACAGAGTGAAAGAGTGAAGACAAAAAGGAAAAAAGATGGAAGGATTGAAAGAACACAATGAAAGACTGAAAGAAAGGAAAAAAGAAAGAAAGAAATAATTAAAGAATGAAAGAGGAAAGAAAAGAAAGGAGAGAAAGAAAGAGGAATAAAAGAACGCAAGAACACCAGAAACAAAGAAAGAAGGAAGAAGAAAAGAAAGAAAGAAAGAAAGAAAGAAAGAAAGAAAGAAAGAAAGAAAGAAAGAAAGAAAGAAAGAAAGAAAGAAAGAAAGAAAGAAAGAAGGAAGGAAATAAAAGAAAATGTTGCAAGTACTTGAAATAAAACATGCTAAACACTAGTTTTGTTCCTAGGCAAGGTTTATTACACAACCATTTGGGAAACTGAGTCCAGAATAAATGTGTTGAGAATAATTGTCTGCTTATGAATTCCCATATATAATATTGAAGCTTTTGAAAGCTTAATACAGCACAGTTTTAAATGGACGCAATCTGTTATGCTGTGAAATACCAGTGTACAAATAAAGGACCCTCCAAAAGAAATCTACAGCAGCAATGAGAGGAGACAGGAACTGATAAAGTGAAGACTGTGGCTGGGGCTCACATCTGGCATAAATCGTCCTGCAATCAGATCATACTTTAAACACAAAGGTAATATCAAAGCAATACATTAAAAAACAATACAATTTGCCCAGAAGGGAACTGGATTGTGTGTGGATGTGCTCCTTCTCAAAGAGTAAAATGCAGTCACTCAAAAGAAAGTTATTGAGTGGCAGAAGTGGGCTGTCCCTGCTCCATGCTGTATGCTGTAGTGTGCAGAAGCACAATGTGAATGACCCACCAACAGACCAATGGATGAAGAAAACGTACATATATTTGTACATATACGCCAGACATAAAAAAGACAGCAATCCTGACCTCTTACAGATTATACAATTTCTCGTTTACTTAAACACAAAAACAAAAGACCTCTTACAAATTTGAAATAATGACTTTTAATGCTGAACATAGGCACACATGGACAAAGTTGCTCAGGTATGAATAAAAAAGAAACTCTTCCAGTTCTAATACATAAAACTTCGGGCAGATTTACAAGAAAGTGACGCATCTGTACAGATGCGTCACTTTCCCAGCGCCACTCTTAGAAACCCTTGCGCCACCATAGATGCGCTGTATTTACAATACGGCGCACTATGGCGCAAGGATTGACAGATGCGTCAGAAATTCTGACGCATCTGTTGGAGGAAAAGTCACGCATTGCTGGAGTCGTGTCGCAAGCATGGCGCAACTCCAGCAATGCGTGTTGAAGCCTATTCCCACTACACTACGTCACTACTTACACCTGCTTGAAGCAGGTGTAAGGTTTTGACGCAGTGGCGTCCTAAAAGTGGTGCAGTGAAATCATGTAGATTTCACGGAGGCACTTTTACGAGCCTTCCTGCATGGGAACGCCCACCCTGCATACATTATACCTGACGCAGGTATAATGTGACGCAGGGCTTTACAACGTGACGCATCTCCCTAGATGCGTCACGTTGTAAATAGGCCGCATTCTTTGCGCCGCTGTTGCGTCAAAAAAGTGATGCAACTGCCACGCAAAAGTCACGCAAGGGGCTTGTAAATCTGGCCCCTAGTTGGTAATAATCTTAATCTGTTCCTTGAGCCTGGCAATAAGTATCCTTCCTGGTATCTATACTGTTGACTCGGCAAGAAAATAGTTCAGTAACTTTTTGGGTCAGCTCTATTGCCTTTTTTAAAAGAGAGAGAAAATGCCTGAAGAAGGCAAAAATCGATGTTTGTCAGTTTGACAGATACAATTAATTACATTAGATTAAAAAGGGGGGTCCTAAAACCAATGGTGGATTTCAACAGCATTGTTTCAAGGACTAGACTACGAAGCCAACACTACTTCCTGATAGCTGACAGTTAGATTACACAATCCTCGCACAATCACACTATTATTGGAAAGTGAACCACGCAGACTCTCACAAGAAAAGGTTAAAAGCTGTGCCTTAGTAGAAAAACTGGACTACATTGAAATATGATGATTTATCTGTTGCCACAAAAAGTACTGCAGCTGCCGGCAGAATACACAATGAGCATTCTTGACTAAAAAACAAACAGCTACTATGTCACACTTAGACACTCACAGCCACACTGTGTGAGTCCTGAAGAGAGGGTATGTCAACCCTAAGGAAGAGGATGCCTCACACACAAAATGCCTCACACACATTCTTCATTATCGGCAACCTCTCCCCACCCTGGAAGGATAGTACTTCCAGGGCGGACTCCTGATGGACTCGGTGCAGGAGGGAGTTCTTAGATAAAAGCTACTGGACAGTGAAGGGATCCAGGTCAGTGAATTAAAAATACCTTATTTGCCTTTATTAGTGGGTACATTAGGTAGGGTTAAAAAACTGGTGGGCCGGTAACGTGAGAACAATGACTCACACCACCATAAAAGTTAGGCCAACATGTTTCTGCCTATCCTAGAAGCCCATATGGCTCTGGGGCATTCCTCAGGACTAGGGATCCATAACTCAATCTAGGGGGTTTATTCACCTGTAAGCATGGTGAGGAGGAAAATTAGTGAAAGAATATGAACATACTAGTGTGCTCAAAAGCACAAAACAAATGACCCTAAATTATAGGGGGTACTGGCTTCTTGAGCAGAGAGGGGGACGGCGTCCTTTGTAGTCACACATTTGTCAAAAGGTCCACCTTGCTGGTAAACTTGCAGGGCTCCCGCTCTCCGCTGCTGGTATACCTCATGTAGCCGGGAAACATTAAGGTATTTTTAATTTACTGACCTGGTTCACTTTACTGCCCAAGCCTTCCTGTGTTTCACTGTGCAGCTGACAGCTGCCTGCACTAACAGCGATCCCTCTGCAGGCAGCTGCAATGAGTCATTTACTAGGAGGATGTCTGGTGGGTTCAGGTGACCCCACCTTCTCTCTCCCCTAGAGGGGCGTACCTCATTGTGGCAAGCAGTCAGTGCACCTCCTAAGGGCCTGTTGCCTCTGTGCCTGCGTCCATCACAAGATAGTGCTGGCTCTACATGTGCTCAAGCACTATCAGCAAGGGGCAAAACAATTGTCTGTAGCCTCTTCTGTAATATCACAGTGCCCCAAGGGTGCGCAACGTGGGTGCACAACACGGCCCCAGGTTTTAACAGCTTAAGAAGAGACCTTTGGGCTATCGTCAATTTAAATACGAAGGCCAATAAATAAATCCTGAAGTAGTCTGCCTCCATTCTACAGTAAAGACTTCCTTTTCAATTACTGAATAATTGTATTCTGCCATGTTGATCCAGATGTGAACACCAACTGCCTTTCTTGCCTATTCTCACCCTGCGACAACCCCATCCTCAAGCCATGATCACTCACATCCACAGTCACTGTGCTATTGTGCAGCACATCTGGTCTAAGAATTTTTTCGACTCAATTTCTTCCTTGATCTTTTCAGAATCCTTCTCTTTGTGGGCACCCAATATACATTGTTACCCATTTCTCAAAAGTAGTCTCAAAGTCCTATCAGTTAAGTATTTCCTAAACATGGCACAACACACAAATAAGCTCATAAATTATCTTAATTGAGCTTTAAAAGGGCTGAGGCTTGAGTTAATGCCCTGAATTGCGCTTTGGACTTACCCCCTGGCCTAGACATTGAATACCCCAAATATTCAATTCTTAAACTTGCCCGTGGCATACTAGAACCCACAGATGCTGCAGTTTTGTCCACTGCATGCCATGTGTTTACTTTGGCAACACTGCCACCACTTGCCATGGAAATATAGTTCTTGAGAAATTGAATTCCAATTTCAGTATATTAATATCGGCAGGATAGGCCAGGCAGGTAATGCCAAAGTAAATAAATGGAGTCCATAAAATGTTCCTGTTTCCTCCTCCGTGGTCAGTCACGTGTGTAGGCTATATTGAAGAAGATATTTCTTGAGAGACTACAAAATGATTGCACTTTTGTTATTACATCGGCAGTACTTGTTTTCCATGTATTAGAGGTCTTTAGGCATTTAGAAAATCACACAAGAGTGGCTGTTGTACTGAAAGATTGAAAATAATGTTAAAAGTAAACAAGAGAGGTATTAAATATACTGATATTGTGAGTGCAGGGTGTACGCCTCGCAACATTTCACAACTATAAATCTATCTTTATTTGGGTTTCCCTGATTACCCAAAATTTGATGTTGATGGTGATACATTTGCAATATGTTCTGGCGCTTTTGGCATTGATATTGGGTTTTAAACTGTTTTTTATATGTACTGTATCAAACTTTTATGATATTTTTTTATATATCGAATAAAGTAACTACAACAACAACATTGATATTGGATCATATGGTTTGCAAATTCCTACTTGTGATTTCTGAATTTTACACTTTTAACTTTTCACGCTTCCGCTCAGTAATACAAATACTGTAATTATTTTTATTTGTACTTTACAGAATACAACTATTTCATTCCCTATTCATTCTGTCTTAATCTTACATTTTTCGGCTTGACAGTTGTAGCTATTCTGATAAATGATTGAAGTCTCCTGATTACAGATATAAACCTACTGCTTGAAATAAGCAAGCATTTGAAATCAAAATATGAGCATAATTCAGGGATGTCCATCTGGCAAAAAACTGCAAGGTGAAATGACTCCTCACCACCGATGCCCCCCCCTCCTGGCAATTGGGAGGGGCTTGTGCTCTGACAGCAAAGCCTCAGCTAGTTACATGGTGGGCTGCCTGTTAGAGACTTTCTCAACAACTTACTTCCTGATGTTGCTCCACCCATCACTGCAATCATTGGGGGCTGCTAGCCACTTGAATGCCATCTGCTGAGACTTGGGATGCAGCTGCTGCTCCTGGCTACATTGAATGCTGACCGGACGTGCCACATAGCCGCCTGCAATCTCGCCCTCCCTCGCTCACCCTGCACATCCTTAAGGGGGAGACTTGGCACAGTTGGCGCTGTCCTTCCCATCAGCATGGGCACCTGGGAACTCGCTATTCCGCCCAGGCCCAGCCCCAAAGCCCCAAATGAGCCCACACGAAGAGGTGAGAGGTGCGCCAGGCGGAGTGGTACCGGGGATGCTTTTTCGAAGTCAAACCTAGCGGTGGTGCTTGAAACTATTGTCAGCTTAAAGAGCAGACCAGGAGCATGGGAGGTGCGGAAGTGGCTCGGTTAGGTCCATGGTGCAGCTTGCTCTTCGCTGTGTGCTACCTCACCATGGTCCTCGCAAGCAGAATTAAATCCCCTCTGCAAGCTGAGCTAACAAGTTTGTTAGGCTGTAGCCTAATAGTTGCCGGCAGCTTGTTCCAAAGTTTTGTTACCCGGTGTGATAGGCTTCTCCCTCCCCATCTAGCTCTTTGAGTTTTGAGGACATGAACTAGTCCTGTGTTGGCTGATCTGAGATCCGGCCGCAGGGAGTACCAAAAAAGAGTTTCTGCATGTCCAATGCTCCCCCACCATACTGTGCCTTATGTACCAGGCAGAGGGCTTTAAATTCGACACGCTGTTGGATCGGAAGCCGGTGAAGCTGCCTTATGCTCCCAGAGATGGAGTGGTGTATAGGAATGTTGAGCAACACTTGCGCTGCAGCATTCTGTAAAGACTGAAGTTTAGCTAGCTGGTACTTGTCCAAACCCAGAAACAATGCATTACTATAATCTATTTTTGAGAGAATTAGTGCGGCTATTACCGTTCTTCTTAGATCCTAGGGAATGAAAAGCAGAATCTTACGCAGGTCTTCAATAAGAAAAAACTTGAGGAGGTCAGTAAGTTGATCTGTCCTGCAAAGTTTAATGGGTTGTCGAACATCACTCCCAAATTCCTAGCCTTGGAATACGGGAAGGGGCAGCTACCTGCCTCAATTAGCCACCATGCTTGATTCCATATAGGTGGCCCTTTCCCAAACTCCATGACCTTTGTTTTATCAGAATTCTGTTTCAGAAAATTCAGATTCATCCATCCTATAATGCACTTCAGACAGTTATGATAGCTGCCGGCCGTGATTTCAACACTCGAAGAGATAGATACAACTATCTAAGTGTCATCAGCGTAAGAGACCAGCGAGAAACCATGCGCTCTGATTAGTTTTGCCAGAGGGGTGACGCAGATGTTAAATTAGCTCCCTTCAAGCTGGCCAAAGTCTATCAGCTAGCAATTCCTATGATAATTAAAATGTGGGATGTAGCACAGGTAGAGGGTCCCATCTTGGATCTAGACAAGGCAGGGAAAATACACGCAGAGCTAACCTTGAAACTGGTGGATGTTTTCTTCCTGGTTGTGCGTACGAGGGAAAGTAACTGAAACAAATGCTCTTGGTTCAATGATAAGTGTCGCAAGGCCAAGCAGGACCTCCTGGATGCGGTGAAGGCGAAGGATAGGCCACAAATTAAACTTTCTAGGGTCAGGTATAAATGGACCATCCAGTAGGAAAAAAAAACTGGGAAGGTGGGAAACTCTACGGATTGCCCTGAACGACAAAGATCTGAAAACCTTTTGGGCAATAGCGAGCTCGGCGACAGGAAAGGGAGATCGGCCATTGAGCCCAATATAGCGCCTGAAGCCTGGGACACCCCCTTTGGGTCATTGTACTCTATTAGGGAAGGTGGGCCCGATAACACCATCATTACCAGCATGGCATCAGAGTTCCACCAGGTAGGGGACATGGAGATTACTATGACTGAAGTGGGAAATGCTATTAATAAGCTTCACCGTAACAAAGCGCCAGATCTAGATAAATAACCAGGGGACCTCTTTCAGGAGGAACCCAAAAGCTTGCTACGTGCACTGTGATGTGCACACATCACAGTGGCAGCCATCTTATGCACTAGGCCCAGGCAGCGGCATGTCTGTTTGTTGGCACGTCACATGGTGGCCATATTGGACTCCACGGGAGCCTTACTGGAAAACAGTTGTTTTATTTTACATCCAACATCCAGTCTAAACCATTTACCAATGAAACTTCTATATTTTCCTTGAGAAATCCACCAGACCATTGCTACTGGGTGATATAATAACCTCCTAATGTGCTTAATCCCAAACCCTTTAAAGAATTCTTCACACTCCAGGGTGACAAATTGTGGCCCATTGTTGGAGATAATTTCATCTGGCACGCCTTCTCTCAAAAATAAATTCTCCAATATACTCTTCACTGCACACGATGTGATGTTATTAACAAACGCAACTTCCAGCCATCTAGCATGATAGTCAATCAGCACAATGCCATGCTTGACCTGACTGTTCCCTACGCCTAAAAGGGCCAATTATATCTATAGCCAACTTGGACCAGGCCTTATCAGGCACAGGAACAGCACTCACGCCACTAGGAATTATCACCTGTGGTTTATCACTAGCCACACAATACACACATTCAATGACAAAATGTTCCACCTCCCTGTCCATTCCAGGCAACCAATTAAATATTGAGAGTTCTGATTCAAGACAAACTAGTGGTAAGCAGATGCCATAGCCAAGAAAAAAATACTTTTTCTTCTTTTACCAGGGAATTCATCTGAGTGATGTTGGGTAAGAGATGTCAGTCAACCCAAATTTTGGAGTTCAAATCCCTCAAAACTACACATATATGCAAACTGCCATTGGATTTATGAGCTAACACTACAGGAGACAACCACTCTGAACCTTCAGTGGGCTCAATTATGTCTTGTGCGCACAATATGTCCAACTCTATCTTTAATTCCACTCTAACCACCAATGGAACTCTTCCAATTTTATACTAAAGGTACTGCTCATTCCTCGAGTTCTATCTTGTGCCTGAACCCCTTAAGCTTTCCTAACTTGTCAGTGAACATTTTACGGAATCTTGTGTCCTATTCACACTCTTCGAGAGCCAACATAGCCATGCACTCCTTCTTCAAAAGCACCTGTTCAGACTTATTTGGATCCCAAATAATTTCTAAGTTTCGTTGTTCTAACCAACTCAGTAAAGATGACCCATACCTAGCTACATTCACAAAGGCACTCAACGATACTATTGTATCAAACTCCCCTACTACCACTAAGGGCTTTCCACTATACGCTACCGGTTTGATGGTAGATTTTCCTCTAACAAGATCCTTGTTCTGAAAGTTTTTCACGTCTTCTTCTTCAATCAGCATATAAGGTGACCCTGATTCAGCCATCATGTTCACACACACACCTCGAACATCCACTAGACAATAAGGTCTCCTGACCACGGAGACATCTGCTGAGACATTTTGAACCTTTTCTTCGACATACAGAATGGCAATTTCATTACTTGATTCCAAGGATTTAGATTCATCCACAGCACTGACAACTTTTTCTCCCTTCTTTTCCTTCTCCTTCCTTTTAGACTTACATACTTTGGCGAAGTGCCCCTTTTTGTTACAAATTGCACTCAATTTGCCAATAGCTGGCCAAAAGTTGCATTTCCCAAATGGTTCGCACTCCCACACCTGTAACATGTCAAATTCTTATACTAGCCTTTGCTCTTCTTACTGTGTTTGTTTCCCAGCTCAGCCACTACTTCTTTAGATGATTGGGATACAGACATTGGCGGCATATAGGACACAGTGCTTTCAATGCCTGCAGCCAATTCTATAGCCTTGTTCAAGGTTAAATTGGGTGTGTTTAGTAAAACTTCTTGAACCTTCCTGTTATTAGCAGGTTCACAACCACTGGCACATAGTCCAATGATAACATTCCACAGCCCACACTATGATCTAACCATTCCATACACAAGATGTATATTCCAACTGAGAACCCAACACATATGTTCATCTAACTGACTATACAAACACATTCAGTGCTCTCTATAACTGCCATGAAAGGGCCATATGATAAACAGTCCACAGAGGGTCAGCCATACTCACTCCGCCATTTAGATTACCTACTCTGTCATACTCTCTGTGTTCCGATTAAAGAAGGCATAATAACTCCATATGCAGTATTCACAGTTCAATATCCTCATTTCATAGGCCCTTAAATTTTGCCTGCCTGATCATCTGTGTCAGGACTCCATTTTCCTTTGACTATTTCCCTGTTTTGATGGGCATCCTCCCTATCCAAGATGGAGCTTGTTTAACTCTAAACAGGGCCATATGCAATCAATGGATCCTTGCCCCGGCTTGCATACCTGGCTGCACTTAGTCTATGACTGCACTCGCACCAGCCGACACCAATCGGAAGCACAGCTATGACACCCAACGAGCAGGCATACGATGCATTAGGGCCACGCCTCGCTCACACAGACCGGCCCAACCGCCCATCAGAGGCACAGCTATGACACCTAGCAATGGCTGACTCGCCATGTGGGTGCAACCTAACCATTTGGAATATCACTACGACTATGGGCACGCTTATCCCCCAACATGGCGGCCGCATCTTTCACGCTTTCTTAGGGCTGGTCTAGTCACCACCAGCCTAGCACCGGAAACCAGCACACCTGTTACGAATCCTGACTCATTCATAAACCCTCTCTCTGACTTCATTCACTACCTCCAGGCTGGCAGAGGTGGGTTTAGCCTATCTCCTAATTGGTATACCTATTTTTACCAGATTCATGTGTGCATCTAAGTTCCATCCTCTGCCCACACCTAAGGAGCACAGTTACCATTCTAGTGGGGTAAGATCCCAATTCCTTACTTTTTGGATGGGCTACCCTACAATGTACAATGCCCTATATATGTTTGGTGTTCTGTTTTGTGTTATGCTGTGTTTTCCACGTGTGGACACCTGCCTATTTGTTTGCTTTTCTGTGCACACTCTGCCACGGGGCAACGAGGAGCCCTTATCATGTTTTTTAACTCAAATAAAGGCTTGCTACATGTATTAAGAGAGTGTCAACCCATTCAGTCAGTGGTGACACCACCAATTAACTGGCTATTTTATCTCTTACAGGTCGGAACTTCGCTGTCCTGTACAGTAGCAGTTATAGTTGAAAAATATTGATTGGGCACATTTATTTAACAGGCCTTCTCTCCCAATCCGGTGCATGGTAGGCGTCAACTATTTGAAACTGAAGAAATGGCCAGGATCCAGTTAGGCCATAAGGCATGAAACGTGTTGACCCTACGTCACATATTTTGAGCAGTCAAGGTTCATTGGCATCTGTGACAGCGCTCTTTTGTTTTTCCTCCGGTCAAGTGGACCATCCTTTTAAAACCATTGGAAGCACCCCTTAGACAGTTTTAAATCACCTAACACTCCACCCTACACTCACTAAATCCTCACTTACATTCATCATTGCAGATACAAATCTGAAGATCTCTGATAAAGAGCCCAGGCATTGTAGCGCTGGCCCAAAGAGGAGCAGCCCAATGATGTAGCATGTCACCCATCTGGTTGTGTAAAGGCAATCACTTCTAATCACACAGATCCACCATTTCAGCCGATCAGCCCCTCTCTTGGACAGCTACTCATTTCTTTCCCATGCCTTTTCTGGAGGAACAGCATCTTTCTTTTGTTTAACTATGATATTTAAGTAGCGTGGGTGCTAGAGCTGCTAATCAGCTCCTAGAGCCAGATGTATGACCATGACAATTTGTGACTCGCAAATTTGGCTCGATTGCGAATCGCAAAATGCCATGTGCAACACTGTCTGAGACACTGACTGTGATTCCCAATGGGGTCGCAAATTGCATGCCTCATCAATATTCATGAGGCACTCACAATGTGCGACCCCATTGGGAATGGCTGACGCTCCCATGGATGTTGGCCTGTTGGGCTCGGTAGACCTCCATATCTGGGACTGCTTTTAAATAAAGCAGTTTTTGTTTTTAAATGCAGCCTGTTTTCCTTAAAGGAAAACGGGATGCATTAAAAACAAAAATGAAACGTTTTTGTTTAATTTTTTAAGGGTAGGTAGTGGTCCCTGGGACCACTGCCTGCCTCGAAAACATATTTTCCCTGGGACCCCTTCCCATGTGCAAGTGCTTCACCACCCTCTTGAAGAGGGCGGTAAATTGCGAGTGTTTTGCGACCGCAATTGAGGTTGCAAAATATTAATAAATGGGGTAGAGAGTCGCTATTAGGAAGGGACTCCCTTGAAACACCCCTTTCTAACAGCAAGTCGCAATTCCTATTGAGCAATTCACAAAAAAATTGCGACATGCTAAATAGGAATTGTACACGGCCCTTTTCATTTTTGCACTCGCAAACGGGTCGCTAACCCATTTGCACATGCAATTTAGGGTTGTACATCTGGCCCCTAGTCTCTCTTTTGGTTTACATTCTTTTCAGCTGCATAGCATTTCTTTCTGGCAGAGTCTTCCACAGGTCCAGAAGAGTACTGAAGAGTTGGTGTCTAAGGTCTAATATTCATACCTGGCACCTTCTTTGAAGTGGGAGAGGCTTCTGGAGGTTTCCCTTTAAAGTGTTCAGGTTTACTGCCTCCCATTGCCCCAGACTAACTACAGGGGGTATGCAATCCCTTTGAGTGAAGGCGGATACAGAGTATTCAGGTGTAAGTGTAGCTGAGCACAGCTACACTCCCCCAAGCCTGCCAGTAATGGCTCATCCAGGCACACCTTACTCTCTATTGTGTGGGGCTGTCTGGGAGGAATACACAAAGACCAACTGCCACCTACACCTAGCTATGTGACCAATAGACAGGCTGCAGGCACGCCAACTTTCTAAAAGTGGGATTTTAAAAATTGTGTTACAAAACCCAATATTACCATAAAAGTGGATTTTTCATTTCAATTCCAAAGACATCAAACATGAACTGTTTACCTGTTCTCATTTGGAAGTTATCCTAATTAGACATAATAAGGTAATACCTATTTTATCCTATGGGGGAGGTAAGCCATGTAATAGAGAAAGATTGATTTAAGAGATTTTTATTATCAGGACATGTAAAACTTAAAAGTACATGTCCTACGTTTTAAATACATCGTACCCTGCCCTATGAGCTGTTTATGGCCTATCCTATGGTTGACTTATATGTATTTGAAATGAAATCTTAGGCCTGGAAAAAGGTTGGTTTGGCTAGGTTGAAATAGCAGTTTACAACTGCATACACAGGCTGCGATGGACAGGTCTGAGACAGGTTTGCAAGGATACTTCAGTGGGTGGCACAAGTGCTTCAGGCCCACTAGTTGCATTTAATTTATAGATCCTGTATACATATAACCCCACTTTTCTAGGGACTTATAAGTCAATTAAATATGTCAATTGGAGGATAAGCCAATGTTACAATGTTTTAAGGAGTCAGTACACACACATTAGCACTGGCTAGCACAGAGACCTAAGGCCAACAAAAATAAGATGAGACAAATATGGGGGAGCAGGGCAAAATGTTTGGGGGAAAGGCACGCTAAGGCTGACAGATCTAACATGTAGTTACCACAGTACTTATTTCAGCGGGTCGATATAGCCATATTGAAAAAGGTCAGTTTACAAGCAAAGGACAACATTTTATCAGAGGGTTTTAACCTAAAATGGCAAGTGCATGTTTTATGGAAGACTCTATTTTGAGGAAATAACATGTTAATGTTTGAAATCAAAATGATTAAAAATATAATCCCTATTTAAGCTGCTCTTTGAATCACTGTTGATATAATAATAGATTTTAGTATTTCCATTGTGCCAGGGGACCCCTACTGTTGTGGTTGTTATTTCATTCGGTATCTGGAGGCATTTTATTATGATAAATTGTTTCCTTATATCGCATTAGCTACCCCTTCTTATGCATCGGGTGGGTGGTGTTCTACTAGAATATGAATTTACGAATACCATCCAGCCAACATATTGTATCCAGAATACAGACTACCAAAATATCATGAGCATAAGTATATAAAGGAAAGTATAGTTTTATTTACGTTCTTATGTCCACATCTGTTTATCTTTAAGATATATAGAACTTCAAGATAGGCAGTATTGGAGTTTAGCATACAGCTCTGTCACACATCAAGTGTTAGACTAACGCATTTTTGCTGTTGTGTGCGCATCAAAGCAATAAAATGCATTAGTCAAGCATTTAGGACACTGTGGGAATCATACGCTGTTAAATAAAAGGAGCTTGGCACTTATTGTGCAGTTCTGCTCTGTCTGCCCCAGGCAAGCGTTAGCCTTTCAGCGTGCCATCCTGGGCTCAATGGTTTCTATGGTGACTGAGACTCTTCTCAAGTCTTGATGTTGAAACATTTTTTCTGGGAAGAACCAATAAAGCTGTTCTCTGGCGGCAGCTGTAGATCTGGCAGCGGACGGGACAGCTCTCTCAGGGAGAGAGAGAGGGAGTGTGATTAACATAAACAACAGCGAGCACCGGGCCTAGGTCGGGTGTCTTCAGTTGTTTTATGGCACGCCACTGTAGGTCATTGGTCAAGCCTGCAGCTCTAGTGTGCTACTGCTGACACCTGACTGTGGACACTGACTCACTGGTCAGAGCTTGCAGAAGGTGTTGGTGGGCCCAGCGCAGGACGTTTATAGGCACCAGGGAGAGGAGTCGCTGACTCTCCCCGCTCTCTGCTCTTTCGACCCTCCCCCCAGATTTTACTGGCCTTAGCCTACTGTTGTAATCTGGTCAGGAATGTTGCTGAAAGAACCATGGTATGTCATGGAATGTTGGGGGGTGGTGTGGTCATTACTTCAGGAGCTGAGCTGCTGGCTTGACCGTTAATGCTGGATCTGTACAACTGAATAATTCTCTTCATCATCTACTTGGAAGGATTCTTATTATTACACTGGCGACGATTGGCACTTTAGCTTGATTGGGGACAAGCGCTCCAGCATTAATTCCCCAATATTTTTTATTTTGGGCACTTCAACAGTTGAAGTTGTGTCTGAACCCACGAACAAGGACGACCTTTTGGACTGTGAATTTACCTTGGATATTGTTTTGGGAAGTTTTCAGACTCGGTCAGGAAGTTTAACGTCGTGAGCAACGTCGTGAGCAAAGGGAAGTTCTTGTATTCGCATCCTAGTTTTTTTGTGTGTATGGATTTCTATGGACAAAGACTCGCATGGCAAAATAAATTAAAGAAACGCCTTATGCCTCGTTTTCTCATCTACAAGGAACGGTCATCAGTTGTTACCTTTTAACTGGGAGGAGTGTTCTTACGCGAGGACACCGCGAGCTCTTCCCGGTAACTTCATTCTGTGTAGACTCTGGCATCGGAACGTTCTTCCGGCATCGGGGTGCCTTGTGACGTCTTCACGCATCACGCAGGGATTGAAGAACGTGACCTTGCGTTAGAGCCTGAAGCTGTGAGACACACAGGTTCACGCATTACGCAGGGGTTGAAGAACGTGACCACGCGTTGGAATTTGAAGCTGTGAGACGCACAGGTTACTTCCGACGCTTTCTTCTATGTTATTGCGCTGAAGAGCGCAAAAGCCATATTACGGAACGGAGCAGCAGCATTTTCAAAGTCGGTTGGGCTTTCTTGACTACATAGACCACGGTGACGACCTCGCTTATTTTAATTTGTTTTTTTCATTGGTGTTGAGGAATAGTCATAGCATCTTTAAACGGCATACATCCGTTGGACTTTCTTGTCTACTTGGACTACGGTGACTACTTTGCTTATTTTAGTTTTTTTTTTCTTTCTCATTGGTTTTGAGGGAAGAAAGGGGGGGACTTTATTCTAGGTAACAGTACAATGTATACATTTTAACTGTACACAAGCTGACTTAGTTAAGAAAGGGTATCATTTTAGAATGGCCTCTTCAACTAGTATGTCTCAACCCCCTGCTAATCTCTCAGAAAAAGGTGACCCCATACTTCCATGGAAAAGGTGGAGGAATTTATTTGACTCCTACATTGTGGCTATAGGAGGTGAAAAGTTTTCGGCCACCAGGAAACAAGCTATACTGTTGGTTCAGTGTCTAAATATCGAGGGACAAAATATCGACTATACAAAAAATCGGCACTAAAATATCGAGGGACAGAATATCGACTCCCTATCTACAAACAGGTAAGTACTAAAATATCGATTCCAAAATATAGACTGTCAAAATATACTTAGCCAAAATATCGATTTTTTTAAATGTATTAAAAATAATATAAAATTAATTAAATATTAAAAACAATTAAATAAAACATACATAATATAATATAAAATAGCTTAAAATGTAAACATAATATAAGTAATTTAAAAAAGTTGAGATTTTGTTGGATACTGAGAGCGTAAAAATTACTATTCCCACTCCAGTGAGTGCAACAGTAGGGAAAGCGTTGGATAGCGTAGGGGTAAAAATTACTATTCCCACTCCAGTGAGGGCAACAGTAGGGAAAACGTTGGATAGCGTAGCGGTAAAAATTACTATTCCCACTCCAGAGAGTGCAACAGTAGGGAAAGCGTTGGATAGCGTAGGGGTAAACATTACTATTCCCACTCCAGTGAGTGCAACAGTAGGGAAAACGTTGGATAGCGTAGGGGTAAAAATTACTATTCCCACTCCATAGAGTGCAATAGTAGGGAAAGCGTTGGATAGCGTAGGGGTAAAAATTACTATTCCCACTCCAGTGAGTGCAACAGTAGGGAAAACGTTGGATAGCGTAGGGGAAAAAATTACTATTCCCACTCCAGAGAGTGCAACAGTAGGGAAAGCGTTGGATAGCGTAGGGGTAAAAATCACTATTCCCACTCCAGTGAGTGCCACAGTAGGGAAAACGTTGGATAGCGTAAGGGTAAAAATTACTATTCCCACTCCAGAGAGTGCAACAGTAGGGAAAGCGTTGGATAGCGTAGGGGTAAAAATTACTATTCCCACTCCAGTGAGTGCAACAGTAGGGAAAACGTTGGATAGCGTAGGGGTAAAAATTACTATTCCCACTCCAGAGAGTGCAACAGTAGGGAAAGCGTTGGATAGCGTAGAGGTAAAAATTACTATTCCCCCTCCAGTGAGTGCAACAGTAGGGAAAACGTTGGATAGCGTAGGGGTAAAAATTACTATTCCAACTCCAGAGAGTGCAATAGTAGGGAAAGCAATGATTTAAATTAAATATAAGATGACATTAATTATCAATACTGATAAAAAGTTAATTAAAAATAATTACCAATTAATAACAATTAATTACCATTTAAAAATATTAATTATCAATTGATAAAAATGTAATACCAATAAATAATAATTAATTACCAATTACAAATTAATTATCAATTATCAATACACATAAATAAAAAAATTAATATTTACTTTATTACAATTAATTTACTTCCCACCCAATTCCCCTACAAACCCACAACCCACTCCCAATAATATAAAATACAATTCACATTATTATCAATTAATCAATTAATAAAAATATTTTTGCTAATAATAAAAATTATTTAGCAATTCATACAAATAATTTACCCATTAATACAAATGTATTACCAATTATTAATTAATTATCAATTAATTATCAATACACATAAATAAAAAATTAATTATTTACTTTATTACAATTAATTTACTTCCCACCCAATTCCCCTACAAACCCACAACCCGCTAATATTAATAACAAATACAATTAACATAATTATCAATTAATCAATTAATAAAAATTAATTACCAATTAATAAAAATAAATTACCAATTAATAATTAATTATCAATTAATTAATTATAAAAACATATAAATATAATTAACATTTAATTAACCATAATTAAATTACTTCCCACCCTATTCCCCTATAAACCCACAACCCGCTATGGAATTAAATTACGCAATAATTAAATTACATAACATTCATTTGTTTAAATGAATTAAACATACATTACAACAATAATACATCATTTTAACACATATATTACCATACATAACACAAAAAAATGTCGATATTATGGTAATCTATATTTTAAAATTCGATATTATGGTATTCGATATTTTTAAGGTCTATATTTTGGTAATCTATATTTTTAAGGTCTATATTTTGGTAATCGATATTTTGTACCCCAATTTCGATATTCTGACCTATCTATATTTTGTAGAGTCGATATTCTGTCCACTCTATATTTTAACTTCGATATTCTGGGCAGTAGATATTTTGGAATCGATATTTTGGGTGTTTACCCTTGCATAATTTAGGTGTCGAGGGACGAAACATTTACGATAGTATGGACCTTATTCCGGTGGGAACTGGAGATGGTGACTCTAATGATGTGTATGAAATGTCTATGACAATGTTAGAAAGGTATTTTGGACCTAGGATAAATGTGGTTCTTGAGAGATATAAGTTTTTCACTAGAATACAGGGGACCAATGAAAGAGTGAAGAGTTATGTTGCATCGCTTAAAACTCTTGCACGAACATGTGAGTTCGGGGAATTGTCCGATTCTTTGGTCAGGGATCAATTAGTGCGATGCACTAATAGCACCCGTGTGCAAGAGAAGTTGTTATCTAAGAACCCTACATTAGTGGAAGCAGTGGCGATTGTAGAAGGTATGGAGAACACCTCCTCCTGGGTAAAAGAGATGAGGAAAAACCATGATGAAAAAAAAGAGACCAGTGAGGTTCATGTAATTCATGAAGCGGAGAACTTAGAGAGTGTGGAAAATGTAGCAAGAATTTCTCCTCATGAGAAGTCAAAGATGGCTAAGAAAGACTCACGTATGCAAATCTCAAAAAACCAATCAGCTAGATCTGATAAGGAGGCTCGTACTAACGTGAGTGAAAGTGAAAAGAAACCCAAAGATTTACCCAAGGTGAAGTGTTATAGGTGTGGCAGTTCTTCCCATTTTTCAAATTATCCTCACTGTTATGCCAAAGAGTCTATTTGTATGAAGTGCGGGATAAAGGGGCATTATGCACGAGTTTGCAAGTCAACTCGTAACCCTGACAAGAAGACTGAAGTGGTGCGCACTATAATTTTGAATGTGGGAGATAGCAGTGGTGAGATTGATGAAGGGAAGTTGACCATGCCCGAATGTAAGATTTTGGTTGATGATTTTAGTTTTGTAGTTTTGGCAGATTCAGGTTCTCCTTTCACCATGATAGGGAATAAACAATGGGATGAAGTGGTAGGTTTTGACAATGTAATGCTTCTTCCTCCTGACATCAGTCCAGTCAGTTATGGAGGTGCGAAAATAAATGTTTTAGGGTATATTCAAGCATGTATCAGATTCAAAGATAGGAGCACGATGGGGAAGGTCTATGTGGCAGAAAGAGGAGACAATTTATTGGGCTGGAGGCATCAGCGTGATTTGGGCATCATGCTAAATCCTAATGCTAAAAATCCGGATGAGCAAGTCATGTTGATAGATAGGAAGGTGGCTTGCAGTACACTGGGTGATCAAAGTGGTGATCAAAATTGTGTGTATTTCAGTAAATTTCCTGAAGTCTTTACTGATGAGTTAGGGTGTTTGAAGGGCTTTGAACACCAAATCATTTTAAAGGACCGGGCTGTACCTTGTGTACATGAAGAAAGGAAAGTACCCAATATGATGATGGAACCATTGAAAAATGAGCTGGATAGGTTGTTGAAATTAGGAGTCATCAAGGAGATAGAGTCCTCAGAATGGTTGGCCCCAATTGTTTTGGCCCCAAAGGATGGTGGTACAGCGGTCAGGATGTGTGTGGACTTGAGGAGTTTGAATGAGTGGATTTGGGTAGATCGCCAACCCCTACCTAACATATCAGAGTCTCTCAGCACACTAAAAGGAGCTCACATTTTTAGTGTGCTGGATCTATCGTCAGCTTACCATCAAGTTCCCTTGCACAAAGAATCTAGACACCTTTACGTCATTTGTGACTCCTCTGGGAGCATTCCGTTTTTTGAGGATGCCGTTTGGATTGGCATCTGCGGTGGCATGTTTCCAGAGGGTCATGAAGAAGGTATTGGGAGTTATAAATAACATCATGTTTTTTCAAGATGATATCTTGATTTATGGCAAAGGGAAAGCAGAACATGGCCGAACATTGGTAGAGGTTTTGGAAAGGTTGAAGGCGAAGGGACTAACTGTGAAGAAAGAAAAAGGTCGAATTGAAGTAGAGACAGTTTCGTACTCGGGTCATGTGATATCCGGTGAGGGTATACAACCGAAAGTGGAGCTAGCACAAAGTGTGGTTGTTAGACCTGTCAGCCCTTTGGGTGGTCCCTCCTCATCATTGTTTATTTTGTCCCACTTTTGCCTCAAACCCTGTTAGTATTTTTTCCTTTTTGGGAACCACCAGACTTTTTAGTATTGATGCAGATTCGGGGAGCCATTTTATCTACCCCTGGAACTTCTGTCTGAGGGCCTGGAGCACAAAATGGTGGCCACCTGTGACATCATCAGAACCCACTGGAACCTACTAGAACCTTCTGCAACATTCTGGAACCCTGTGACAGTTGGAGGCGGTTTGGAATGTTGGGAAGCTAAGCCAGAGTTGACAGTTGGAGCTGGCAGTTGGCACCTGACTGGTGAAGAGAGAGGAGCAGAAACCTGAAGGAGGAAGGAGTGAGGCAGCAGGGGTGGAAACTTGTGCCTGGAGTGGGGTCCATAAACCCACCCTTGATACTAGTCCCTACTGACTGAGCCCAGCCTGGAGCCCTGTGTGGGAAAAAGCAAGACAAACCATCTTAAGGACCTGGACAGCAGGAACAGGCCTTAGAAGTAAAGAAAAGCAAGAATCTGACCTGTTTATTGGTTTCCCTGGAGTCCGACGTCGAGAAGCCTGAGACCTGGAGCCCGAGGTGGAGAAGCGGCGCTGACTGGAAAGCAGACGTCGTACCCGGAGCCGCCAGAGGTCGAGAGAGGGCGCCGACGGAGGTCGTGGAGAGTACCAGAGGTCGAGGAGGAAGTCACCCGAGGTCGAGTGAGCGTCGTCGTCGGGGGAGTGAAGTCCACCCTCCGGAGTCGCCGGAGACCGAGGTGAAGCGTGCCGGAGGTCGGGAGTGGAGATCGCACTCCGGAGTCGCCGGAACCTGAAGAGAATCATGCCGGAGGTCGGGAGTGGAGGTCGCACTCCGGAGTCGCCGGAACCTGAAGAGAATCGTGCCGGAGGTCGGGAGTGAAGGTCGCACTCCGGAGCCGACGGAAGTCGACATCGAGCCAAGACAGCCCGACGTCATCGAACCGGAGGCCGACATCGAGCCGAGGCCGCCGACATCGAACCGGAGCTGCCCGAAGTCGACATCGAGCCAAGACTGCCCGACGTCATCGAATCGGAGATCGACATCGAGCCGAGGCCGCCGACATCGAACCGGAGCCGCCTATCGACGTCGTCAAGAACTGACATTGCGCCGAGGCCGCCGACATCGAACCGGAGCCGCCTCACGGCGTCGACACGACTCCAGCGGCGTCGGAGCTTCATAAAAAGGGCAGTAAGTGGAATAGAGGGCGCCTAAGGCCCTGTGGAGCCCTGAGAGACTAACCTAGGGTGCTGGAACCAGCTTGATTGTGCCAGGGGTGAGCTGAGACTAATACAGAGGGGTTGTGTAGTGTGGGAGAGTCAGATCTCTAGATTCCCCCTTTATCTACCTCAGTTTAGGCCTCAGCCTTGCCCAAGCCAGGGAGTATACCCCTCAGGCCATCCAAATCTTTACAAGCTGGGATTGGGTCAAATCATTCCATAGTACCTCAGGAATGTGAACTGATTTACAAGTGTCACTGTTGGCTTTTATTATTTATTGAGAGCACTGTATTTATTGTATTTATCCTATTTATTGCCTCACAGTATTTATTGTTTCACAATATTTATTGTCGTACAGTATTTATTGCCTCATAATATTTAATTGCCTGTAATGTAATGCACTTATATTTATGCCTTGATTATTTATGATCTACCTTATTTATTGAATCGTTAAGACAGTATTTATTTGACGTACCCTTCCACAGAAAAAGCCTTGTGTACTGTGATTGTCTTATTATTTATTTAATCAGCAACTAAGAGAAAAGAAGATAAAGAGATATATTTTCAGTATAATTTTTAAGGTGTAGTGTCGTTTTTTGGAACGGATGCACGCATGGTTATTGTGTGGGTATGTCGTATGCTTAACACGGTGCCTGACCCCTGACCACTCGAGCCAAGCTACCACTGTGTATGTCTGGAAAAATCCCGTTACCACCACCCTTTCCGGTGTGGGAGTGGGGTTTTTCTAACATAATTGGTGTTCAGCGGCGGGATTGAGCTGTGCCTACGCATACTCGACAATAACTGTGGGTAGTCCATAGGCCTACACCTGGAGTTTTCTCAAAGCGGCCTTCCCTATTGTGAGTTTTTGTTTTTTCCAAATTTACTCTGGTGGTGGGAGGAGGTATTATTAAAGGTACCCCCCTGCATTGCTTCTGTAAAAACCTGTCTTCTGACCTGAGTGGGCAAAATGGAGTTTGTGCTAGAAGACCTGGAAACCTATACTGTGGCCCAACTCAGGGAGTTTTGTCAGCGGGAGGGGGTGTATTGTCCCCCAGGAGCAAAGAAGGGTGCACTCCAAACCAGCTTAAGGGCTTGGGGGGAGGCACGACGAGAAAGCAAGGCTGAGGAGGAGGACAGGGATAGAGAGCCCGACAGTGAGGGAGCTGGTTTGTACCAACCTGAGGTGGGGAACCTGTTAGCGGGGCCCAGGACACTTTCTAGGAAGGGCAGCAGTGCCTCTAGCGGTGGCTTGTCTGAAGTGGAGTTAACAGACCGGAGGGAGAAAAGACAGCTCACATGGGACTTAGCAAGGCTGGAGAAAGAGAAGGAGGAACAGAGGATGGCTCATGAGCTAAGGCTGAAAGAGATAGATCTTCAGATCCTAAGAGTCGGGGCACACACTGTTCCTAATGGTGGCAGCAAAGACCAAGAAAGAGAGTTCACTAGGGAACCCAAACCCTACCTGCCAAAGGACACAGTAGCTAGCTATGGAGTGGGCGACGATATTGCCAAGTGGCTAGCGGCCTATGAGGTCTCGTTAAGGGCCCATGGGGTTCCAGAGAAGTACTGGGGAGGGGGATTGTACAAGTACATGCCTCCAGCTGGTAGGGATGCATTATTGGCCCTAGAGGAGGATGAGCAGACCCACTACCCCACCATGAAACTGGCGCTCATAAGAAAGTTTGGACTTACACCCGAAAAGTACAGACAGAAGTTCCGGGGTAGTCACAAACTGGGCACACAGAATTGGGTGGACTTCCTGGACTATGCAAAGAAGGCATTAGAGGGTTGGATTCAGGGCAGTGAAGTGAGGAACTACGAGGGGTTGTTTGATTTAGTACTGAAGGAACACCTGCTCGAAAAAAATTTCCCTGAACTGCGTCAACACCTGGTGGATAGCAAGCTGACCAATCCCCGGAAGCTTGCTGAGGAGGCGGACATTTGGGCTAGTACCCGGGTGTCCACAAGGGGGACTGGAGGGGATACTCAAAAGGCCGGACAGGGCGCCCCCCAGAAGAAAGAGGGAGGGGAAAAGAAAAAGGAGTTCTCCAAAGGCCCCCAAAATAACTTCCAAGGGAAGGGAACAGGATTCACCCCTAGGGCTAACCCACCCAGAAACCCTAATCCTGGCCAGAGTCAGCAGCCAAGGGTTGTCCATTGCTACGAGTGCGGTGGCGTTGGACACTACAAGGGAGATGCGAAGTGCCCGAAACGACCTCCCCCTCCCATTGGAGGAAAGACCCCCGGAGTAGCTAGTGTAGTGCTCGGGGAGGAGATGCCCTTAATTAAGGGAAGGGAGTGGGCGGGTGTCACTTTAGTGTCCCTGGGAGAACGGGAGATGGTTCCTAAGATCCAGGTGCCCGCAAATACCGTAAAGTATGGGCAGTGGGTCACCATCAACGGCCAAAGAGGGGAGGCTCTGAGAGACACAGGAGCCAGTATGACTATGGTGCGTAGCCAACTGGTGTCTCCAGAGCAGGTAATTCCCGATGTACTCCACCCAGCCGCGATGGCTGACGGCAGAACAGGCCACTATCCGGTGGCCGAGGTTCCCTTTGAATGGGAGGGGGTTGCAGGTTCACTTCGAGTTGCCGTAAGCCCTGCCGTGCCAGTCGATTGTCTACTGGGGAATGACATGGAGCACAATGCTTGGAAGGAGGTGGAATACCGGACTCATACTGAGATGCTGGGTACACCTGACTGGGCCTGTGTGAGCACAAGGTCCGCGACTACCCGGAGAGGGAGTTCGTTTCGGCTGGAGCCTGGAACAAAGGCCCAGCCAGCTGCCAGTCAAGGGAAGAACCGAGGACAGGAGGAGCCTGCCTCGGTGTCCACACCCCGTAGGACGGATAGGCCACCGGAGGTGGTGGACCAGGAGTCTGCGGTGGGGGATGTCACCGAACTGGAGGACCTACCCATCCTGGCCGAGTGGCACGTGGAGGGAGGCCCGTCCAGGGAGGAATTCTGCCAGGGCCAGAGGGAGTGCCCTACCCTTGAGGGGCTGAGGCGTCAGGCCGCAGCCCAGGCAGCAGGGAACGTTGAAGGGAACAACAGTGTTTACTGGGAGGATGGCCTCCTCTACAGTGAACCCAAGGCACCCCTACATGGATCGTCACGAGCCTTGGTAGTCCCTCAACGTTATCGAGCCTTCCTTCTGGAGTTGGCTCACGAGATCCCCTTGGCAGGACACCTGGGGCAAGACAAGACCTTCGCCCGTCTTGTCCCACACTTTTATTGGCCTCAAATGAAAGTGTCGTCCGATATCTACTGCCGGACATGTGTGTCTTGCCAAGCCATTGGGAAAACAGGGGTGAAGCTAAAAGCTCCCCTGGAACCACTGCCTGTCGTTAGCACCCCCTTTGAAAGGGTGGGCATCGACATTGTGGGTCCGTTAGATCCACCTACTACAGCTGGTCACAGGTTTATCCTGGTTCTGGTGGATCATGCCACACGGTACCCAGAGGCAATACCTCTGAGGACCATAACAGCACCTGTTGTGGCTAGGGCCCTGATGGGAATCTTTACCCGAGTGGGTTTTCCCAAGGAAGTTGTGTCCGACAGGGGGACCAACTTCATGTCAGCGTACATGCGGGCGATGTGGAAGGAGTGTGGAGTGACATACCGGTTCACCACTCCTTACCACCCCCAGACCAATGGTCTGGTGGAGAGGTTCAACAAAACCTTGAAAGGCATGATCAGAAGTCTGCCTGAAAGCCTGCGGAGGAAATGGGACGTCCTCCTACCCTGTCTACTCTTTTCCTACAGGGAAGTGCCACAGAAGGGAGTGGGCTTCAGCCCCTTCGAGCTTTTGTATGGGCACCCTGTACGTGGACCTCTCAACCTGGTGAGAGACGGATGGGAAAGAACTCCCAGGAAGCTTCCCCAGGACGTGGTGAGCTACATGCTGGCCTTCCGGAGCCAAATGGCTAAGTTGTGGAAGCAAGCTTCTGACAACTTGGAAGCCAGCCAGGCAGTAATGAAGGCGTGGTATGACCACAACGCTCACCCGGTGGAGTTGGAGCCTGGCCAGAAGGTGTGGGTGATCGAACCGGGAGAGCTTAGCGCCCTCCAGGATC
Source organism: Triturus cristatus (assembly GCF_964204655.1). Taxonomy (NCBI): domain Eukaryota; kingdom Metazoa; phylum Chordata; class Amphibia; order Caudata; family Salamandridae; genus Triturus; species Triturus cristatus. The sequence goes on along the minus strand of NC_140583.1, from coordinate 109,239,530 downwards.
GCTGGTGAGGACCCTTTGAGGTGTTGGAGAAGAAGGGTAAGGCTACCTACTTGGTGGATCTTAAGACCCCTCGTCAGCCCCTACGGGTGCTGCATGCCAACCGCCTCAAACCCCACCACGAGAGGCCCGAAGTCATCTTGATGATGGTGACTGACGGAGGAGAGGACGTGGAAAGCGAGCCTCTACCCGATTTGTTTGCGTCTCAAGAGAAGGATGGGTCGGTGGAGGGAGTGATTCTCTCCCCATCTCTAACTCCTGAACAGCAGGAGGACTGCCGCCAGGTCCTGGGGCAGTACTCTTCGTTGTTCTCCCTTGTCCCGGGTAGGACTCACCTGTGCGTCCATGACGTGGACACAGGAGACAGCCCACCTGTGAAGTCCAAGATCTACCGGATGTCAGACAAGGTGAAGGCCAGCATTCATAGTGAAGTCACTAAGATGCTGGAGCTAGGAGTGATCGAACCTTCTAGCAGCCCCTGGTCCAGTCCGGTGGTACTAGTACCAAAAGCCGCACCACCGGGTGGCCAACCGGAACTGAGGTTCTGTGTGGACTACCGGGGACTGAATTCAGTAACCAAAACTGATGCTCATCCGATCCCAAGGGCGGATGAATTGATTGACCGGCTGGGAGCTGCCCAATATCTAAGTACCTTTGACCTTACTTCTGGGTACTGGCAGATCTCTTTGACTGATGGAGCAAGGGAAAGGTCAGCCTTCTCCACGCCCAATGGCCACTACCAGTTCTGTGTGATGCCCTTTGGGCTCAAGAACGCGCCTGCCACGTTTCAGCGCCTGGTAAACCAGATCCTCACCGGAATGGAGAGTTTCTCTGCTGCTTATCTGGATGACATCGCCGTCTTCAGTAACAGCTGGGAGGATCACTTGCGTCACCTGCAAGCTGTTCTCCAGGCCCAGAGACAAGCTGGATTGACGATCAAGGCCAGCAAGTGCCAGATCGGGCAGGGGTCGGTAGTGTACCTTGGACACTTGGTGGGTAGGGGAGCGGTGCAACCCCTCCAGGCGAAGATCGAGGCCATCATGGCCTGGGAACCCCCCAAGACACAGACTGAGGTCCGAGCTTTTCTGGGCCTCGCGGGATACTACCGCCGCTTCATGAAGGAGTGCGGTACCATCGTAGCCCCCCTCACGGAGCTCACGTCCAAGAAACAACCTCGACGGGTAGTCTGGACGGAGGCTTGTCAGCAGGCCTTTGTGAAGCTGAAGCAAGCCATGTGCGAGGCCCCGGTCTTAAGGGCCCCAGATTTTTCCAAGAAGTTCATTGTCCAGACGGATGCATCAGAACATGGCATTGGGGCAGTGTTATCGCAACTCAATGAAGAGGGTCTGGATCAACCCGTGGTCTTCCTATCCCGGAGACTACTTCCCAGGGAACAGAAGTGGAGTGCAATAGAGCGTGAAGCCTTTGCAGTGGTATGGGCTCTGAAGAAGTTGCGGCCATACCTGTTTGGCTCGCACTTCCTGGTTCAGACCGACCACAGACCCCTTCGTTGGCTGATGCAGATGAAGGGGGAGAATCCCAAGTTGTTGAGGTGGTCTATTTCCCTACAGGGAATGGACTTTCAGGTGGAACATCGGCCTGGAGTGGACCACGCCAATGCAGACGGTCTCTCAAGGTATTTCCGCCTTAGTGATGAGAACTCCCAAGGGGTTGGGTAGCTCTCCCCACTTTCAGCTGGGAGGGACGCGTGTTCGACCTGTCAGCCCTTTGGGTGGTCCCTCCTCATCATTATTTATTTTGTCCCACTTTTGCCTCAAACCCTGGTAGTATTTTTTCCTTTTTGGGAACCACCAGACTTTTTAGTATTGATGCAGATTCAGGGAGCCATTTTATCTACCCCTGGAACTTCTGTCTGAGGGCCTGGAGCACAAAATGGTGGCCACCTGTGACATCATCAGAACCCACTGGAACCTACTAGAACCTTCTGCAACATTCTGGAACCCTGTGACAGTTGGAGGCGGTTTGGAATGTTGGGAAGCTAAGCCAGAGTTGACAGTTGGAGCTGGCAGTTGGCACCTGACTGGTGAAGAGAGAGGAGCAGAAACCTGAAGGAGGAAGGAGTGAGGCAGCAGGGGTGGAAACTTGTGCCTGGAGTGGGGTCCATAAACCCACCCTTGATACTAGTCCCTACTGACTGAGCCCAGCCTGGAGCCCTGTGTGGGAAAAAGCAAGACAAACCATCTTAAGGACCTGGACAGCAGGAACAGGCCTTAGAAGTAAAGAAAAGCAAGAATCTGACCTGTTTATTGGTTTCCCTGGAGTCCGACGTCGAGAAGCCTGAGACCTGGAGCCCGAGGTGGAGAAGCGGCGCTGACTGGAAAGCAGATGTCGTACCCGGAGCCGCCAGAGGTCGAGAGAGGGCGCCGACGGAGGTCGTGGAGAGTACCAGAGGTCGAGGAGGATGTCACCCGAGGTCAAGTGAGCGTCGTCGTCGGGGGAGTGAAGTCCGCCCTCCGGAGTCGCCGGAGACCGAGGTGAAGCGTGCCGGAGGTCGGGAGTGGAGATCGCACTCCGGAGTCGCCGGAACCTGAAGAGAATCGTGCCGGAGGTCGGGAGTGGAGGTCGCACTCCGGAGTCGCCGGAACCTGAAGAGAATCGTGCCGGAGGTCGGGAGTGGAGGTCGCACTCCGGAGCCGACGGAAGTCGACATCGAGCCAAGACAGCCCGACGTCATCGAACCGGAGGCCGACATCGAGCCGAGGCCGCCGACATCGAACCGGAGCTGCCCGAAGTCGACATCGAGCCAAGACTGCCCGACGTCATCGAATCGGAGATCGACATCGAGCCGAGGCCGCCGACATCGAACCGGAGCCGCCTATCGACGTCGTCAAGAACTGACATTGCGCCGAGGCCGCCGACATCGAACCGGAGCCGCCTCACGGCGTCGACACGACTCCAGCGGCGTCGGAGCTTCATAAAAAGGGCAGTAAGTGGAATAGAGGGCGCCTAAGGCCCTGTGGAGCCCTGAGAGACTAACCTAGGGTGCTGGAACCAGCTTGATTGTGCCAGGGGTGAGCTGAGACTAATACAGAGGGGTTGTGTAGTGTGGGAGAGTCAGATCTCTAGATTCCCCTTTTATCTACCTCAGTTTAGGCCTCAGCCTTGCCCAAGCCATGGAGTATACCCCTCAGGCCATCCAAATCTTTACAAGCTGGGATTGGGTCAAATCATCCCATAGTACATCAGGAATGTGAACTGATTTACAAGTGTCACTGTTGGCTTTTATTATTTATTGAGAGCACTGTATTTATTGTATTTATCCTATTTATTGCCTCACAGTATTTATTGTTTCACAATATTTATAGTCGTACAGTATTTATTGCCTCATAATATTTAATTGCCTGTAATGTAATGCACTTATATTTATGCCTTGATTATTTATGATCTACCTTATTTATTGAATCGTTAAGACAGTATTTATTTGACGTACCCTTCCACAGAAAAAGCCTTGTGTACTGTGATTGTCTTATTATTTATTTAATCAGCAACTAAGAGAAAAGAAGATAAAGAGATATATTTTCAGTATAATTTTTAAGGTGTAGTGTCGTTTTTTGGAACGGATGCACGCATGGTTATTGTGTGGGTATGTCGTATGCTTAACACGGTGCCTGACCCCTGACCACTCGAGCCAAGCTACCACTGTGTATGTCTGGAAAAATCCCGTTACCACCACCCTTTCCGGTGTGGGAGTGGGGTTTTTCTAACAGTGGTGAATGCTCCAACTCCAAAGGATAAGGAAGACGTGAGGTCATTTTTGGGCCTTTTATTCGAAGTTTGTTGAGGGTTTTGCTTGTGTGACTGAGCCTATCAGAGCTCTGTTGAAGAAGGGAGCACATTTTGTGTGGTCTAATGATTGTGTAAAGGCTTTTGATAGGATCAAGGTTGAGATTGGGAAAATGCCGACATTAGGGCATTTTGATGTCAATAAAAAGACGGTATTGACTACGGACGCTAGTCTTAAGGGACTAGGGGCGGTGCTGTCTCAAGAGGTCAATGGAGAACACAAGACTGTTGCTTTTGCTTCAAGGGCTCTTAGGGGAGCGGAAAAAAATTATTCTTGTATTGAGAGGGAAGCTCTGAGTATTTATTGGGCTGCACAACATTTTAAATTTTATTTATGGGGTATTCCTTTTCTAGTTAGGACGGATCATCGTCCTCTTGTACAGATATTTTCTTGCAGGCGCAGTGAACATATCACACCCAGGATAAAACGCTGGAGTGAAGGGCTGCGAGAATTTAATTTCATAGTACAGTACATACCAGGGTCCAATAACAAGTCTGCAGATTGTCTTTCCCGGCTACCTTTGGAGGTGACAGGGGAGGATGTTGAAGAAGAGAGTGTGTGTTGGGTCGTGGAATCTTCATTGACACAAGAGGCATGGGCTGATGGTATGGACAAAGACAAAGAGTTGAAGTTGTTAAGGCTATGGATCAATCAGGGTTGGCTAGATTACAAAATGTTGGATCTTGAGATGCGTGCATATTGGTTGGTTAGGGATGAACTCTCATATATTGGTGGAAATCTTATGAGGGGTCATAGAGTGGTGCCGCCTGTAGAATTCAGAAGCAAGATCATCAACACGGCTCATGAGGGACACCTAGGAAGAAGTCTCACCAAGGCTCGGGTGAGAGAAAGGTACTGATGGCCTAGCATGGATCGCATGGTTGAAGAGGTTGTTAAAGATTGTGTGTCTTGTGCATCTAGTGACAAATCGCATGTGACCAGCCGAGCGCCGTTATCTCCTGTGGAAGTGCCAGATAGAGTTTGGTCTAAATTGGGACTGGATATTGTGGGCCCATTTGAATTATTACCATCGTATGAGCGATATGTCATCTTGCTTGTGGATTACACCTCCAAATGGGTGGTCACGAAGTGTGTTCCTTCGGTGAATACGAGGACGGTGATTGATTTCTTAAAGGATGTTTTTGTCTCGGAGGGTGTGCCTAAGTTTTTAGTTACGGATAATGGGGTGCAATTTGTATCTCATGAGATGCAGGAGTTTCTCAAAGATCACAACATTATGCATCAGAAGACTGCGCTATATGCGCCTCAAGCCAACGGTTTGTCAGAAAGAATGAATCGTGTGGTGAAAGATTGTGCGCAGCGTTCTGTTAGTTCTAGAGTTTCGTTTAGTAATGTGTTGAGGGACACATGGTGGGCACGCCGTACGACACCAAATGCGGTCACTCTAATGTCGCCTTTTGAGGCCTTGAGGGGAAGAAAGGCTATTTCTAAGTTGAATCCATCTTGGCTGCCTGTGAGTTCTGGTGTTGTGGTTCCCATGGATGTGAGACGAAAGAGAATTTTGGATTATCAAAACAAGTATAAAATGGATTATGATTCCAGAATGCGAGTGAAGGGCAAGAAGTGGAGTGTTGGCGACAAAGTCATGGTTAAGAATCCTAAACACACGTTGAAGGGGAGATCTTCTTTTATTGGTCCTTTCACGATAGTTTCAATTTGGAAAAATGTTGTGAGGATGAACACTGGTTGTGTGTGGAGCATGTCTAGGTTGGTGAAGTGTTTGAGGAGTTCCACGGATGTGTGCCATCCTGTTGGAGGTGAGAGGGGTATTGGTGATAATGAGAATGAGAGTACTCTTCCTCATAGAGGGGGACAGGTTTTGAGCAGGGATTCTGCTTCCAGTAGAACTGTTCGAAGAAGTGGGAATCTCCCAGTTAGATTCAAAGACTATGTTATGAATTGAGCTAGCATGGTCATTGGGGGTAAATTGTGTACTTGATTTTATCTTTAGTTTTTTTTAATTGTTATTGTTTTTGTTTTTCATGGGGAGGGAGATGTGTTGTAATCTGGTCAGGAATGTTGCTGAAAGAACTATGGTATGTCATGGAATGTTGGGGGGTGGTGTGGTCATTACTTCAGGAGCTGAGCTGCTGGCTTGACCGTTAATGCTGGATCTGTACAACTGAATAAATCTCTTCATCATCTACTTGGAAGGATTCTTATTATTACACCTACATTAACTTCACAGCCTGTCTGCCGCTGCAGCAGCCCGAAGGCACCCCTGTCCAACCCGCCCAAAGTAATTCGAAGACACTCTCAAGACAAGTGCTCAGCGTGGCACACACACACCCCAGGCACTTCTGGACTGCAAGCCTAGTCAGGTGAGTCACACACACTTTCTCTCTCTGCATTGAAGTTTGCTTGTCTGATCTCTGCAGTATGTGCATTGACCTAATAGGCCGCCCTTCCAATTAGGTACATTGATAACCAGAGGCATGTTTTAACACCTCTCATAAGTGCTCTAAAATCATGGAAATGTTACACATAAACAATCCTAAAACTTGCCAGCTATGAGCCCCCTTTTATTTATGGTGCTTTGCAGCAGTTTTAAGATCTGCTTAAAGTTTCTCATTGTTCAAATGGGTGTGATAACTGATATTTATATGTTTCTCTCATCTTCATGGCTTGATTTTGCTCGCGAAAAAGTGGCACTCATATTCGTTGATTGTCACTCATGATTACTCTGAAAAACCACACATAAGCAATCTGAAACCTTGCCAGCTATGACCATAGTAAAGATATACTTACCTCTATATGTACCTTCACAGTGTCATATCCGTCAGTATTCTTGACAGTATATTTTGACATCGCACAATATGCTGATATGCCGCTGGGTGACGATCTTCCATGGTGTAGCTACTAGTTTGATTGAAAATGGTCGCAGAAGTGGCCACATCAGAGACAAGGGGGCATATTATCAAGAAACGGCGTTAAAATTATTGCTGCTTTAGCCCTTGAGAATTCCCATAGAAGCCCATGTTCTGGTGTCAACATGGGCTTCTATTGGAATTCTCTGCGGCATATTATCAAACCCATTATTGCCGCTTTAGCGGCAGTTTCCTGCCGCTAAGGCGGCGCTAATTTTAACGCCCTGCTTGATAATATGCCCCAGAGTTAGTTATAGCTCGGGACTCTTTTCATCTATTTTCATAGCTCTTGTTATTGAGAAGGTTGGCGGCCCTGGTGTTCCATGGCAGAGGCGCCAGCGAGCTCGTTGCCTGGTAATTTCGATTCACTCCCAATAACAGTTCTGTGTGAACAGCCCTCTCTCTGAAGGGCGTTCAGACTGGAAAGGTGGCTTCTAAAAAGTAAAATTAGGTGGAGATATCTTGCCTGAGCTGACACGTGCACGCCCACCCGTGCCAGTACCGCCGTACACAATCCAACATGTTTACAAAACGCATTGATTGCTGGGTTTGTGGGACCTGATCTCCATCCGGTGCCACGTCTTCTGTGTCTGCAGGAATTACCTCACTCGTGTTTTCTTACCAGGAGGCTGCCTCGGTCAGCTTCTTCAACAAAAAGAGGTCAGGCAGAGGAGATTGTAATGATGTGCACAGGCCGAGGAGCTGCATAACTTACCTTGCCGTTTTCAGGAAATCCAAGGTAACCAATACACATCTCTGGCATTCTTTTTTCTTTTATTCTTTTAAAAACGATCTTTACAGTATGGTACCTCCGGTAACTTTATGCCCCGCACCTCCTTTTTTGCCTCCCTTTCAATTCAAATTAACACTAGTTCAGCACTTTTCGGTTCTGGCCCATTAGTTCCCTGTGTAGCAAGTGCGTTTTCTATTTCTCCTTTCTAAGATTAAAAAGGGTTTACTGTCCCCTATTAAGAGCACAGCTATCACGAATTGTCTCTATTCCAGGGCATAGATTGTACAAGCCTTACATTTTCTCAGCCTTACTCTTACAGGCTTCTTCAAGACACTTTACCTCCACGGCGAGCTGGCAATAGAAGTGTTTTCACATCTTTAATCTTGTTTGTGCTTTTTATATGTAGATTGATCAACTGATTGTATGCCTTCCCCAGGTGTCCTGGCAGGGACACACATATATCATCAGTTTAGCTGCAAACAGGAGAATGTAAGGCTTTGTGAAAATATGTAGATTTAGCAGAAGAGATACTCTATGCAAGAAAAAGCCAGACTCGTTTTCTGATATCCTGCGCAGTTCATATGTTAGCAGGTCATACATGGCGGTCAGCCACAAAACGGCAGCATTCCCTCTGACTGTGTTTGAGTGCTGTGTCTGGATTGCGTGGTGGACCACGCAAAGCATGTCTTTTTATAGGAAGCCAGTGTAATTGATTATTTGCAGGTTGGCTATTAAGTATTTCAGGAGTCCGAAGTCTAGGGCATTCCCGTAAAGAAGCCTAGATGACATCAAGGCCTGGAGGACCAACCTCTTTCCCGCTAGCATTTAAAGGAAGAATTTTCCTCAGCGTCCTGAGAAGTATAAAGCTAATTGACACAATTTAATTAACTTGCAAATTAATGATAATTCTGCACCAAAGGTGAACACCTAGAGATTGGAATTTCTGACGTGAGATTAGGAATGTCTGACATAGATTATGTGCATCAAGGAGAGTGTCCCAGAAATTTCCTTATGAACATTTAGGGGCCGATTCCAATCTGGGTCAGAAGGGCACCAAACGCAATCTGGCCGAAAAAACTACGAGCCGTGAGCGTCTTTTCTGCCCGACTCGTACAGCTGCACGAGCCAGCACGATGCGAGCTACATGAAAATCATCGACCGAGTCGTTTCCAGGTCCGAACCGCTCCGTACGTCTCGGTCGTAAGCTGACCGTGGCGTGCAATGGATGCGATTCACGACCGAGCCAGTATGATGCACGCGTCGGACAGCCTGTGCTAGCCGGAGTGTCCGGCTCGCAAAAGCTCCCGGAGTCGGACTTCGGAGGTCCACGTCGGAACCCCCGACACCCGCAGCCGTACGACTCGCACACTGGGGGAGACACATGGGACTCCCCCACACATGCATGTACGGCGCGGATGGCACCGACGCGTACCCACTGTAGGGGGCGCACTTGTTCGAGACGTACCCATTCAGTCAATGGGAGCGCATGTACGCGTCGTACAACTGGCTCCCATTGACTTCTATGGGAGTCCGACCGAACCGAGTCCGACAGCATATGTGCACATCGTACTCGCTCGGTCGGACTGTAGGGGTCCGGCTCGGTCGGAAAACTCTCCGGATCCGACTCGGTCGGAGCGCTTTCCGACCCGGATCGGAATCGGCCCCTTAACGTGAGAGGACTTCAATTTTGACTGCACTATTTTGGATATATGTCTGTGCTTGTTCTTATTTTACTTTGACATGGTGAGAAGCAGAGACATCAGATCACAAAATAATATATATTGAAAATATAAAATATTAATATTATCTTTAACAAAATAAATTAAATGTAGTGTACATTTTAACTAAATATAAAAATAAAACTTAATTTAAAAAAAATTAAACACACATACATAATAATGTATACATATCCATATATTTACTTTAAAATAATGTATTAACTATTTTTATTTAATTTGTAAACTTTTAAATTATAGAAAAATAAAATATATACATATATAAATAACTTTAAATAAAAAAACTTTCTATAATTACTAAAACATTAAACTATTAAAACAAAATTAAAACATACATTTCGCAACGCAATAAATACAACAGTAGGGAAAATGTTGGATAGCGAAACACTTAAATTTACTATTCCAACTGCAATAAGTGCAACAGTCGGGAAAGTGTTGGATAGCGGAGGGGTAAAAATGACTATTCCCACTCCAAAGACTGCAACAGTAGGGTAAATGTTGGATAGTAGGATAATTAAATTTACTATTCCAAATCCAGTTATTGCAACAGTAGGGAAAATGCTGGATAGCGGAGGGGTAAAAAACACTATTCCCACTCCAGTGAGTGCAACAGTAGGGAAAGTATTGGATAGCAGTGCGGTACAAATTACTATTCATACTCCTATGAGTGCAACATTAGGGAAAAGTTTGGATATCAGAGGGGTAAAAATTACTATTCCCACTCCAGTGAGTGCAATAGCAGGGAAAGTATTGGATAGGAAAAAAACAAAAGTACTAATAACATTTAAACAATTAAACAAAATAATAATCTTAAAAATAAATAAACAATATTTTAAAAATATGCAATTAAATGTATTAAACATATAAGAAGAAAACATATTATAATGTAAATTACATATAACAAAAACCTACAAATATAGTTTAAAAAAATACATTTATAAACGATATTTATTTAAAAGGAACTAATATTTACAAGCAAACAAATGTATTTATTTTATTTCATACCCTATAACACCGCACCAATAAAACAAGACATCAACATTTTTATTGTAATTTATTTCCATGATTAACATAGTTAATAAGGAATTTAAAATGTATTATTAATAAAAAAAGATAATGAACATTCATTGAGTACACATACTTTAACATTATAATATCCACCACACATACCTAAAATTATTTACACAATTATGATTATTAATTACTAATTAATTAATTTAAATTAATTAACAAATAATTAATATTCCTCAATAAAAAATAAATTACTTCCCACCCTTCACACCATTTATTCCTATAAACACCACAACACACACCTAAAATTAATTACATAATTACCATAATTAATTACTAATCAACCAATGTTAATAAGTTAACAACTAATTAATGAATAATCAATAAGAAAAGTACTTCCCACCATTAACACCTATAAACAGGACAACACACACCTAAATTTAATTACACAATTACCATAAATATTTACTAATTAACTAATTTAAATTAATTAACAACTAATTAATCATTTATCAATTAAAATAAAGTTACTATCAACCGTCCCACCATTTACACATATAAACACCACAACACACACCTAAACTTAATTAACAATTACCTTCATTATTACTAATTAATTAATGCAAATTAATTAACAACTAATTAATAATTCATGAATAAAAATAAATTACTTCCCACTCTTCACACCATTCACACCTATAAACACCACAAAACACACCTAAAATTAATTACATAATTATTACTAATTAATTTATTTAAATTAATTAACAACTAATTATGAAACTATCATTAATAAATTAATGTACACATTTAACACTATAACATCACAGTTAAACAAATATTAATAAATATACATTATTCAATACCTTTTATATAGGTAAATTACTTCCCACCCTATTCCCCTGTAAACCCACAACCCGCTACGGAACTAAGAACACAACATTTAAATAAAAAAACAATAATAACTACTATTAATAATCAACAAATGTTATATAATTAAATTGCTTCCTACTCTTTTCCCTTTTAAACTCACAACCTCTATGGAACTAAAAACCCAAAATTCAATTAAAAAAATGATTAACTACCATAATTTTCACACATATAATAAAACTACAAACAATTCTTATACAAAAAAACAAACATCACACACATAAAATATATACTTAAATACTTAACATTAATAAAAAAAATCGATATTTTTAGCAACTATATTTTTATAAACAATATTAATTTATTTGATTTTTTTAAAATCGATATTACTTACCTAAAATCAATATTCTTTACCACGATGATTTTACTGTCAATATTCCTGACCCATGATATTCTTACCTCGATATTTGTGAAATTCGATATTTTTACCTCAATATTTTTTCTCTGCACCTTAAATGTATTAACCACAAGGATGGTGCACCTAGGTGTAAGTGTATTGACAACTTCAGCCTGTTGATAATTCTGGTACCATTCTTCATCCAATCTGTGAGCCCACCAGGCTTTAAATTATTGAAGAAAAACAGACAGGAAGAGAGGGGGTGGAGAAGCACTAATTATTAATTGGAGCTTACCTTTGTGGAAGTCCCAGAAAATATTCACTGTTCGACTGTGTGCCACTATGAAGCACAGTAAACCCAATTAGTTCTATTATAACTGCCGATATCTACCGTCCTTGATGTTACAACCTTACTTTTCTGAAAATAATTCTTGTTCTGGTATTCCAACTGCAGACCAAAGCGCTATCTTGCTGACAGGAGGCTTACATGTAAGAGTCAACATACTTCAATTTAAGGATCAATCCTCCTGACTTAAAACTAGCTGTGGACCTAAGAAAGTTGATCCAGGATTTAGCCAGCTAGTCATTTGAACCTACATGCTTGACATGCCACCCAAGCTAGTAATCACGCTCAATGTTAAAACATATATGCACACAGTTTTGCAATTGTAGAACTAGTCAGATCAATCTTTAATCACCTTCCTTCTCTAAAATGTATCAAACTGGCCTAACACACAAAAGTATAGAAACCAGGCACCTATTGGACAGATGCAAGAACAAGATGAACGAGGAAGACTCCCGGAACATACATAACACATGGAAAACTGGCCTCCAAAGTACGAGGCCTTGAAGTTCAACTATAGCTATCGCATGGAAAACCAGCTATCACGCTTGTCAGTATAACCACCCCCTTAAATGATAAAGCTGAACACCGGACTGAATTGAAGCAGTGGATCAATGGAGGAGAGGCAAAGCTGAAAGAAGAATGCCATTATCTGGGATGCCCCTGATAGACCTCATTTTTGAAGAGGGCTGTGCTGAGATAAAAAGTTACTTCAATGGAAGAGAGAGGTTCTCCTGCTAAGGCGGTATGATGTAGCAACCAAGTTAGAGATTCATTCATAAAATTTGCTACAGATGAATAATTCAGAGTGGCAGGAATCTGGAGTGCCTTGTGTATGGAGGAATCATCAATCAACATACACATACTAAAGAGGTCTTTACACAGTATTCAAGATATTACAATAAATTGTTTAGGTGATTAGGAAATAAGATAAAGGTACACAACGTCTGTATTTACATAGTGTCAAATACAGACTAGTACATAATAACAAAGACAGATTAGTATTCAAAATGAAAACAAATGAAAACAAACAATAAAGATGCATGCTATAAAATGTGAACTTTCAAAACTTTCATACAATTACCAAACATGGTAAATAGAATACATAAGGATATGACAAAGCTCACAGTGAACATATACCAGGACATCACTATCAAAAACACAAACACCTATGTGCTAAATACCACAAGCCATGTACCTGACGTCTGACTACTGCTCAAGCTCTTGCAGTTGAGCATGGAGGGTTGTTCAGGCAGTTATTTTGACCCTTCGTATAATACTGTTATGCGAGGGTGCTGTGTATGCGGCTGGGTGGACAAGTCCATAATATTCTGGGCCTTAAAATGGGCCCAAGAAGCAGGTGCTGAGAGGATTATCATTGGGTTTCTTTGCTCTTTGTAAGTGTTAGATATGGGGGTCCTTAGTTGGCAGAGCATGCACCTTGTCTGACTAGGGACTCTCCCTTCTAGTCAGGATAAGGGGATTACACGTCTAAAATAACCTCTGCTCATCCCCTTGGTAGCTTGGCACTAGCAGTCAGGCTTATCTCAGAGGCAACGTGTAAAGCATTTGTACCTAGCACACACTAATACAGTGAAAACACTACAAAAGGACACCACACCAGTCTTAGAAAAAGAGGCAAGATGTATCTGTGTAAAACAAGACCAAAACGATAAAGCTCCAACATACAATAATCAAAATGCCATAAAAAAAGACTTAAGATACAGTTCCTTGAAGTCGGTAGCTCTGTCATAGGCTATCATGGCTTAATAAAGAAACATATCGAACTGTTCAGACCGATCACGTTGTAGCGGAGACCTGCAAACATTGGCTTGGAAATACAGGGTACTGTTGACCTGGTGATCAGATTTGAAGAGACGCCATGGACTACATACTCATCGGAGACCTCAACTTCCACCTCGACAAATTCAGCAACCCCAACCCCGCCACCCTCCTGGACTACCTCACCAAACTTGAACTGAAACAACTTGTCACCACCCACACCCACAAGCAGGGCATGCCCTCGACCCAGTCTTCGCAGGAGGTAACAACAGCCACTTCAGCCACACGGACAGACCACCACTGCGTACATTTCCATATCGACAAACCCATGGTGCCCAAATCTGCACCCGCCATCCATGAAGAAACTGAGGCAAAATCCCAGAGAAGCAGCTCAACTCCACCCTCAACCGCGATGCCCCAGCCACCTTGACCGACACCAACCTCACAGCCAAAGAACTCCACAAATGGATCTCCAGCTGCACAGACGAGCTTGCACCCCTACGTAACCCCGACAGACAACACCCTAGGAAGGCCACCTGGTTCACCACCGATCTCCAAGAATCCAGACGTACCTGCAGAAGTCTCGAGAAGAACTGGAGAAACAGCAAATGCTCGGAAGACCGCACCACCTACAAGAACGCCATGACAGAATACCACCAACGCGTCAAATCCACCAAAAGAACCTTCATCCAGAACAAGATCCTCGCCAACACCAGCAACTCCAAGGAACTCTTCAGCATCATCCAGTAATTCACCAAACCTCCCAGCGAAACCACTGAGAGGTCCTGGGATCACACCCTCCCAGGACCTCTGCAACAAGCTCGGATCTAACTACCATCTAAAGATCAAAGTACTCTATGACAACTTCAATGACCAGACACCTGACTCCGAAACTACTCCATCCTCCAGCAATGCCAGCCAGCCCGCCATCTCCTCTTGGACCCTAGTCACCACCGAAGACACTGCATTGAACATGAAAGGTATCCACTCTGGAGCCCCAAAGGACCCTTGCACCTGCATATTTTCCACAGAGCCGCCACCTCCATTGCTCCAGAACTATGATGCACCATCAACGCCTCCTTCAAAACTGGCATCTTTCCCGACGACTGAAAACGCACAGAAGTCAGATCCCTACTCAAGAAGCCCTCAGCAGATCCCATGGATCTCAAGAAATACCGGCCCATCTCCCTCTTCCCCTTCATGGCCAAAGTCACAGAGAAGACCATCAACAACCAACTAACGAAATTCATCGAAGAAAACTCCACACTCGACCCCTCCCAATCCGGATTCCGCAGCAACCACAGCACGGAGACCACTCTACTGCCAGAGATAACATATGCACCCTCCTAGACCAAGGACACACCACAGCCCTGATCCTACTCGACCTCTCTGCAGCCTTTGACACCGTCTCCCACTGCACACTCCCTGCCAGACTCCACAAAGCCGGTATACAAGGAACCGCTCTCAACTGGCTCCGCTCTTTCCTCTCTGGCAGAACCCAAAGAATAAGACTTCCCCACTTCCTCTCCAAACCCACGGTAATCAACTGTGGAGTACCCCAAGGATAGTCACGCAGCCCCACACTCTTCAACATCTTCATGGACCCCCTTGCTGCCATCGTCAGACAGCACAGACTCAGCGCAGTATCCTACGCTAATGACACCCAGCTCATCCTCTCCCTCACCAAGGACCCCATCACTACCAGACTCAAGTTCCAGGAAGGAATGAAAGATGTTGCATCCTGGATGTGCAGCAGTTACTTGAAGCTCAACTCGGAGAAGACAGAGGTCCTGGTCCTTGGACCTTACCCCTCTGCATGGGACAACTCCTGGTGGGCAACTGCCCTCAGCAGCCCCCCCATCCCACAGACCATGCCCGAAACCTCAGCATCATACTCAACTCCTCCCTCTCTATGACCCGACAGGTCAATGCCATTGCCTCACCCTACTTCAACACCCTCTGCATCGTCCGACAGACCTTCAAATGGATCCCCCCGAATCAAGGAAGACCGTCACCCATGGACTCATAACCAGCAGACTGGACTGTGGAAATGTCCTCTACACCGGAATCAACAAGTCACTGCTCTGCAAACTCCAGACCATACAGAACACCACAGTCAGACTCGTCCTCGGCATCCCTTGACACAAACAGGTACAGGGCGATGCTACCTGTACTTCACAAGTGGTATCCACAGGCCAGAGTGCAGGCAGCTCTGTCAATGTTGGCATGTAGCAGGGCGCTAATGTGAAGTATGGTGATGCAAAGTGCAATGCCCTCACGTCACAGTGCAAGGAGTGGCTAGGTGGTGGCATCAGGTGGTGTTGTCTAGGAGACCAGGGTTGCGGTGCGAAGCGGGGTGGTGCTCTGTGCGGTGCCAACAGGTCACGGAGCCAGTAGGGGAGTCGTTGACAGCATCAGGCTGCTTTTTCTTCTGCTGCAGCACAAAACCAACAGTTCCCAGTGCTGGTAGGAAATGACCTTGAATTCTTTGCTGTTCCTGAGACTTCTTGAACAGGGGGAAAGCTCTACCTCAAGGTCTTGAGGAAACTCAAGAAAATAAGTTGCAGAAAGTCCAATCTAGTCCTTTTACTGAATACAGAAGCAACAACTGCAGGCCAGCCCAACAAAGCAACACACAGCAATGGGTCAGTACTGCTCCTGGCAGGTTCCTTAGTCCAAAAAAGTTTTAAAGTTCTGGGGTCACGGCCCCAATATTACTACTTTTCCCTTTGAGGTTCTAGGCAGCAAGTCTCTCTTGCTGAGTAGAAACCAATTCTGTCCTCTCTAGTCCAGCTTCACTACAGGAGGTGAAGAGAGCATTGTGTGGAGCAGACACAGCCTATTTTGGTGCTAGTGAAAACTCCTTCCACCACTTTAAATGCAGAAGGGTCCATTCAGCCTGGTTATGAGTCACCCAGTAAAGGCAGGACAGACCTCAACCCACCGTGGGACTTTCTAGTGTGAATTCACATCCCCAGCTCCTGTCACTCCAGACGGTGAATACACAAATGTGCAGAGGCACACAGGAGGGTTAAATAAAAAAATGCCTACATTCTAAAAGTGGCATTTTCAAACACACAATTTAAAAAACACCTTCACTAAAAGATGTGTTATTAAATTCTGAGCTCACGGAGCCTAGACTCCATATCTGCCTTTTCCCAATTGAAAGTTACACGGCAGATCCAATGATCACCATTGGGAAACACAGCCTTTTAATAGTGAAAAACAAAATGCCCAGTTTTTCATTATAAAGACATGTAACACACTCTAATACATGTCCTACCTTTCACATACACTGCACCATGTCCATGGGGCTATCTTGAGCTCACATTAGGGGTGACTTATATGTAAGTAAAGGGAAGGTTAGGACCTGGCAAGTGGGTGCACTTGCAGGAGTGGCATGGCAGTAAAAACTGCACACAGACACTGCAGTGGCAGGTCTGAGGCACCTTTGAAGGGATACTTGTGTGGGTGGCACAACCAGTGTTGCAGGCCCACTAGTACCATTTGATTTACAGGCCCTGGGCACACACAGTGCACTGTACTAGGGACTTTTTAGTAAATCAAATATGCCAATCGTTGAAAACCAATCATAATACATTTTACAGTAGAAGCATCTGCACAGAATAGCAGTCAAAAAAGTGTGCCTGAGACACTAAACCAGCAAAAACGAAGTCCAGCACACCATCAAAACAGAAGGTCAGAAAGCAAAAATACTGGGGAAACACACCAAAGGATGCCAGTTCTAACAGTGAGCAAACATTAACAAGTTCATGAAAGTCATTAATCAGGCTTCTTTATTATCTTATCTTTACTGCATATTACGTGGTTTTCTTTCTAAGAGGCCGATTCTGATCCGGGTCGGAAAGCACTCCGACCGGCCCAGATCTGGAGTGTTTTCCGACCGAGCGGGGTCCTGCAGTCCGACCAAGCGAGTACGATGCGGCCGTATGCTGCCGGACTCGGTTCGGTCGGACTTCCATAGAAGTCAATGGGAGACGGTCGTACGACGCGTACATGGGCTCCCATTGACTGAATGAGTACGTCGCAGACAAGTGCGCCCCCTACAGTGGGTACGCGTCTGTGCCATCCGCACCGTACATGCCTGTGTTGGGGAGACCTATGGATCTCCCCCTCTGTCTGAGTCGGAGGGCTGCGGGTGACAGGGGGTCTGACGCGGACCCCCAAAGGCAACCACCACCCGGACAATTTGGAAGCCGGACACTCCGGCTCTCCAGGCTGTCCGACGCGTGCATCGTACTGGCTCGGTCGTGAATCGCATCCATTGCACGCCACGGTTAGCTTGCGACTGAGACGTATGGAGTGGATCAGACCCGGAAACGACTCGGTCGGTGAATTTCATGTAGCTCGCTTCGTACTTGCTTGCTCGTACAGCTGTACGAGTCGGCCGGAAAACACGCGTACGGCTCGTAGTTTTTCCGGCCGGATCGCGTTCGGTGCCCTTCCGACTCAGGTCGAAATCGACCCCTAAGAGTTTTTTTTTGTATTATTTTACATTGATTGTTTTAGTTTGTAACACACAATCACTGTAAACCAATTCATACATAGGTGCAAAAATAAAGGATCAACATTAAAAAAAACTGAAATTGTAAAGGAAACAGTGACCCTTGAATGATTTTATGAAGAGCAAGGTCATATTTATTTAAAAAGAACTAATATTTACAAACAAACAGATTATTTAAAACACAAATGTATTTATTTTATTTCCTACCCTATAACACCACTCCAATAAAACAAGACATCAACATTGTTTATGAAATTTATTTCCATGATTAACATAGTTAATAAGGAATTTAAAATGTATTATTAATTAAAAAAAAGATAATGAACATTCATTGAGTACACATACTTTAACACTATAAATCCACCACACACAAATAAAATGAATTACACAATTATGATTATTAATTACTAATTAATTAATTTAAATTAATTCACAAATAATAATGATTAATTGCCTTTGTCTTTGAGAAATAGTCCTCAGTATGAAGACAGAAGGCCAAAGTATGGAGATTCATGACTAACAGGATGGATATAGAAGCTATGCAATAATTTAGGGCCCTATTTCTCACTTTAACTGATGCAGAAATTCATGGAAGGGGAGGCATTCACAAGATAAATTTGAAGTAAAGTATAAGATCTCGGGGTGAAATCATGTCTTCTCTCCCTCAGTTTAGGGTGCACAGTCACAATATTGGTAATGTAAAACCATATAGTTTTTATATGCAACTTGCAACCGTATTTTGCATCTGGTGGAATCCCCACACTCTGAGTGGAGTTGAGATACACACAGAAGAAGAGCATTCTGCAAAAAGACAATAGCTCTTCGAGAAACTCTGAATTTGAAATTCTAAGGAGGCACAACTATGAGATGCAGATGAGCACAGTAATTGGACATCATCAATAATGCTTTCTTACTTGCAGTCGAATTTGCACGCAGCGATTTGCTATCCTCTAATCTTCAGGCGCAGTTCTATAAAACTTGTTATTTTTTATATTTCACTCCTAGCAAGATTGCAAAATGGGGCTCCGGTAAAGGAGTATATTGTCCTCGCTGCATTGAGTTTAAAGCTGATTCAATTCATATGTTTTCCACGTGTGTTAAATTAGACCCATTAATAAATAAAATCCAACACTTTCTGGGAGAGGTGCTATCTCATTATCTGGTGCTGGCTCCCTCCACGATAATGTTGGGTATAACGGAATTGATTGACCGAAAGAAGGGAGGGGCACTAATATTCATTGCCATGGCCGTTCTTAGGCTATGCATTGCTTCTACTTGGATGGATCCCGACCCCCCAGTATTTACACATTAGCTCGTCCGTTTTTACTCAATTCACTCATTAGAGAAGGCAATATATGCTAAAAAGGGACTCAGATAAAAAAAAAAGGGTCTAGTAATCTGGGGTCCCCTTTCTCACTGGCTAAATCACCAAGGATACGTGTGGGAGAGATTAAAGAACAAGCCAATTTTCCATACATTTATGTATAAGA
The DNA here is from genome assembly GCF_964204655.1 of Triturus cristatus. Taxonomy (NCBI): domain Eukaryota; kingdom Metazoa; phylum Chordata; class Amphibia; order Caudata; family Salamandridae; genus Triturus; species Triturus cristatus. The sequence continues at coordinate 109,219,953 of NC_140583.1, read as the reverse complement.
CAACTTTCTTTGTCTAGTATGGTTGCTTTGGTATATATTTTTCTTTTGTTTCTCTCTGGGAAACTCGATAAATACTTATCCTTTAGTGATGCCCTAATTTTTTATTATGGTACTGTTGCACTGGTCACTTTATTGATTGTTCCTTCTTAAAGGTGTGAAAACTAATTCTTATCTACTTATGGTTTTTGCTGCTGTGCGATAAAAACTGCCCAAATGAACTTTTGATCCTAATGTATCATACAATGGGATATTTGTGATAAGATTGTATTTTACTACTATTTTGTTTTCTTAGAAAAAAGAAGATGCAGATGAGCAGACATAAAATTCTTAGGGCAGATGAATAGACTAATCTTTTCCTGCAGACCCAGCAGGCATAGACCAAACTATGACCAAGCATGGTGAGAGGCACAGGGACCGCAGAAGGCCAGGAAGATAATTTCAGTCCTCTTAGAAAGCAAACTGTTTTTAATGCATTCAAGTACCTCGCTCACCTTCTGTTGCTCATTAGCTGGACATTCTCCAAAACTCTAGCCAGGCTCTGTGTAGAACATCCGCCTATCTGTTCACCTGTGTAGCATCTGCCTATAAATGATGGCATTACTCTTGGACTTTAAGTAGATCTATAGTCATTGTTATATTACAAGCAGTAGAGCCTTCCAAAGCTACCTACCAATACGCCAGAACCTATTTCATCACAGACAAAGGGCATTTATTATAGTCCTATGCTTAATTCACAAAAGGTTCCCTAATTCATTACACCACAAAGATGCAACCAAAGAAAACGAAGAATCTTTATCTTTAGTAGTCTATATTGAAAAAGGTCATTATATCCGACACAGTGGTAATGACATATCAATTATCTGTGTCGTTGGACTGCAATTTCAGTCCAAAAGGTGGTACTTTGGATGGGTGTTACCAAACCTGACCACCTTTAGTTGCGATGGAAGCCCTCTGGTGACACTGATCCCTCTTTGAAGGTGAAATATAATGCATGACTTTTATTCAGCAAGGTACACTGGCTTTATCCAAAACAATCAAAGCACACTCATGTACACCACTTAGCAATTACAGTGTTTTGTAGTTGGGTCCACATTAACAAGTTATTAATTATGAGTTGTTTCTGAGTCATCTGGTTATGCTGCAATGGGCGGCATTAGTCATGCCAGGTAATGCCGTCAGATTGGCAATGCTAACACAAACAAAGACGTTACTGTTAAAGAGTTGAGGAAGAGCATAGAAATTCTTACCGTATGAATTAGGCAGCATTTATAGTTTCCACCAAATTCTCCCATGAGTTGAACTTTTCCCGACCATAAGTGACTCATAAAACCCAATTTTCCTCAATGGGGTCCTTACCGATGTCAGATTGAACAAATCCTATCTTTATGTCACACTAATGTGGTACCTCTTTGGCATCATGTCAGCTGCTAGGTCACACACCATCTTACAAGACGGTTAAGAATAGTCTTTAGTCATTGAGTCACCTTAAGTCTTTTTAGACCAAGATTAGTTTTGTTTTCCAGCTACCTCTCATCCCCAAAAGCAGGCTATCCATAAATAAGGATCATGATAAGTAATGATAAACGAGAAAAAACAAAGAAAGGCAGCTAGACAGAGTAACCTGAGGTCTAAGTGGTGGGCACCTTATGACACAAAATCTAAAAAGTTACACTTGAGGTTCAAATATGAAATCAGAGCACAGAGTAACTGAGAAGAAAAAGATTCAATCTAAGAAAAAGATAGCAGTTGAGAAACCTCAAAAGCAATGCTTTCTTTATGGTTAGCCCTAAACACTCCTAGAAAGGTTTCAAGTAGTTAGCTGTACTCGAAGGGCAAAGTGAAGGGCAAAGTGACATTCTTTCTAGGGTAGAAGGAAGAGAGAAGCAACTTGCATAATAAAAGAGGTCCCTTTGAGAAATAGTCCTCAGTATGAAGACAGTAGGCCAAAGTATGGTGATGCATGACTAACAGGATGGAGAAAGAAGCTATACAATAATTTAGAGGCCCTATTTCTCACTTCAACTGATGCAGAAATTCATGGAAGTGGAGGCATTCACAAGATGAATGTGAAGGAAAGTATAAGATCTCGGGGTGAAATCAGTTGGACGGACAGAGAACAACTGCTACTCAGTAGACTTAGTGCTTACATTTTCAAAACATACAGCAGACATGAAAAAGATACTAGAGATTAAGACTGTTAGGTTTATTTACAAAAGTAACTTACACGTGTGGGTAAATTTTTAGGTGTAATGTATTTTAACACTTTGAGTTACTTTACTTCTATTAGCTATTCACAAAATCCAAGAAAAAAGTTACTCAAAAAAGTTGACTTACATGTCTTCTCTGCCTCAGTTTAGGGTGCACAGTTACAATATTTGTAATGTAAAACCATATAGTTACCATGTGCAACTTGCAACCGTATTTTGCATCTGGTGGAATCCCCACACTCTCAGTAGAGATGCATCCCCGAGTACGGAGAATCCTCATGGGTGCTGAGATTCTGCATGGTAGTAAATAGGAAATACCTTCACTTCGGTCGGAACCTACGATCACAGGGTGGAAACCTCTGCATGCCAGTAAATAGCAGATCTCTTCATAGCAATTAATAGGAAAATGATATGGACCTGAAAGAAAGCAGAGGTACCTGCCACACCTTCTCTCATAACCACATAAATGCTACCCACACCTTAGGTTCTGTTTCTCTCCTCTTCAGCTGTGGAATCTTGCAGGCCCAGCTGCATCACTGAGAAGCCGCTAGACTGCCGGTGTTATAGAGGAAGAGAAATCTTACTGAGGAGGAGACAGTCCGTGTAGTTAAATTTGTAGTTACAAGCTACAATTAGCTACATGGACTGCCTTCTTACTCCCTCAGTGTAATCCAGAACGTAGCCTTATGGCAAAAGGTGACTGATTCAGCCAATGAATTGGGGGAGAGGTTCGGGTTGTAGGGGATATTAAGATAAAATGGCACAACAAAGTGAGGCTAGTGGAGGAGAAGTTCTCCACGAATGAGCTAGCTAAAGTTCCACCTGGTGAACCAACTGGAACCCATCTCTGTCTCCTCCCATCGAGCAGAATGTTCTCTCCACTATGTACCCCACCTGCTATGTGGGTTGCAACTTCAGGACAACACTAATGTGATGCCACATAAGATTATAACCACCTCTGTCGCCCTCCTGTTCATAGCTGCCTAGTTTCCCAGGTCCATAAGTGACAAGGTGAGTATGTCCTGTTTTATTAAATTTTGTGATTTTGTTAAATTATGGGATTTGTGGTTGTGGGTTTACACTGGGCTGAATAAAACTACAAAATCCACAATTCTAAGAAAAAGAATGAAACTGGCCAACCTAGTCATGCATGGACCTGGGATATTTGGCAGCTATGACTCTCTCTAGCTTTATAAAAACAACCCTACAAGCATTCATCTATATCTGTTCTTCACTCATAGCTGTATTGTTAGTCAAACATCACATATATACCCCTCCTAAAAGCCCTACAAAATTATAGATATTGTGTTACCACTCTTTATGCAGCCGGGGTTGATTGCTTCACCTGATTGCGTTACCTGGGTGGAAGTCAGTGACACCGCAGCAGGGCAATACACAGGGCAGGACTTACAATGCAAACCACCAACACAGACAGGTATGTCCCTTAGCAAACAAGCTGAATAACACAGTATACAGAATTGTTCTGACTAGTTTCTGGTATCCATATCAGAAATGACAATATGTGTTTTGCCATGTCTTATATTATTAACAGCCGATGAGATTGTTCTCACTGGTATTTTTTATCCTAAACAGCAATGTCAATATGTGTTTTGCCATGTCTTTTAATTGTACTCAAATGTCAATTTCTTGTGCATATTGGTACACTAATATACAGTACTGTTTTGATTTTTGGGCAAGGAGCTGGAATGAAAACAATTTGGTTAAAATCATGTATCAGTCTCTTTGTGATTTGGTACACAGCGTGACATCATTGCTATATGGGTCACATGGAAACCAAACCCACATACTAAAGGATTGGGGTACAAAGACCCACCACCGTAGATGTGTCAGTCTAAATTGCGTAGGAAAAACTCGGCAGACAGAGAGCAAGTCCCTGTAATGAAACAAACTAGGTTCAAACTATCTATCAGTTTCCATGATTTATTGTATATTATAATATATTTGTTCAATGGGTCACAAGGGAACCCAATTGGCATTCCAGGAGATTAAGGGACAAGGATCCACAATTGTAAACGTGTCAGTCTTAGTTGCATGGGACAACCTCAGCAGACCGTGAGCAAGTAGCTTTCAATGATTACCGGCATGACAGGAGTAGATCCTCCATGGCCGGATCACTTGGAGTTGAGGACTAAAAAACCTTGAATCTGTCTCAACATACTATATGTAAAAAAAACTAGGATATATGTAACATAAGGCTCCGCATACTGAAAGGATGTGGGACTACTTTGGTTGTCTAACACTCATTAACTATCCAAGTTTCGTATTACTGTAGGTATTTACTTTGTCAACAGTCTTCCTGTATGAGTCTCGTGTAAAGAAGCTTCTAAAAGATGCTAGATGTAAGAGACAAATAATTAGCATCCTCCCCTTCTCTACATCTGTTGTCTGTGTCTGAGAAACTTTAATAAATTGTATTAAAGGGAACAATTTTCCTGTATGTACGCCCGTATTGAGTTTCAAATTATTTGAATTTTCTCTCAGTCAAATTTCTTTGTAAGTGCAGGCTAAAAGCACAAACATTTACATCCATTAAAAACGCGCTTGCTGCAATGAAAGCCTATACCTGTTGTATGCAATAGTATAACTATGTGTTGGGCTATGTATAAACTCTGTATCCGGCAAAGGGGCTTAAAAAGGGAAAGAGCCAAGATGTTTTGACCACCGAAGACCGCACTGTGCACTCACCCCAGGCAAAGAACTGCCATGTATGTGGAGCATACTGCGGGTGATATATAAAGTTAAATCAGTTTTGTTTGGGTAAATCATTTTTACTCCATGTATAACTGGAAAATCAATGCCGGTTACATCTTCTACTTACTAAAATGCACTCATGAGAGCTGTATTCTTAGGTTTCGCCGCCGTGCTATTAAAATCTATTGTTTTTATATAAACTTAAAAAGGGCTTACATCCCGCCTCCTCTCTTTCCTGGCCTTTCATTGGTACTTGTGCTTGCCACTAACTTTTCCTTCATTTTTATTGGCTGTAGAATATTTCCCTGCATTTGCCAATACTTGTTCCTCATCTGCTTCTCTTGTCAGTTTCCCGCAGCCGAAATACTGTTAACATCCGCTTTGGTGGAATTATTTTTTCCAAAACGGTTTGCCTCTTTCTGCTTTTTTGTCTTGCAGCAGATTTATATTGTGCAACATATTACCTTAACACATTAAGGGCCATATGTAGGTAACCTAACATTAACCGATTCATAAATACCGAATTTTACCGATTCGGTATTTATGAATCAGTAAATAGTATGTAGGTAATTATTCGGTAATCATTGCCGATTCGGTAAATATCGGTATTTATGAATCGGTATTTACCGAATCGGTATTTTACCGATTTCTTAAAATTCCGATTCGGTAAATACCGAATCTAGAAATCAGCCACCTCCATCTCAAGTGCCTCAATACCGGTCGGTAACGGGATATTTACCGAATTTCGGCCGTTACCGACCGGTATTTGGCTTCCTACATATGGCCCTAAGTGAGTTGCCCAGGATTACAGGATTTTTGCTTCGCCAAGACTTGAACCTGGATCCCCATCTTTCTGGGCCACAGCTCTGGCCACTGCGCCACTCCTGTAATACTTGTTATTGTAGTATTTCCTAAGACTCTCCATGTCTTTTGTAGGTTCCAGGCATATTTTTGATATGATATCTTTTCGTACCTTTCAGCGACACTGTTAAGCACAATCCACTACATAAATACAAATTTGCTTCATTGTTCATCAGACATGATGCACACCAGAGGGGGCTTGATCCGCCTCGCTGCAATTTTCCTGCTATATTGGCATTTCTAATAGTCATTATCATTTATAAAGAAAAATATCTTCCTTAAATGTGGAAATAATGGGCAGCTCGCTGCGAAAGAGCATGAAGCTCAATTACAGCCAGGACGCCGGATGGTACGTGGTGGCAGATGTATAATTTGTGATTCATGAAAGGGAATAGTCATTGTCAAAAGGTCTGTCCTTTGTAGTTTGCACCCTTGTCAAAACAAGTAGATTTAATCAGTGGAAGTTAATTGCAATGGATTCACCTTATGGTCATGTATTGAGAATTCCAATAACATTACATCTGCTACTTAAATGTACCAGCAAAAAGGATAGGAATAATTGTAAAGCTGTGCTAATGATGTAGCAAAACATGTTCATGCATTTATAATTTGTTTCTCCACTTACACATTACCTGTTATATTTTCCAAATATGATACCCAAATATTTGCTTGTTATGCCAAAGGTTTATTTAAACAAAACCTTTATTTTGAGGTTTTTTACTAAGCTCTGTTTAGCCACATTTATTTTTATGGTATACATAGGGCACGAAATTGGAGTAGCATGTTGATTTCTATTCCATTTATCCAGCATACTGTCATGTGACACGGATTAATAATTCGTTACCATTTGAAGGCACCTGATACACTCGGGTTCGCGCACAGTGTACTTACTAAAGGATAAACTAGCCTCGGCTTCACTGACCGTAAATTAAATTGAGTTTGTAATTAATGGTGCATTTTTTGTAGGCCTGGGCTAAAAATCCGTTCCGCTCGCGGAAATTGCGATAATTTGACTTTTTCGCCTTCCGCGGAGAGCGCGAAAATGTCAAAATTTCCGCAATCCGCATTTTACCAGAAATTTTTTGCTTGCTCGCGCTGTAAAATAATACATTCTTGCGTGCGCGCGATCGCCTTACCTGAATCCCCGCGTTCGCCGACAAGTTTTCCCGATCCGGTCGCGTTCTCCACGAGATGTTGGATTGTTGGTAGCCATTTGCGCTGTCTCGCGACAGTTCGCGCCCGCAGTAACATCATTCGTTGCGGTATCACGTCTTTCTTCTCGCGATCATGCACCACGAGACAAGTAAAAACAATATGGCCGCGCCCGCGAGCAACCGCATGGGTAAGTTGGCGAGCCGCGACCACGCAGAACATACCGCGAACGGGCGGGAAAAAAACTTCTGCATCTTCGCGATATTTCCGCGTGTTTGCTGAGATTTTTAACATTTTCGCGATAATTTGCAAAAGTGAATTTCGCAAGTTCCGCCCACCCCTAATTTTTTGTATACTAGTTTAAATGTTTTTAGTTTTTGTTTGGTACACTGGGGTCTGGAACAGGCGCGTCTCGGGCATGATTCTACTTTGGGGTTTCTGCCACAGAGCATGTTTTTAGCATATGGATAAGCACAAGGGCACTTCTTCTATTTGTTGATGAATTGGTTTTTTTTGTCTCAATTAATTGGTGATAAGGTAATCAGTTTAATTTTCTGTGACACTTGTTTGACATTTTTATTTTATACATACAGTAGTTTCACTTGTTATGGCGACATCTACTGGATGTGTTTTCTGAAAAATGAACAATGTAAATGAAAACGTTTTGTGAAAAGAAGAAGGAATACCTTCTTTTCAAAGACTCAGTGCACCTGATTACTAGTATGACGGTCCTCGGACCCCCAGACGCTTGGTGGCGCGATGGTGGCGGATCAAGTCACCGTGGCACCGACAGTCTGACTGCCTCATTAGGAGTTGGCTGGTCAGACCACTCTGGGACTGCTGGCTCTGCTAGGAAACCGCCATACCCTGGCATTGGAGCGGCGGGCAGAGGTCGCAATATGCTTGGGGGGACCACCGTGAACTTGCCAAGCATATTATGAGTTTCCTCTCCTCCAGGGTTTACATGAAGGTTCTTCCTCCATGTAAACTTTGGAGGAGAGGAAACAAAGAGGGTACCTCAACCTCATATGAATGCACACCATGGGGGCATAACATGTGACTGATGAGTCCATGCCATGCAGGAACCTTGTAGTGCGGTTGGGTTATGGTCTTTAAAAGAGGCACCGCTAAGTGACTGCCCATCTGCCAAACTACTAAAAATCGTAATCTGGGGGGTGGGTGGCAGTGACCTTCGGTGGAGCAGTGCACGGCAGTTTACACCGCCACGCCATCGCTCCACCAAAAAGTTGTAATCGGGGCCTCTGTGTACACACCATGGTCTGCCCTGGTTATTTACAGGGTGTCAGACTCCCTTGTTGCCTCGTGAATATATGGCAATTACCAAATTCTAAACCCATGAAGGATGCAACATCATGTTTTACTCTTACAGCAAACAGGTAACACATAAAATCATATGTCACCTATGAGAGGGTATGCAGAATATAACGTAGACTTTGTATAGTCTGACATATAGTCTCATCTCTATCATATAAACTCATATAGACAGCAATAGTACTTTTGAAATAAGATCACACATAAGGGCTGTAATTAGCGGGGTATGTATAATTTAGTATATTCTCAGATTGGGAAGGAGTCAAAAGGGAGGAAAATGTAGTCTTAACTCAGAGGAGAAATGTAAGCTTGGAGGGGTTTGAGAAAATAATAAAAACACATCAGGAATCATCAAGGGAACCAGTCTATTTACACAGGAGGCTAAACAAAAGTCCACAGTCCATAAAGTCCATAAAGATTCCACATACAAGAGTGCACTGTCAAAGTTCACAAAGTGGATGGCCAGGGGATTACGTCTGGGGAAAGACCAAGGGGGCATGGGCCCGGGCCTGCACCAGCTTTCTCGGGCACTCCTCCGGCTCCCTTTAAGCGAACAAGAGATCCCGAGGGAGCTGTGGGTGGTGCAGCAATGCTGGCTTCAGGCCAACAGAAGAGTCAAGGTGGGACCCCCGTGTGCCCCTGAGATGCAGCTGAGGGTCTGCGAGGCACTGCCACATGGGGGGGATTGGCAGCGATTGTGAGATTGGGTAGAAGTGGGGATCTCCTCTATTGGGGACCTCTATGAGGACGGCGTCCTCTTACCCTTCCAGGACCTTTTAGAAAGGTATGAACTGCCCCGTCATTACTTTCTCTTACATGCTGCATTGACGGCAGCCATCCGTAAGCACTGGAAGAAGGGGATGGCAGAACCGCCGACCTCTCTCCCCTGTCAATATGTCGTATATGCGGCAGGGACGATCAAAGCGGTAACCTGCCTATATAGGCGAATTACTCAGGAGCTCAGGTCCCCTTTGGAGAGGCTACGCATTAAATGGGAAGCGGACCTTGGGATCCCTATAGAGGAGAAGCCGTGGGAGGCGCTGATGAAACGGGCGTGGAAATGCTCTAGAAACGCGAGATTTCAGCTGATACAGTTTTATGTCTTCCACAGGGCGTATCTCACCCCACACAAAATCAACACATTTTTCGGGTCCCGAACTGCCTGCCTGCGTTGTAAACTAGAGAATGCTATATTTTTACATATGTTCTGGGAGTGTCCATTATTGAACTAGTTTTGGGGCGAGGGAACGACTAAACTAGGTGAAATAACTGTTAGAGACATCGATCAGACCCCGGGATTTTGTCTAATATACTGGTTCCCCCACACTGCCCGTAATAAAGTTACCAGTAAATTCATAGACTTGGGTCTAGTCCTTGCTAAGAGTGAAATTACCAACCATTGGAAGGCGGTCACGGCACCTAATGCTACACGATGGCTGCAAGAGTTCATAAAGTGGGCTGACTGTGAGGGGATTTTTAGAATGCAAATGGCCCAGAGAGCCAATAATGACAAAATGTTGACCGCAGCTAGGGCATGGGTGGCGATGGGAGACTTACTCAAGAACCCGACAGACGACAATGACTGATCCCCTGCGCGAGGAGACTTGCGCATACGAAGTGCAGCATTGCCCTTCTGGAGCGGGTGGCTCGGTCGAAGGGCAGTGGGCACTACGTGGTGGCTCCCCCCATTTTGCTCCCTAGCACCTGAGATACCAGTTGTTCAACAAGTGTGACTCACTCTTAACACTGAGAGATGACGGATGGAGCAACATGTCTGACGGTGGGAGGGGGGTGGGTGGGTGAAGTTGGAGGGGAGGAGGGAGGGTAGGGGGTGTTTTGTGAACCCGTCAACTACTGAGATAGATCAGAGTGAGGCATCGCAGAGATGCTTATGGAATTGATCCTCCAGGTAGGGATATAGATCATAACTATCCTAGAACTGCTATCCAAGTGGATGGTCGCAGGTACGTTGTGGGAGGCGGAGACATCAACAGTGAAGTTGCTCCCAAGAATATATAATACTACATGTAAAAGATGCGAAGTCACTCATTGATGTATGGGCAATGATTCTGTCTAATGATAATACTGCTGGATGTATTATAAATTGATCAAATATGTTTACAAAAAAAAAAAGAGTGCACTGTCAAAAAATAAAGTCTGACACCCAAGCCAGATGATGTGTCAAACTCACGTGACTTGCTTGAAGGGAAAAATCACTGGCCACCCTCACTCTTAGTTTTGACAATGGTATTCATATTCCCCTCCAACAGCATCTTATATTATAACATTTTAACGTCGACTGTATTCAAAGGGTGGAGATTGATTAGCTTTTAAAAATAAGGGTAGTTCCCAAGAGGGTATAAGAGGGTGTTATGATGGTCTTTTCAGTAAGAGGATCCTTAGTAACCTATCTACATATAATTGAACAATTTGCCCCTCTAAAGGCTTAAATAACTGTCCGCTGGCTTATAAGGATAAATAACTTAATCCCAGAAGAAAACTATTTCTCAGGAATGCCTTCCCTCTTGCCGTATCACACAAGATGGGACAAAACCCCTTTGGCGTGCACCATTCCGAGAAAGAACACCAGTGACGGTTATACACTTTCATAGTTGCTGGACACCTGGACTGCTGAATATCCACTGTAACCTCCACAGAACATTCTTAAGCCATGAGTTTTAACCTCTTAAGTTCCAAACCCCTACTTGTAGCCTATTCCCAAAGTTGCCTGATCTAAGATCGGAATTTTCAGTAGAGATGGATGAACTGGAAATATCCAAGGAGAGGAGATTGACAACGTGTGAGATTGGAAAATCAATTCCTATAAGGCCAATAGGGTACTACCAACAATAGCCAGGCAAGGTCTTCTAAATAACCTTTGGGAGCAGAAGAATTAGAGCAAAGACATATAGCAGTCCCAGTTCTATTGACAGAGCATCGAGAGCCCAGGCTTTGTCGGAATGCTCTAGAGAACAAAATTGCAGGAGAAGAGAATTTTCCTACAACAATAGACATTTATAAAGTACGCAGCTGCATCCGAAGAAGTGTGCGGGCGCTAGCAGAGAGGACTGCAGACCAACTGTGCAAGAAGATTAGTATAAGGGAATTTCTGAGTCATTGTCTCAAACACCTTCAGATGGAGTCACCGGAAGGTCAAGGTTGGAACCGATGGGCTCAGATGATTTTCATGAAAATGTGTTTCCTTGAATAGTGTTTAATATCATTTGCAAAAATATAGTTCTTAAAAATATTGTTTGTTTATTAATGTTATGTATTTTAGTATATATTTTATATGTATTTTTTTGTATAAGAATTGTCTGTATTTTTAATATATGTGTTACATTTTTAGTAGTTATTAATTTTTTTTATTTGAATTTTGAGTTTTTAGTTCCATAAATGAAAATGAAATGAAATATTTGTTTAATCGAGATGTTATAGTGTTAAATGTGTCAAGTAATCTATTATTAATTAATTATTAATTGGTTATTAATTAATGTTAATTAATTAATTGGTCATTAATTATGGTAATTGTGTAATTCATTTTAGGTGTGTGTTGTGGTGTTTATAGGTGTTAAGGATGGGAAGTAATTTATTTTTAATAGATCAATTAATAATTGGATGTTAATGTATATTAATTAGCTAATTGGTAACTAATTATGGTAATTGTGTACTCAATTTTAGGTGTGTGTTTTGGTGTTTATGGGAGTAAAGTGTGGGAAGTAATTTGTATTTATTTAATTAATCTATAGTTGTTAATTATTTGATATTTATTTTAGATAATTGTTTATTTTTTGTCTGTTGCTTTTACTTCTAAAGGGGTAAACGGTGGGTATTAAATACATGTTAATTACTTTATTATTAGTCGTTAATGGTAATAGTTTTTAATTTATAAATACATTTGAATTGTGTTTTATTATTTTAGAGTTTAATTTAGGTGTGTGTTGTGGATATCATAGTGTTAAAGTGCGTGTTGTCAATTAATGATTGTTAGTTTTTTTAATTAATAATATATCTAATATTGATTATTAATTAGGTTAATTTTGGGCGGAAATCATTAGAAATATTGAAGTGTTTTGTTATTGGTGTGGTGTTCTAGGGTAGGCAATACAATAAATACATGTATGCATTAATTAATTTATTTGTTTGTAAATATTTTTGAGTTTAAAACATTTTTTAAATAAATGTATTTATTATTTAATATTGTATATTACGTGTAGGTTTTTTTAATATGTAATTAATGTTATAATATTTTTTCTTTTTCTATATTTAATATATTTGAATTTTCATTTCTAAATATCGTTTATTTATTTTTATGATTTTTTAATAATTTTTAATGTTTTTAGATTTTTGTCTTAACTGTTTGAGTGTGGATAGTAATTTTTGTCTGTTCGCCATCAAGCACTTTCCCTAATGGTACACTCACTGGAGTGGGAATAATTATTTTTACCACTCCGCTATCCAACACTTTCTCTACTGTTGCACTCACTGGAGTGGTAATAGCAATTTTTACCCCTCGAGTGGGAATGAACATTTTTACCCCTCCGCTATCCAACAGGTATTCTACTGTTGCATTCAGTGGAGTGGGAATAGTAATTTTTACCTGTCCGCTATTCAACAATTTCTCTACTGTTGCACTGTTTAGAGTAGGAATAGTAATGTTTGCCCCTTCGCTATCCAACACTTTCTCTACTGTTGCTCTTACTGGAGTGGTGAAAAGTAATTTGTACCCCTTGGCTATCCAACACTTCCCCTATTCTTTCACTCACTGGTGTTGGAATTTTATTTTTTATTCCTCCGCTATCCAACACGTTCCCTCATGTTGCACTGACTGGAGTGGAAATGGTAATTTTTAACCCTCCACTATCCAACACTTTTCCTACTGTTGCACTCACTCACTCACTGGAGTGGGTATAGTAATTTTAAATCCTCCGCTATCCAACACTTCCCCTTCTGTTGCACTCTTTGGAGTGAGAATAGTAATTTTTACCCCCTCCGCTATCCAACACTTTCCCTACTGTTGCACTCTTTGGAGTGAGAAAAGTAATTTTTACTCCTCTGCTATCCAACACTTACCCTACTGTTGCATTATTTGGTGTGGGAATAGTCATTTTTCCCCCTCCGCTATCAAACACTTTCCCTATTGTTGCTCTCAGTGGAGTAGGAATAGTAATTTTTACCCCACCGCAGTCCAACACTTTCCCTACTATTGCACTTACTGGAATTGAAATAGGAAATGTAATTCTTCCGCTATCCAACACTTTCCCTACTGTTGCACTGATTGTATTGGGTAATTTAAGTTTAAATATTTTTTATTAGTTTAATGTTTTAATTTATTATATAATTTGTTTTATATTTTAAATTATTGATATATTTAGATTAAATATATATATTATTTTTATATAATTTTAAACATTCAAAATAAAGTAAAGATAATAGTTTATTAATTCTTTTTAAGTAAATATATATATATGTATAAATTATTATGTGTGTGTATTTCTCCTTTTCTAATTACGTTTATTTGTTATATTTTGTTAAAATGTGCATTTTGTTAAAATTAATTTGAATTTTTAATATATATTATTTTATTGTATATATATATATATTTATTAAAATTAATATTTTTTACATCTATATTTTTTACATCGATAGTTTTGTACTTACCTGTTTAGGTATGGTGGTTGATATCTTTGTAGTCTGTATTTTTTTTTCGATATTTTGAACATCGACATTTATGTAATAGATGTTCTAGCAATCAATCCTCGGGATCCTGCCCCTGGTGGTTTACCAGGCACTTGGTCACCATGTTGTGCAACTCTGACTGTACGTCTTCTCAAAAAATGAGAGAAATTAGTTAGAGCTAACAATACCTCTTTTAATTGGTTCCAGTGTGATAAAATAATTACATGCAATGTTCCTGGGGACCCGCTTTGCCTTGAACCTCTAGTGAATCCAGGGTTGCTCCCCAACCTGTCCCACTTGCATCCATAGAAATTAATTTAGGAAATGGAATCCAAAAGGGACAACCCTTGGTTAGAATTTTTTCAGTGAGCCACCTTTGTACAGAGACTGCAGTCTGAGGAGTCACCGGATTCAGATGCCCGAAAACCTGTGATAATAGGTTACAATGCTCTAGCTCGGGCTTCTCCAATGAGTAGCTCATGAGCTACTGGTAGCTCTCTAGCTACCTGTGGGTAGCACTGTATGTACAGCCTTTTCTAGTAAATTGGAAGCTTTTGCTGGGATGAATTAATATATTAAATACTAAAACTGAACATTGTCTATTTGGGCGAGTGGGAGGTGCAACACAGCATTCAGCGGTGCTGCAGTGGCACTGGCGGGACACTGCATATTATTAAGAGTCTTACCTTGAGGTAGCCAGCCTGCTGATGTAGCTGCCTGCGATCCTCTCCCTGGGTCCTGAGAGGAAAACATCAGTGGTGCCTTCTCCCGCCTCCATTTCCTTACCACTCCCAGAATCCTTCTGCAAGGATTAAGGGAATTAAAATAATCCCAATCCAAGATGGCAACCAAATTGTAGTTTTTGTATAGGAATTCCCAAATCATCAAGGCTACACCATATGAGTTAATTATTTGATTCCGAGTATAAAAGTAGCTAGTTCCTTCCCTCTTGCGTAGCAACACTTCTTTGCTCCTGTTGGTATGTTTCCTCGCTCCTGCTGGTGTCGTTCCTTGTGCAAGATGGTGTTTTTCCTCACTCCAGCCTTCTCCAGGATTTTGTCACCTTGTCCTGTGGTTCTAGTTCGTTCCTTGCAGTCTTTCACGCCCTTATGGGGTTTTCTCCTTCCTGCCTAGCCATTGTGGGGCCACACAGCATCTTTTGAGGTTTCTTGAGCCCAGACTTTTTCCTCCCTTGGGCTGCATTTTAAAAGTACTATCAGCTTAGGCACACTCAAGTGTTGCCGGTATGGTGGCTATTGGAAGTGTTCTCTCTTATCTATATCAGACCAAGTCTGTCAAGAACTGGGCTCTGAGTTCTTTCCGCTATCCAAGATTAATGGTTCGTATTTCTCCTTTTGAGAAACTTGACACTGCAGATGTTTTCCTTATGGGTGCATGTGTAAATGAGGACATGGGATGAAAAATATTGTGGTAGCCTCTTGCAGGGTTAGCCATTTACCTGCTGTTACCCTTTGTCTGGATGGGAGGTCCTGCATGTGAGATATCAGTTTAACCCTTCTGGCAAAAACTTCTTCCCACCTCTGAATTGAAAAAAGCTCCAATGAACCCAACTGATTGTGCTGGGATAAGATATGACGTAGAGTTGTTTTTCAGAAACCCATGTTCCTCCACGACCTTTATCATCATTGCCACATCCTCCAATACATTAGAGAAAGAAGGATACACAATCAACCAGTCGTAGAGGTAAGGGAAGAGTGACATTTGCAGTCTACCTACCACTAGATATAAGAGCTTTGCGAACACTCTTGAAGCTGTTGCCAGACCAAATGGTAGGACCTGGAACTGATAATTGTGTTCTTGGAAACAAAATCTTAGGAACTTCTGGGATGGATGATTTGTGCATCAGCACATGCAGATAGGCATCTAGTAGGTCGATTGAAGCAGTGAATTCTCCCTGCTTCAAAAAGGGAATGATGCTTGATAAAGTTGTCATCTTTAATATCTGATGTGGAATGTATTTACATTCTTTAATTCTGCAATTAGTCTGAACCCTCCTGATAACGTTTATACCAGAAAGAATACCAAGTAGCAACCAGTTCCCTTCTGACTTTCTGGTAGTGGTGCTATTGCAGCATTTTTCAAGACGGCTTGAACTCCTTCTGGCTAGGCTGAACGTATGTCTAAGTCTCAAGGCAATGGGGTACAGAGAAAAACTTCTTGAGGGTTCTGAGAACATTTCACTTAATATCCTTAAAAAACAATCTCAGGGCCCATTTGTTTGAAATGTGTGCTTCCTAGATGCATCGACATATTTCAATCGACCTCCAACTAACATAAGAACAATTTAGGCATAGTCAGGACTTAGCACGGGCTAGCAGCATATTAGGCACAGTTAGTTTGGGCTGAGATTTGTCTGAGAAAGGTAGTTCCCTGGCCACGACTCCTCCCTTGGAAAGGCTGCCAAGTGTCTCTTGCCAAAGAACCCAGTTGGATGAGGCTCCTATCGCGCTGAAGTTTTAACTCATGGGTTTGATCAACTTGAGATCCTCTGCTGTTTTTTAACGAGTACCTCAAGTTGTGGATCAAAGAGCAAGAGGAGATGCTTTTTGAGACAAATCTGCTTTCCATGAAGGCATCAATAAGTGTCTTGATGCTGCCACTGCTGCTCCAGAAGATAAGGTGACTGCTCCCAGCAGATCATGAGAACCATCAGTTGGAAAACTCCCCTGTTGCTCTAGATGCTCAGGGCTCAGTCAAATCTGAGTCTTTATGGATCCAATCCTCTAAGGACTGGAAGTCTTTCAAGAAAGACTGAATTGTATAGTTGTGTAAGTACTCACTCTGACCGAAAAATTTGATGCTGCATATGAGCATTTAATCTCTACTTCCACATTTTTAACTACTGCTTTGGGATAGACTGCCTCTGTAGAAATTACAACCACTTGATTTGAAAGACCCACTATACCTGTAGGTGTTAACTACTCTACAAAGTTCTCTAAGAAATATTTGTGGATCAAAACCTTGGCAAAGGCTGGGGGTTTACATCCTTTTGTATGGCTGCAGGCACTGGGAGAGATTCAGGCACTCTTTGTTGGCAGTGACTGAAGAAATCCACCTCATTAGATAAGTCAGGGGCTTCCAATAAAAGCAGGCTCTCTATTAAAGTGTTTCAAAAACTCTCATATTTCTTTACCTTTAACCTAACCTCCCTTGGTGCTCTGCTTAATAACAGAATCCTGAGTATCATCTATACAGTTGGTGGATACACTGGGCCTTTAGGAGAATGAGCACCTTCTCTTCTACGGCCGGAAATGCCACCTTCACTCCACTCTCTGGGCCTCATTTATGAAAACTGTTGCATAGCTGTGTCAAAAGAGCGATGCAACAGTTTTCACTGAGCCCTCCTGGCGACAGGATGGATGTGCCATATTTAAGGTATGGTGCTCCATGTCATAAGGAGTTACAGATACGTCAGTATTTCTGACCTATCTATAGGTGCAAAAGTGGTGCATTGCTGAAGTGTGATGAACACAAAACTCCATTAATGTGACCTTTCACAAGGGGCAAGCCCCATGTGAAAGGGCCTGTGTCAGTCTTACACCTATTGTCAGGCAGGCGTAAGATATTGACGCAGTAGCGTCCTTGAAGTGGTGCACTTAAATCTTGTAGATTTTAATGCGCCACTTCTATGAGCATTTATGCGGGGTAGCACCCACCCTGCATACATTATACCTGGTGCAGGTATAATGTGGCGCAGGGGTTTACAAATTGAAGCATCTGTCTATAAGCGTCACTTAGTGAATAGGGAGCAACATGGCGTAATTTTTATTCTGCGGTGCATCACAAAAAGTGACACAACAGCGGCGCAAAAGAGTCGCAAGGCTGCATAAATAAGGCCCTCATTCTTTTCCTGAATGGCGTCTGAAGAATTTGGGCCCTGTTATAAAGAGGCTAAACCTGCCTCCTCCTCCTCATGATAGAAAGGCTTCACATGCTTACTTTTGATGGTTTTTTTTGCCTCTGATGAAGCAGGTAAAGCAAAATTTTGTATACCTCCTCTATTTTGCATGAAATTTAATTACGTAATCATTCTAAATATTAACTTGTACTAATTTGTGTAGAGTGGTATGACTAATCAACAAGTGCACCTTAATACACGTGGCACTAAAATGATAATTGCATGGCAAATAATTAAATGATTAACTGTGGTACGCAAACTAACTTTAGGATGTGTTGAAACAGAGAATTGCATGATTCATGTTGCTTTTGTGATGGTTTGTGCTTCCAGTGCTGCAGAATAGTGAGTATTATTGCTTTAAATGTTCCTACAAGCTAGGAAAATACTAATATATATTGGGATTAGTGCGGGTTTAACATTAGAATCTTCATTTCTTTGTATTAATTACTGTTATGTTTGTTTTTGCTTAAGTTGGCATTCGGGCCTACTAGGCTGTAGTACTTAAAATGGAGTTCGGAAGTGGCAACTGTCATGTGAGCACGATGTCTACTGCACAGACTCGGATGGCTCTGAAGATCTCCAAGCGACCTCCGCCGAGAAACGAAATGTTCCTTGTCAAGGATAGGAACATGGAGGACTGCCAAGATAAAGACTAGTGTGAATGACCGAGGGGACAATGAACGACCTGTACAAGGAAGCTTACTTGTTGTTACTTCTGAACTTTTGCCTGTGAAAATTACCAAAAAGAATAAAATTGAGAAATGTCATGCCCGGTCTCATGGGAAACAGGGAAACCTGGGAACATTCAAGAGACTTACAAATTTCAGAGGGTTTAGCCAATCAGAATACTTTCTACCCCTAAATTGTTGCGCATTGTCCTAAAAAGTAAGCCAAAAAAGAGTATAAAAGAAAGGGATTTGGAAGAGGAGGTTGTTGCTGTTGGTGTGGAGGATTGAATTGCGGGGTTGTTTGTTCGTTGGTTCGATCGCCTGGTCCTTTGGCTGAATCGTGTGGACTGCGTCGAGCTGAAGGAGATTTCTTGGCTTTTTCCTGGGTTTCTTTTATTATAAAAGGACGATGCCATCTGAAGGGATTTTTGATTATTGCTGTGGGCTGACGGGTTCTTCTGGAGGTGGTCGCTAATTATCAAAAATTTAGGTAAATAGGAATGTTATGTCAAAATTTATGTTAAGGATCAAAGATTGGAAATCGCTAAATAGAGAAATTATATGAACTGTAATCCTGAAATATTGGTGTAGAGTGACCTAATTAGATAAACTTAAATTTGATTAACAAGAAACGAGTTTGTGATTCTTTAATAAGGTATTGAAAGTTAACCAAAAGGTTCCGAAGCTTTAAATGTGTTTTAGCTGGTTCTAAATCACCATCAACCAGTCCAATTAATTGGTCCATCGACCAAGTGGTGGCGTGCCTTCATATTAAAGTTAGAATTTTATAGGTACAGATGTATATAATGTATATATATAAAGAAATTCTCCCGATAGGCCACAGGGTACCCCCACATGTACAGCGCTTTTTCCTCCTGTGCGCAGATTCGAGTGAGACGTATGAGTGTTGGTGTTGTGGGCCCCACCAATGAATAAATGTATGAATGAGTTAGTATGGTGACGAGTCTGTGACATAGGGAGGATATGTAAATTTGCCCTTTTCTGCTGGAGCAGTTTTCTGGTAGCAGAGTTATGGTTATTTTTGGATAGTTTGGTGATTAGTTAGGGTTTATTGCATTGGTTTGGTGATTATTGATTTATGTTTTAACACTTTATGTTGAGTCGTGTTACGTTTTATGTTGTCAATTGGTCTGAAGAGTTCCGGAACGCAGGAAGTTGGTTGCCCTGTATGTACACGGGGAAATGTGTGACAAGTGAAGTCACACACCGCATTGTCTGGTTTCGAGTTGGTTACATCGTCGTGTGTTATCTTTAGGGACATTCTCTGTGTGAATGTGCGTGAGTGAAATAGCAACAGGTTCTCTCGTGAAACTCTGGCCTTAATTCTCAGGAGCAGTGTAGTCTCCACATGTGTTTTATCCCCAGAGAAACTGTTAGCCTTTTTGCTTGTTAGAAGGGTAAGGTAGAGGGAAGTGCTACTTTATCGGCGAAACTGAATAATTCTGTGGTAGGGTAGACGTAAGCGCTGCCTACTGGAAATACAGAATTCTTGTGTAAATGAACAAAACTATCTCTTTGGTTTAGCGAAACAGGCAATGGTGGTGTTTTTATGTTGTTACTAACAGATTTGATTAAAGAAAAAGTAAGAAAAGTTTGCCAGTAAAATTTGTAAAGGAGGGGTCAGCAGAAGCAGGAGTAGCGAGAAACGCTGACATCAGAAAGACCACGCTGGGATTGGCCAGCCGTAGTGAGACGAAGCTTTCACGGGTTGGTGCGTTGGTGTGAACCGCGCTAGGAGTGGAGAATTTGCCAGTGTGACGTAGACGCCCGGACTGGTGTGTTAGTGTGAGTCGTGCTGGGATTGGAGACCTGCAGGAGTGACTTAGATGCACAGGATTGGTGCGTTGGTGTGAGTCGCACTGGGATTCGACAGCATACGGGATAGTCGCAAGAGAAGTGAGTTGAAAAGTCTAGTGATTCAGTACTAGGGAAAAATAAAAATGATGTACTACGATCCACCTGAGAAAGAGAAAAAATCATGGTTTGGGAAAATGAAAAGTTTATTTAAAAGGGATAAGCCGATTGTGAGTAGGGAAGGACAGATACTTCCTCCACCAAAATCACCTGCATCTTTTATGGTAGCAAAATATGGGTACCATACATGTATTTGGCTAGAGAATTGGGCCAAGTATACAAAAGAGGATGGAGTTCTAGTGTTTCCAGAAAGTGGTTTGTTTAGTTTAGCTGTATTAAGAAACATAAGAGAAAGAATGATGAGGTTAGAACCGAGACCTAGACCTACTCAGTTCGAGGCTTTGACGGAGTGGGAAGAAGAGATGTATGAAAGGTAATGGCATTGGAGTGGAAGAAGGTATAATTACACGTTTGGTAAACAGTGTGGGCAGGAAAGTCATGAGGACCGAATGAGAAGATGGCGGAATGCAAACATGACTGATGGTATGTTTCCTTTGAGAAATATTGAAGAGACAAGTGGCAGAAAGTGTACAGAAAAGGGAAATAATAAAGGGTCAGAAGGTTATAAATATGGTGTGAGTGAATCGGAGGATGAAGTGCTAGAGGACATGTTTTATAAAAATCCTCCCGCGTATCAACCAAATTCTACGTTGCTAACGCCGAGTGCGCCAGTAAAAGAAACCATGCTAAATAAAAATCTTGAGCAAATGCTACCTGATTTAGGGAAAAATAATCCATTTGGAGACTCTGAAATGTCACCACCTGTTAGGACTGGAAATGAAAATTCGGTTGAATTAGCTAGAACTACTCTGGAATTAACTCAGAAAATTAGAGAATTAACCAAAAATATGGAAGCAGTGACCGTACCTGTAACTATAGGGCCTGTCTTTGATAAACAGAAAGATAGTGAACATTGTTTAACAGTTCTTCACAATGGTAGTAAACAAATTAAGACAGAAAGAAGTGGATCTGGAGGAAATGCATGGAAAAATATGTCAGGAACATCAGGTTTAAGTACTCCTAAAAATCTGACTGTAAATCAAAGTCCAGCAAGTAAGACGCTGATGACAACAGAATCGGCAACAGAAACCCCGGAGAGAATAAGCAGTGAAACAATCCCTGTAGGTCCCATTTCTGAAGAATTAAGTGATTGGTTAAGAAGTTTACAGCGAAAAGATACAGAATCTCAACCTTTAGATGTGGCAAAATTAAAAGTAACCTTGGAAGAATTAATAGTAGGGACTATTCCAACTGAAAAATTAAGAGCATATCAGGACGAGGAGCGTATGTTTCTCTGCAAAAGAGCGAGGAGTTTGCATGTGAAACTTGAAGAGACAGCAGGTGAAATGGGTATTGACTTTGAGAAAATAAGATCATTACAGAAACCATACAGAGTAGATTTTTCTGAGAAAGATATTGAAAATCTGAATACTGCAGGGAGATTGGCTCAAATTAAAGAACGGATTGCCTTGTTTAGGAAAGGGGGTGATGTAGATAGGTGGAAAAGTAGATGGTTTCGAAAAAGAGAGGACACGACAGATAAGGCTTCTTCGGCATTTCCAGTAAGAGAAAAGGAGCCAGTAGTAACTGAATGTACCATGAGGGAGATCCCAGGAGGGGGTTATGTACATGTTCCCTGGACTAGGCAGGACATTTTGTCATTTACCAATGATTTCCCGAGGTTAAGAGAAAAACCAGTTGAGTGGTACTGACAGGTAGAA